>NW_027361908.1:23152500-23612500 GCF_039654945.1 Dendrobates tinctorius
TGGAGTTGATTTTTTGTGATGCTCGTCATTTTAGCCACTCCAATCTAGACAGTGCTAGTCCCACCCCTTCCAGTGACATGATTACCTCATACAATCAACTCCATTCTAGTTGCTACTGTCCCGGAACTAGAGGAGCTGCTGCTGCCAGAGAGAACTCTGTGCCGGCAGCTCTGTGACTGTCTGCTGGAGATCTGTGCCCCTCAGCTAAGTGCCCCCCTGTGATATATATGTCCCCCTGTGATCTCTGTGGCCCCCCCAACTATGTGCCTCCTAGCTATGTGCCCCCGTGACCTCTATGGCCTCAGCTATGTGACCCCCCTGTAATCTCTATGGCCCCAGCTATGTGACCCCCCTGTAATCTTTATGGCCCCAGCTGTGAGCCCCCCCCTGTAATCTGTGCCCCATAGCTATAAGTCCCTCCACGATCTCTGTTCCCTCTGTGATTTCTGTGCCCTCCAGTTATGTGCCCCCCATGTGATCTCTCTGGCACCAGCTATGTGTCCCCCCTGTGATCTCTCTGGCCCCAGCTATGTGACCCCCTGTGATCTCTGTGACCCCAACTATGTGACCCCTTGTGATCTCTGTGGCACCAGCTATGTGCCCCCTGAGATCTCTGTGGCTCCAGCTATGTGCCCCCCTGTGACCTCTATGGCCCCAGCTATGTGCCCCCTGTGACATCTTTGGCCCCAGCTATGTGCCCCCCTGTGATCTCTGTGACCCCAGCTATGTGACCCCCTGTGATCTCTGTGACCCCAGCTATGTGACCCCCTGTTATCTCTGTGGCTCCAGCTATGTGCCCCTCTGTGACCTCTATGGCCCAAGCTATGTGCCCCCCTGTGATCTCTCTGGCCCAAGCTATGTGCCCCCTGTGATCTCTGTGGTTCCAGCCATGTGCCCTCACCCCCTGTGATCTCTCTGGCCCCAGCTACATGCCCCCCTGTGACCTCTATGGCCCCAGCTAAGTGCCCCCCGTGATTTCTGTGGTTCCAGCCATGTGCCCCAACCCCCCGTGATCTCTCTGTGTCCAGCTACATGCCCCCCTGTGATCTCTCTGGCTCCAGCTATGTGCCCCCCGTGATCTCTGTGGCTCCAGCCATGTGCCCCCCCGTGATCTCTGTGGCTCCAGCTACGTGCCCCCTGTGATCTCTGTGGCTCCAGCTACATGTCCCCCTGTGATCTCTGTGGCCCCAGCTACATGCCCCCCTGTGATCTCTGTGGCCCCAGGTACATGCCCCCCAGTGATCTCTGTCTCCAGCTACATGCCCGCCTGTGATCTCTGTGGCCACAGCTATGTGCCCCCGTGAGATCTCTGTGGCCCCAGCTATGTGACCCCCTGTGATCTGTGGCCTTATCTATGTGCACCCCTGTGATTCCTGTGCCCCCTATGTGCCCCCCTGTGATATTTGTGCTCCCTTGTGATCTCTGTGCCCCTGTGATCTCTGTCCGCTCCAGCTATGTGTCCCTCCATGATCTCTGTGCCCTTCAGCTATGTGCCCTCCTGTGACTTCTGTGTCTCCACGGTGATCTATGTGCCTCCCCGGCGATGCCTGTCCCCGCCAGTGCTGTATATCCCCCTTTTTTTGTTTCCTGTTCTACTTACTGTCAAAGCCAGAGACCCGCTCCTGTGCACGCCTAACGATGGACACACCTCAGCTGTTCATCAGGGACCTGGGTGAGTCCCAATATGGAAACTTTGTTTTATGTATGTACAGCACTTGCACTATCACCTGTATACTGTATATAGACTGCTGTGTATACAATATATAGGTGATACTGGCTGCTAAATCAGTGTATAATCACAGTATCACCTATATAATGTATATACAGCAGTCTATGTACATTATATAGGGAATACTGTGACTTATGAATACAATATATGGGTGATACTGCTGTAGATATGTTACATAGGTGATACTGCACCTATACACACCAGTCACAGTATCACCTATATAATGTATATACAGCACTCACCTATATGATATATGCAACATAATATAGTATATAGTATAATGCTGTCTTAATATAGTGTATAATGTAGAGTTGTGTGTATATAGTATAGAATGTACAGATGTTTATATAGTATGTTGCTGTGTATATACAGTAGTATATAGTGTGGAATCCATACTATATACACTGGCACATCTCTACACTATATATTATATACACAGCTCCACTCAATATTACTTAACACAGTATATATTGTGGAGCTGTATATACTTCTCCTATCCTCCGATAAGTTTTGAAAAAAGTAGCAGATTCTTTATTAACCCATGTGGCAACGTTTCAGATCCATAACATAACCTTTCTCTGCTGTGGAACTGAAATGTTACCACATGGGCTAATAAAGAGTCCACCCCTCCCCGCTTGCTCAGGGCCCCGACACTTGTGATACTTACCTCTTCCTGCTCCTCCGCTGCGGCATCTTCTGACTGTGATGTTTCAGGTCAGAGGGTACAATGACGTCACGTCTGTGCTCCCTCTGCCTGAACAGTCACAGTGCAGAGAGCCGGAAGACGCCGAAGTTTAGGAGTTCAGAGCAGAGCAGCGACCAGCAAGGAGAGGTGAGAATTTCAGTTTTTGCTTTTGTTTTTAATGTTTTGAGCAATATATGGGACTCATCATACCTTGGAGCATCATATGGGGCCCATTATATACTGGAGCATCATATGGGGCCCAGTATATATGGAGCCTCATATGGAGATTAATATAGAGCCCATTCTGTTTGGAGCAATATATAGGGCTCATTTTAACTGTATGGAGTTTTATATGGGGCACATTATACTGTTTGGAGCATTATATTGGGCTCATTATACTGTTTGTAGCATTATATGGGGCTCATTATACTGCATGGAGCAATATATGAGGATCATTATTCAGTATGGAACATTATATGGTGCTCATTATACTATATGGAGCAATATATGGGGCTCATGGAACAATATATGGGGCTCATTATACTGTATGGAGCACTATATGGTACCCAAAATACTGTGTGGAGCAATATATGGGGCATGTTATTCTGTATGGAGAGCTATATGGTGCCCACAAAACTGTATGGAGGACTATGTGGTGCCCATAATACTGTATGGAGCAATATATGGGGCTCATTGTTCTGTATGGAGCAATTTATGGGCTTGTTATTCTGTATGGAGCGCTATGTGGTGCCCACAATACTGTATGGAGGACTATGTGGTGCCCATAATACTGTATGGAGCAATATATGGGGCTTATTATTCTGTATGGAGAAATATATGGGGCTCATTATTCTGTTTGGAGGGCTATGTGGTACCCATAATACTGTATGGAGAAATATATGGGGCTCATTATACTGTATGGGGCAATATATGGGGCTCATTATTCTGTATGTAGCAATATATGGGGCATGTTCTGTATGGAGCACTATGTGGTGCCCATAATACTGTATGGAGCAATATATGGAGCTCAATATACTGTATGGAGCAATATATGGGGTTCATTATAATGTGTGGAGGGCTATGTGGTGCCCATAATACTGTATGGAGCAATATATGGGGCTCATTATTCAGTATGGAGCAATATATGGGGCTCATTATACTGTATGGAGCAATATATGGGGTTCATTATAATGTGTGGGGGCTATGTGGTGCCCACAATACTGTATAGATGACTATGTGGTGCCCATAATATTGTATAGAGCAATATATGGGGCTCATTATTCAGTATGTGGCAATATATGGGGCTCATTATACTGTATGGAGAAATATATAGGGCTCATTATACTGTATTGAGCAATATATGGGGCTCATTATAATGTGTGGGGGCTATGTGGTGCCCACAATACTGTATGGATGACTATGTGGTGCCCATAATACTGTATGGAGCAATATATGGAGTTATTCTGTATGGAACAATATATGGGGCTCATTATACTGTATGGAGCAAAATATGGGGTTCATTATAATTTGTGGAGGGCTATGTGGTGCCCATAACACTGTATGGAGCAATATATGGGGCTCATTATTCAGTATGGAGCAATATATGGGGCTCATTATACTGTATGGAGCAATATATGGGGTTTATTATTCTGTATGGGGGGTTATGTGGTGCCCAGAATACTGTATGGAGGACTATACTGTCTGATTTATGACCTCTTGTAGAATGTACAATAGTTATCACTCATGTAATGTAAGAAGTGAAATCTTTGGCATTGTATACCTATATTTCTTTGCTGTATCTGTGCATTATGAATTGTGGTATGTGTTAAAGAGGCCCACTGAGACTTTCACCTGGGGCCCACAGAAACCTGGAGCCGGCCCTGTATACACTGCACAATACCACTTCTCCTGTCCTGTTGTCGAAGAGGCGACATTGGACTATGGAAGGGTCAATGTTGGTTTAGTATTTGCAATATTACTATTGCCAAATAAAAATAAAATATTGGAAAAGCTGTTTAAATGGATTATCCCAAGTAATCCCCGCTCCTCTGGATAGGGGATTACTTTCCAATTGCTGGAGATCCGACAGCTGGGACTTCCATGATCCTGAAAATCGGAGCTCTGTAGAGCACCATGTAAATGCAGCTGTGGTCGATCATACGCACTGTGGCGCCATTCACATGTGGCTCTTCAAATACAGTATCTCCTTTTAGGAGAGTGAGGAGCATGACAAAGTATAGCAAAATTCACTGATCGGGGTGAGGAGTGTTATAGTTTGTGGACTGGTGGGGTTTATGTGGCAGGGCTGCTTTTTTGTCCCAGTCCTGCCCTGGTCAGCACCTCCACCCACTGGCCTGACCGCAGTCTCTCTTACTCCGCTACATGCTCAAAAACAGTCAAAAATGCCTCCACATCAACCCCGAGTCATCTTTTTCATGTTAATACCTTCCGGATGTACGTGTCATCACTTTGATGTGAGAGAGGGGTGGTTTCTCTGCTGCGGACATCGGCTAGGAGTTCCATCTGCTTTTGCTGCTGTTGAATCTGTTGCATGAGGAGTTTATTTGTCTTCTGGTGTATCTGCTGCTACTCACGGTACTGTTGCTCTTGGTGAAGCTTTTGCTCTTGATGCAGCTGTGGTGTTGCTGCTTTTGGCTCAGGATCAGGTGCTTGATCAGCTCCTTCATTTTGCTTAACCATTATTCCATTCTGTAGCTACCTTTACCCAGGACATTTGATTTGTCCAAAGCTGCTACTTGTGTTCCTGGAACATTGCCTGCATTCTCCACCACATGTGGTTTCTTATAGACATTCTCCACCACATGTGTTTATTATAGACATGAGGCATAAACCACGGTGAGGACAAACTAAACACGGCCCCTCAGAGCAAAACAGGAGAAAAAAAAAACAGTATAACACAGTCCATTCACGTGCTGCAAGTCCGCCCGCTTAGGAGAAATCAGCACACAAAGGTTCAGCTTTCCTTCACAAGGCACAACGCACTGGAGCTCCACTCACCAGGCCTACAGAATGCTGACTGCCTCTGGAAGACAGCTATTTAAGCCCTAGACCACACCCTGGGGTTGTTTAAAGTGGACAACTTCGAACCCGCTCTATGGACGTCCAGATAAAACCTAGACCATTATGTAAATTAGTGATTAATCCCTCATAACACTAAAATCTAAGAGTTTTATTTCACTATTACGCCATTAAGCATAGTGAAACATATCTCCTCTTCAGCACTTTATCAGAGAGTTTGTCACAGTGTACAAAAGATATACACAGAGCACAAACAAATACATAGATACAGAGCACATACTTACAGACACATACTGTGTATACCTACAGTGGGTACGGAAAGTATTTAGACCCCTTTACATTTTTCATTCTTTGTTTCATTGCAGCCATTTGGTAAATTCAAAAAGTTCATTTTTTTCTCATTAATGTACTCTGCATCACATCTTGACTGAAAAAATAGAAATGTAGAATTTTTTGGAAATGTATTAAAAAAGAAAAACTGAAATATCACATGGTCATAAGTATTCAAACCCTTTGATCAGACACTCATATTTAAGTCACATGCTGTCCATTTCCTTGTGATCCTCCTTGAGATGGTTTTACTTCTTTATTGGAGTCCAGCTGATAGGACTGGATTTGTAAAGGCACACACCAGTCTATACTGTATAAAACCTCACAGCTCACATTGCATGTCAGACCAAATGAGAATCATGAGGTCAAAGGAACTGGCCAAGGAGCTCAGAGACAGAATTGTGGCAAGGCACAGATCTGGCCAAGGTTACAAAATAATTTCTACAGTACTCAAGTTTCCTAAGAGCACAGTGGCCTCCATAATCCTTAAATGGAAGAAGTTTGGGATCACCAGAAGTCTTGCTAGACCTGGCTGTCCAGCCAAACTGAGCAATCATGGGAGAAAAGCCTTGGTGAGAGAGGTAAAGAAGAACTCACAGATCACTGTGGCTGAGCTCCAAAGATGCAGTAGAGAGATGGGAGAAAGTTCCACAAAGTCAACTATCACTGAAGACCTCCACCATTTGGGCCTTTATGGAAGAGTGGCCCGACAGAAGCCTCTCCTCAGTGCCAGACTTATGAAAGCCTGAATAAAGCTTGCTGAAAAAACAAATGAAGGACTCCCAGACTGTGAGAAATAAGATTCTCTGGTCTGATGAGATGAAAATAGAACTTTTTGGTGATAATTCTAAGCGATATATGTGGAAAAAAGCAGGCACTGCTCATCACCTGCCCAGTGCAATCCCAACAGTGAAAACATGGTGGTGGCAGCATCATGCTGTGGGGGGTGTTTTTCAGCTGCAGGGACAGGACGACTGGTTGCAATTGAAGGAAACATGAATGCGGCCAAGTACAGACACCCCCTGGATGAAAACCTCTTCCAGAGCGCTCTGGACCTCAGACTTGACCGAAGGTTCACCTTCCAACAAGCACAGAGCTCAAATAACAAAGGAGTGGCTTCAGAACAACTTTGTTGACTGACCCTGCCAGAGTCGTGACCTAAATCCAATTGAGCATCTCTGGAGAGACCTGAAAAAGGCTGTCCACCAAAGTTCACCATCCAACCTGATGGAACTGGAGAGGATCTGCAAGGAAGAATGGCATAGGATCCCCAAATCCAGGTGTGAAAAAATTGTTCCATCATTACAAAGAAGACTCATGGCTGTACTAGCTCAAAAGGGTCTGAATTCTTATGACTATGTGATATTTTAGTCTTTCTTTTTTAATAAATTTGCAAAAATGTCTATATTTCTGTTGTTTTCAGATAAGATGGGGCAGAGTGTACATTAATGAAAAAACAAAATTAACTTTTTTGAATTTACCAAATGGCTGCAATGAAATAAAGAGTGAAAATTTTAAAGGGGTCTGAATACTTTCCGTACCCACTGTACCAGTAGCCCATACATTCTAATGCACTCACTAATATATACCACCAGGAGCCCATATATTCTGGTGTCGTCACTAATATATACCTAAAAGAATCCCATACATTCTGATATCTTAATTTCTTCACTAATATATACCTCTAGGAACCCACACATTCTGCTGTCTTCACTAATATTTACCACATTTTTCGGACTATAAGATGCCCCGGACCATAAGACGCATCCTAATTTTTCAGAAGGAAAATAGGGAAAAAAATTAATGCGTCAAATGGGGGTCCGTCTTACAGTCCAAATTCAGCTTAACTGGTGGGGATCAGCAGCACTGGTGGAGCGGGGTAACAGGAGATGTTCGGTGATCTGATGATTTGACTCCCATACCAGTCTGGTGCAGCAGGTGCGGTGACCTCCAGGAAATCCCATCCCAGGCTACTCCATGATCGGCGGTGGTGCTCGGGACTCCGACAGCGTCTTGTGAAAGCCCGGCGATGCGGTGGCCTCAAGGAAATTCTATCCAAGGCTGGTGCTGCAGGTTTGGCAGTCATGCTATGTGGAGCCGGGGGTGCTCCACTGGCATCTTTTGAAAGCCCAGAGGCCCAGCACATCCATTGCTGCGATGCGCTGGCCTCCAGGAAAATGGCCACTGGGGCAGTACATGCTCAGGTTGAGATCTCGTTGTCGAGATCTCATCTGAGCATGTGTCGTCTACAGCGGCGATTTTCCCGGAGACCACCGCATCGCAGCAATGGATGTGCGGGGTCTCTGGGCTTTCACAAGATGCTGGCAGATCCCCCCCACACCACAGAACACCACAGCTACACCTGCTGCACCAACCTGGGAAGGGAGTGTGATCATAGCCCGGCAGCTTCGGACCGGGACCATCGCAGAATTGCCCGACTCCTGCTGCCGGCACAGTATTTGTAAGTATATTCCGACTATATAAATTTTTTTGGGGGGAAAGTGCGTCCGAAATATACTGTCCTTCCAGGAGCCAATACATTCTGATATCTTCACTAATATATACCTACAAGGATCTCATACATCCTGATATCCTCACTAATGTATACCAATAGGAACTCATACATTCTGCTGTCTTCACTAATACATACCAACCAGGAGTTCATACATTCTGATGTTGTCACTAATAAACAAATACTAGGGGCCCATACATTCTGATATCTTCACTAATACATTCTACCAGGCGCCCATAAATTCTGTTGTCATCAGTAAAATTTACCTATTAGGAGCCCATACATTTGATGTCATCAGAAATATACAGTATACCTTCCAGGAGCCCATACTTTCTGATATCTTCACTAAAGTATACCACCAGGAGCCCATACATTCTGATGTCCTCACTAGTATATAACCACAAGAAGCCCAAACATTCTGATGTTTTCATTAATATATACCTGCCAGGAACCCATACATTCTTATTTCCTAACTAATATATACCAACAGGAGCCTATACATTCTGATGTTCTCACTAATATAAACCAATCAGGAGCCCATACATTCTGATGTTCTCACCAATATATACCCATTATGAGCCCATAAGTTCTGATGTCTTCACTAATATGTACTATAAGGAACTTGCACATTTTGATATCTTCTGATTTACCTACCACAAGTCCATTTATTCTGACATCTTCACCACCAGGAGTCCATGCATTCTGTTGTCCTCACTAATATACAGTATCACCAGGATCTCATGCATTCTGATGTCTTCACTAATATATACCGACCAGAAGCCAAATACACAGAAACCCACAAATAGATACAAAGGCAGCCACTCAGAGGTGCAAACACTCACAGACACACAGATAATAGTGGACTTACCATCAGTCCATCTCCTCTTCAGTACTTCTGACTCCCACAGGACCAGTGGTGACATCATGTATCAGACATAGAGACCTGTGGTGACATTAAGGCCCTTTTACATTTAGTGATGCACCAGCGATCCGACCAGCGATACGACCCGATCAGGATCGCTGGTGCATCGCTAAATGATCGCTAGTGAGCTGCCACACAGGCAGATCTCACAGCGATGCAGCAGCGACGCAGGGGACGATACTTACCTTTCACACACAGCGATCCAGACGTCCTCCCGCCCCCCTCCACGCGTTGCTCGTCTCACACAGCAGGAAGCACAGCAGGAAGCAGATGATGAGAAATGGAGCCGCCCGATCTCGCGCGATCAGCGATGGACAGCGGGGGAGCCGGTCGGAGGCAAGTATCACACATAGCGATATCGCTAGCAATATCGCTATAACGCCATAAAAAAAAAAAACCAGTGACGTTTTAGCGATATTGCTAACGATATCGCTATGTGTAAAACCCCCTTTACAGTCACATGACCGATCACACAAATGTGATGTCACCAAAGGTCCTGAAGCAGTCTCCACATCGGGAGCTTCACTACTATTATCAGTGAAGCTCCTGTTGCAGATGCTGGGGGAACCCAGTAATTTGGTAAATTGCCCAATTTACTTCCTCCTAATGCAAACTCAGCACAAAGAAGATTTTTTAGACAGATTTTGCATATTACTGCAGTAAAATTAAATAAACAATTTGGTGACTTTTCGAAAATTCACAAATGATGAATTAGGCTAAAACATCTGGATAAGGAAAACCACAGCCACATTGTAAAAAAAAAAAACATAATTATGAAATCTATTTAAGTTAATGCAAAAAGGTACAAATTAAATAACAAATAATACATAAATAAAGTATCTGTTAGAACCATTTTTACTACAGATAAAGTGCAAACATAATTATTAATCAAAGTGACAGAATATATTGACGGGTCTTTTACAATATTCTTTATTGTGAATGAGGCAATGAAACCTAAGATTTTAAGAATATTCACAACTACAAACTACGGTAACATGTTTAGTTTATGAAATGTACAGTGGGGAAAAAAAGTATTTAGTCAGTCAGCAATAGTGCAAGTTCCACCACTTAAAAAGATGAGAGGCGTCTGTAATTTACATCATAGGTAGACCTCAACTATGGGAGACAAACTGAGAAAAAAAAATCCAGAAAATCACATTGTCTGGTTTTTTTTTTCATTTTATTTGCATATTATGGTGGAAAATAAGTATTTGGTCAGAAACAAGCAATCAAGATTTCTGGCTCTCACAGACCTGTAACTTCTTCTTTAAGAGTCTCCTCTTTCCTCCACTCATTACCTGTAGTAATGGCACCTGTTTAAACTTGTTATCAGTATAAAAAGACACCTGTGCACACCCTCAAACAGTCTGACTCCAAACTCCACTATGGTGAAGACCAAAGAGCTGTCAAAGGACACCAGAAACAAAATTGTAGCCCTGCACCAGGCTGGGAAGACTGAATCTGCAATAGCCAACCAGCTTGGAGTGAAGAAATCAACTGTGGGAGCAATAATTAGAAAATGGAAGACATACAAGACCACTGATAATCTCCCTCGATCTGGTGCTCCACGCAAAATCTCACCCCGTGGGGTCAGAATGATCACAAGAACGGTGAGCAAAAATCCCAGAACCACGCAGGGGGACCTAGTGAATTAACTGCAGAGAGCTGGGACCAATGTAACAAGGCCTACCATAAGTAACACACTACACCACCATGGACTCAGATCCTGCAGTGCCAGACGTGTCCCACTGCTTAAGCCTGTACATGTTCGGGCCCGTCTGAAGTTTGCTAGAGAGCATTTGGATGATCCAGAGGAGTTTTGGGAGAATGTCCTATGGTCTGATGAAACCAAACTGGAACTGTTTGGTAGAAACACAACTTGTCGTGTTTGGAGGAAAAAGAATACTGAGTTGCATCCATCAAACACCATATCTACTGTAAAGCATAGTGGTGGAAACATCATGCTTTGGGGCTGTTTCTCTGCAAAGGGGCCAGGACGACTGATCCGGGTACATGAAAGAATGAATGGGGCCATGTATCGTGAGATTTTGAGTGCAAACCTCCTTCCATCAGCAAGGGCATTGAAGATGAAACGTGGCTGGGTCTTTCAACATGACAATGATCCAAAGCACACCGCCAGGGCAACGAAGGAGTGGCTTTGTAAGAAGCATTTCAAGGTCCTGGAGTGGCCTAGCCAGTCTCCAGATCTCAACCCTATAGAAAACCTTTGAAGGGAGTTGAAAGTCCGTGTTGCCAAGCGAAAAGCCAAAAACATCACTGCTCTAGAGGAGATCTGCATGGAGGAATGGGCCAACATACCAACAACAGTGTGTGGCAACCTTGTGAAGACTTACAGAAAACGTTTGACCTCTGTCATTGCCAACAAAGGATATATCACAAAGTATTGAGATGAAATTTTGTTTCTGACCAAATACTTATTTTCCACCATAATATGCAAATAAAATGAAAAAAAAAAACAGACAATGTGATTTTCTGGATTTTTTTTTTTCAGTTTGTCTCCCATAGTTGAGGTCTACCTATGATGTAAATTACAGACGCCTCTCATCTTTTTAAGTGGTGGAACTTGCACTATTGCTGACTGACTAAATACTTTTTTTCCCCACTGTATGTAAAGGCTTTTCACCTGCCGATCTTGCTCAGAATGCATTATTGCTTTGATAACAGAGAGGCACGCATGATGGCAACACAATACATGTTGGTCAGCGGTCCATTAATCATAGACCATCTATAAAAATAGGTACCATTCGTCCAGTCACTATAATGAAAAAAAAGATGCATTCGTGGCTGATTGTGTAGGTCATTGCAATGTAATATTTTCATTTTACAGTTCACAAAATATACTTTTGATGTATACATATTAGTATTCTAAGCTACAATATAATTGTAGATTTTTTTATGAAAATTATTAATTTAGGATTTTCAAGTTTTAGGCAATAGGGAATTTTTAGTTAAGTTGCCCAAACAAAAAAAAAATAAAGAAATTGGTAAGTTTGAACCAAGACACATGGTTATTAATAAAGTCAGGCTTGAACTGGCAAAAATGTAAACAGCTGAATGAGCACTGAATGATGTTGAAACCATTAGAAGTATGAATAGAAGCCCGGCTGATCAATTGCATCCAGGTGTATTTTTCTCTGAATGTCTCCTGTGTTTCAGAGAAAATATATTTTTAAAGATCTGGCTGGGGATCTTTGTATGTACATAGAGAGAGACCATTCAATCACCTGAAGTGCAAGGGAGAACTGGCTGGGGGCAGAGTTGGCGTAGTCTCCTTTCTGCGTTTGGTCGGCACCTGGATCTCTTTCTCTAAAATGTCGGAGTGTTTCAGGGAAAAAATATACCAGGCTCCAAATATGCAGCCAAGGTCTGTTTCATGCTGCCAGTGAATCAGAACACATGTTCTCTTTAAAGCACACAAGCATTCTGGCTACCTTATCAAGGAAGTTTTAATAAAAGGGCAAATGATGCAGTTGACCTGAGTGCACCATCAGCATTTTTAGCTCTGGGCTTATACTGGCAGGGGTTATGTTTTCTCATTTCTTGCAATTCACTAGAATTATTGTAGCTTGGCTGGGAACTAGTTTTTGCAGCATCCCTATATCTGCATATTTTACAGCTTTAGCTTCCATAATTATTAAGTTTGTGCTGCCTGACATTTAAGAGGAAGTTTAGATATCCTGTTAAAGAGACATGTATTGATGACAACAAAATAAAAGATATAAATTCAATGATATATTACACCCTAAAACTGTGTTTCAGTGGAAAATCAGAAGACCAGATTTCCACTTAAAAATTGTTGTGCCTAATGTAGTGGTGCAGCCACTTGGCGCAATTATTTGCTACAAATCATTTGTGGTAAAACTGTATTTCAGTTGCAAATCAGAAGGACAGATCTCCACTTAAAAATTGTTAGGCTTAATATAGTGTTGCAGCCACTAGGAGCAATTAGCTATTCCAAATCGTTTGTGCTAAAACTGCATTTCACTGGCAAATCAGAAGGCCAGATTTCCACGTAAAAGTCATTAGACCTACTATAGTGGTGCAGCCATGAGGCCCAATTAGCAACTTCAAATTGATTGTGCTAAAACTATGTTTCAGTGGAAAATCAGAAGGCATAACAGTGTTGTTCAGGCACACTATCTAAGAAAAGAAATAGTGATTGTTCATTTAGTGACAGGTGACTGAAAGCTATGGACCAAAGGTTATGAAACAGCAGGGTACAAGAGGGGAAGGCTACTTACAACATGAGTGAGAAAAAGCGTAGTCATGGTGGAAGTGGCAATAGGCTTGGTGATCAACGTGTATGTGTGTTAAGTGTTAATGTGAATGAAAGCTCAACTGAACAACACCATCTCATCCTATTAAAAGACCACTGACAACATTTGCTTCTGGACAGCCTACTCGGAATTATCACCAAAAAGTTCTATCTTCGTCTCATCAGACCAGAGAATCTTATTTCTCAGAGTCTGGAAGCCCTTTATGTGTTTTTTTTTAGCAAACTCTATGCAGGCTTTCATATGTCTTGCACTGAGGAAAGGCTTCCGTCGGGCCACTTTGTCATAATGGCCCGACTGGTGGAGGGCTGCAGTGATAGTTGACTTTGTGGAACTTTCTCCCATCTCCCTACTGCATCTGTGGAGCTCAGCCACAGTGTTCATGGGGTTTTTCTTTACCTCTCTCACCAAGGCTCTTCACCCACGATTGCTCAATTTGGCTGGACTGCTACATCTAGGAAGACTTCTGGTGGCCCAAACGTCTTCCATTTAAGGATTATGGAGGCCACTGTGCTCTTAGGAACCTTGAGTACTGTAGAAATTCTTTTGTAACCTTGGATCTGTGCCTTACCACACAATTTTCTCTCAGAGCTCCTTGGCCAGTTCCTTTGACCTCATGATTCTCATTTGGTCTGACATGCACTGTGAGCTGTGAGGTGTTATATAGACAGGTTTGTGCCTTTACAAATCAAGTCCTATCAGTTTAATTAAACACAACTGGACTCCAATGAAGGAGTAGAACCATCTCAAGGAGGATCACAAGGAAATGGACAGCAAGTGATTAAATATGAGTGTCTGCTCAAAGGGTCTGAATACTTATGACTATGTGATATTTCAATTTTTAATGGTTAACAAATTTCCAAATATTTCAACATTTCTGTTTTTTTCTGTCAAGATGTGGTGCAGAGTGTACATTAATGAGAAAAAAATGAACTTTTTTTGAATTTACCAAATGGCTGCAATGAAACAGTGAAAAATTTAATGGGGTCTGAATACTTTTCAAACCCACTGTATGTGGTATTATTCGGTCAATATGTGGTAGAATATGCAGTCTAGTTATTATGTGGTGGTATTTCTCCTTGTATGTGGTATTATTTGTTCCCTATTTACTGGTAATATATCACATTATTCGGTCACTTTGTGTCATGTGCCCCGTCCTGTGTGACACGGCCAGCAGGCCGGTAACTAATACAACAGGACGCGGCACGTGTAATTGTCCAATGAGATGCGGCCTGCAGGCTGGTAACTAATACAACAAGACAAAGGGGGATAGGGAAACATTTACAATGGAGGGCCCTGCAATACGGAACGGGGAATGTGGAGAGCTCCTTCACTCCCCTGAGTCAGTGTCCCTAACGCTCCTAACTTTCCCTATGCCGATTCCGCACCGGGCGCCACTCAGGAACCTGTAGCAATGGCACACCATACACCTATCCCTTGCTAGGAAGCTGGGTGGCGCAGGCACTGACCCTACCGCTGCACTAACACCAACATGAGGAAAAGTAACAAACAGGGAAACACTTAGCTTTGCTCTGATGCACTTGCTCCTGGCAACAGAGACCAACACCTGAGTGCATCTTCCTCCACCGTGTCCAACACCTGGGTGCAGCTTTACAGCAACAGGATCCAGTACTGAGTGCCGCCTTGGAGCAACAGAGTCCAGCACCTGAGTGCAGCTGTCCAGCAACCGAGTCCAGAAAACTGAGTGCAGCTCTCAGTAACAGAGTCCAGCAAACTGAGTGCAGCTCTACACCATAGCTGCCACTCCACCAAGCTTTGCAGGAATTCTTCACTAACACCATAGCTGCCACTCCACCATGCTTTACATGAACTCTCCTCCAGCTCCCCATCCAGCTCCTTCCTTCACCCAGGATGGTTGGAAAGCCCAACAATAATAATAATATCACCAACGTGAGTGAGCACTACTGACACACCTTTATAGAGCAAACACACCTGTTAGGCCTCTTTCACACATCCGTTTTGCGCCGTCAGGTGAGATCCGGCTTTTTTTGTAAAACCGGATCCGGCGAAATGCAATGCCGGATCCAGTTTTGCCCCATTGACTTGTATTAGCACCGGATGGCATTGCGGTTCGTCCGTTTTTTGCCGGATCCGGCTATTTGTCTAATTCCGGCATCTGGAAAAAACGGCTGCTGTAACGTTTTTTGTCTCTGGCGAAAAAGCCGGAAGCGCCGGATCCGACGCTTCCGGCTTTTTGCCACAATGAAAGTCTATGGGCGCCGAAATACGCCGGATCCAGAAAAAGACGGATCCAGCCACCGGATCCATTTTTTTAAGTCTGCGCATGCTCAGATCCAATTGGCCAGCCCCCAGGAAACAGATATAACCTGCTAGACGGATCTGGCAGAAAAACGGATCCTTTTCTACAGTTGTCCAAAATTTACGCCGGATCCGTTTTTTCTAAAAATAGCCGGATCCTGCCTGACGGCAAAAAACTGATGTGTGAAAGTAGCCTTAATGATTCCCGTGCAATTACTCTAACCACCACCGGGGGCAAACTATCTCTAAAAACACCCGTGCAATGACCATACTGGCCACAGGGGAAAAACTATCTCTAAGCACAAGTGCAATGACCATACTGACCACCGGTGACAAAACCAACCTGAGCAAAACAGCTCACAGGAAAAAAAAGTTACTTGTGCATTTAATCTGTCAGATCCACCCTGGATCATGACACTTTGTGGTCTATTCTTGGTGTGGAGCATTTGTTCCCTGTATGTGGTATTGTTCGGTCACTATGTGGTGATAATATGTGGTCTGGTCACAGTGTGGCGTGTTTGTCCCTTGTATGTGGTATTATTTTGATCACTATGTGGTCTGGTCATTGTGTGGTGGTATTTCTTCCCTGTATGTGGTATTATTGGTGTTGGTGCATTGCATTATGTTGTGTACGGCGGTCATTTCTTCTCTCTGATATTAATTAGGAGAAGATTTTTATTTCCATTAAATATTAAATACTTGTTACACAGCAGCAGAGATGCACTTAAAGGGGTTTTCCTGTGAAAAAAGTAATCGCCTCCCCACAGGATAAGTGATAATGTACTGATTGTTGTGGGTCTGACTGCTTGGACCCAATTGGCAGAATGTGGAGCTTTTATCCTCATTAGACTGGAGTGTCATGTTCAACTTGACCATAGATCCATTCATTCCCTCAGTGGCTGCATTTGTTTTTTTCTTAAAGCCCCAAAAAGAATGAATGGAGCTGCGGTCAGACATCCCACCTGCCGCTGCATTTTAATATTGGGATAAGCATCCTGTCAGGGATTAAACTTCCCCATTCTTTTGATTGGTGCAGTTTCTAATGGTGGGACCTAAGCAATCAGCTATCCTGTAGAGCCCATGGATCAGTGATAACTTGTTTTAACCAAATAACTCTTTAATGTAAACTACTATAATTGTACATCCCAGTTATGGGGGTGCACAGTAGATGTGCCGGAGCCACCTGTGTTTTACAGCCAATGCTTCACTATAATGGTGATAACGACTGACAGATATTTGCTTATCGCTGTAGGGTGGGCCCCTACATTCAATTTCCCCTGTGGGCTCCCGACTTCCTAGTCCGACCCTGGCTCCAGTGGATGGCGAGCTCTGCATAAAGTGGCCTCTCCTCCTCTACCTCCACCTTAACATCATACACACTACAGTCCTCAGAGGTGGCACCCCAATCACCCATGTTTCTTCCCATGTCAAATATTTCCAAAAGCCCAACTAACTGTGGGGAACCTCAGATTGGCCATTCTGAAGAGCTGTTCACACATTGTATTTCATGGGCATCAGAGGTCTGCTCTGAAGAATCACAAAATTTGGAGGAGGAAAGCATCTGCACCGATGCACAAAATTTTTTCATGTTGGATCCGGGACCAGATGAAGTAGGGTTCGAGCAGAATCCATATCTTTGTCACTGGTGTGCTTGGTGTTTGCTATGGAGACATTTTTAAAGAACTAAGATATTTTTAAGTTGTCCAATAAAGCTTTGTAAATTTGCAGCCGCCTTTGTCTCGATCTGGATCACATTTCTTCTTCTCGTGATCCTGATGAGACTCAGATACCAGAGGAGCACGTTGACTGTACTGTGGCATCATGACAGGAAGAGAAGGATAGCGACTCTCAGAGTGAGGGGTGAGAACAGAGAGGATGATGATGAGGTTGTGGATCCCACTTGGTGTGAACCTAGAGGTATGCAGTTGAGTAGCTTAGCAGATGAGGTGAGTGAGGAAGATAAGAAGGTTACATTGCGGCTTACCACACAGACATGAAGTGACGCAACCTTGACAAGCACTTCATCCTCAGCCTCAACTCTGGCTGTGGCGAGCATCAGTCTTGAGTGTGCAGTTTACAGGGGCAGCAAGGTTGCTTTGCCTGGGCATATTTTGAGATCACAAAAGATGATTCAACACATGTTATCTGTCAAATTTGCAAAAAAATGTCAGTAGAGGCAAAAATTGTAATAATTTGACCACTACATTCATGAACCAGCACATGCGCGATCAACATGCCTTAGTTTGGGAATCTCACTGTGCTAAAATGCGGTCTAGTGGGCATTGCCAACTACGGCCATCACATTAACCACATCTGCTGCTTCTTCCTCCTCCGCCACCATTCCAAGTGTTCACACACATATCTCCAGGCTGCAGAAACTACAATTGTTTACCCACTACAGTCAGGCTGATTGAGCCAGTTAACTGCTACAGAAGTAGATATGACTGCTGCTTTTGTGTCACTTAGCACAACAGATCTTTCTCAATCCACCATAACATGTTCACCTGCACATCACTCAGAGTCCAGCAGTTTGTCCTGTTCTCTGTACTCTTCCCTCTCTCAGAACAGCAGCAAGCTTTCGGTCCCACATTTGTGGTCATGTAAAAGAATGTTTCCTCCTGCATATGGCAAAGCTAAGAGCTTAAACTCCACCTTCTCCAATCTGTTGACCATGAAAATCCTGCCTTTCCACCTGGTGGATACAGATGACTTCAGAAAGTTGATGGCCACTGCAGTTCCCCCATACTAGTTGCCCAATGTTAGGCCTCAGGTTCCTGCCTCTGCACAGGAGGAAGCCCAAGCCTTGCCTTCTGCGGTCTCCCATTCTGTTCTGGCTGCAGAGGAGGCTGCTCAGCAAAGGTGTCGATCCCGGCGTCTTGCTCAAGCTATTGCTGTCAGGTTGGTTGCTGCTGCCACCTCTGGGTCAGCTTTAGCAATCCGCACTAGCCAGCAGCGAGCAGCTCCAGAGTCTAAGTCCTTTTTGCAGACTACTGAGCATGCCCGTGGGACGACCTCTCATTGGAGATCGGAGGTCACGTGCTCAGGTCCTCAAGCAGCTCGGATTGGACCATCAGGAAGGTCCCGGTAGGACTCTACTATAAAAGGTTTGCATGATCGCTCGGCCTTGCGCTAGTATAGACTCTATTTGCATGTGTGATGATGGATGCTTGAGACTGGTGACTGACTCATTATGACTCCCCTCCCTCTGGTTGTGCTTGTTCGTAGGGTTTAGGGTTTAGAGTCAACGCCACTAGTGGCATGGTCTTGCACCACTGAAGCTACCTAGTCGCAGCACCTCACGTAGCATCATACGGTGCCGTTCTGTTCAAGGCACCTTTTTACCGAGTTAAGTAACTGCATCCGCCAGTGCGGTGCCGTGCGCAAGTCTAGCGCTTTCCTCCCTAGTCCGGGTGGTTAGTGGCGTCAGCCAGAGCGGTGCTGTGTGCACGTAGTGTTCTTTATCTATTTATTTGTTTCTTCCTGGCACCGCAGTTGCAGTGTTGAGCACTAGTGTGTCTAGAGGGACTCTAACCCAGTGTCTCAGGGGCAGAGTTCTGTGACTATACACTCTCACTGCCGAGCTCTGTGAGCATAAACAGGCTATGGCATTTATATTTGGCGGTCGTGCGGCTCTGTGAGGTAACAGAGTCCACCTCTGTACACACTGGGTGAAGTTAACCCCATGTGTTCCTCTACTATACCGCCATATAACATCCGCCATTACCTGAGCAGCAGTTAACATCTCTGCACGGTGGACCCCGGGCTGCGAACCCTCCTAAATAGCATCTTTATTGTTTGGTGTCTTCTGCAAGCCCTTAATGCCCAGTCACTATTAATTCTCAAAGTAAGCTGTGCCTACGTTACACCAGCATGTCTCCAACATCACCCATTCCCTGAAAAAAATCTATGTCCGCCAGAGCGCATTTCACCACTGACACCTGGACGACCAAACAAGGGCAGGGGAGTTACATCTCTCTGACTGGGCACTGGATGACTCTGGTGGCAGTGGGGGCAGGCCACCACTGCTTTTGCTTCCTTCACTGCCTCTAGGGCCTTCACCTTCACCTCACCTGTTTACTTATCAATGGTCATTTAAAGCTGGAAAATTGGTAAAAGTAAAGCAAAGCTAATAATTGTAGGTTTTCATTAGCCAATAACCAATGATCAATTTGCAACTTTTGATGTTTCACTGACAGACTGCTATTCAGATGTGCACTGAATGATCTGTAATAGATAAGTAATAGATAGTTCTGTGCAGTGTGCAAATAAGATGTCAATTTTTTTCTACAGCAAAGGTTGAGCTTATATATCTGTCATGATCAAGGTTGGATGATGACAGTTAAAAGCACATGTAACCTTTTTTTTTCCTTAAGATGTGTGCTTAAATTTGGTTTTGCCCCCCGGTGGCCATTAGAATTATTACACAGTGGTGTCTTTTGTTCTAGTTTGCCCCTGGTGGTGGTTAGCGTTATTACATGGGAATCACTAACAGGTGTGATTCCTCTGGCTTAACTATAACGGTGTGTCATGTGCTCTCACTGGTGTTGGTGATAGTGTTCATTTCCAACCATCCTTGGTGGAGAAAGGAGCTAGAGAGAGTTCCTTGCAGCACAGTCAGAGTCCTGGTGTGGAAGGAGTCAGAGGGGATCTCCTTGCGGCTCTGACAGAGCTTGGTGGCAGCTATTCAGGAGGAAAGCTGCATTCTGGTGGTGGACTCTGTTGCTGGGAGCAAGAGCAATAGAGCAAAGCTAACAGCTTTCCCTGTTTGTGCCTTTCCTTTATGTGTGTTTCAGTGCAGTGGTGGGATTAGTCTCTGCACCGGCCATTTCACTAGAAAGGGGTAGGTGCAGGGCGAGCTAGGGTTTAAAGGTATCCTGATCGGCGCCCGGTGCGGAACCGGCCTAGGAATCGGTAGGAGTGTAGAGACACTGACTCAGGGGAGTGCAGGAGGTCTCCATGACCCCGTTCCCTATCGCAGGGCCCATCATTGTAATTGTTTCCCTGGTGTTTCCCCTTATTATTTAAATTCGCCCTACTGGAGGCGGTGTATCCAGGGTCGCGTGTGTCATATAAATTCGCCCTGCTGGGGGCGGTGTGTCCAGTCACACGTTGAACATTACATTATCACCAACCACCACTTTTTTTCTCTCTGGTGAGCCATGGGCCAAGTTCAGACAGTGAGCAGCTGTTGCTGGCCCCCACTGAGAATAGTGAGGTGCCGAATGATGTGGTTCAGCAGCACCTGCAGCGGAATTATGGGTCTGAGGCCTGCCCTCTGCCTCAACTAGAGGGTCCATATATGGCGTTGGCCAGGATGTGCCGTGGAGTCCCTGCTGGGCAGCAGGACTTGCTTATACAGGCGGACGTACCCAGGCAGGTTGGTGTCCCCATGGTGCTGCCTGGTGTTCCCAAAGGTGAAGGGGTACATCCCTGTAGTGAGCAGACTAATGAGTTAGTCCTTGGCACTCACGCCGAAACTTCGGTTATATCAGAGAAGCCATGTCCCCCTGGTCGTGTGGAGGAAGACGACCTGGGAGTGTATATTTCCTCCTCGCCCTCAGAAGGTACTATGCAGCAGAGGTGATGGTTGGCGAGATACCTGAGGGCATACCGGTGCTTCTTAGCAGTGGAGCAGAAGTCAGTCTGATGGATGCTCACTGTGTACAGACTCATGGTCTGAGGTGTGAGACGCCGGACAGACCCATAAGCGTCCAGGCCATTGACTCTGTCCCACTGAGCAAGGGGGGTTAAACCAAGTCGTAGAAGACATTGTGCTGTATAGTGAACATCATGACAAGTCCCAGTCATACTACGTCTTGGAGGGAAATCCAGCAACAATCGTTGTGGGCCCCCCTTGGTCTAAAAAACACAACCCGGTTTTAGATTGGCAGACTAGGGAAGTAGTCAGCTCGGAGCAGTCATGTGAGGTCTGCCGCCTAGGGGCTACTGTCTCTGCCATCTCTCTACAGCCATCCTGTTATGAATGAGTCACCGGAGGAGGAAAAAACAAAAATGCAAGCTAAGTCCAGAAAACCAGAGAGGTTGGTAGCTAGAGGATTGCAGACCCCTGATCCTATTCACAACAACTAACAGTAGCCGTGGAGCGTTCCTACGGTGGTCCTAGATGCCTCTTCACAGCCGGAGAACTAAATAAGCCTAAAGAAAGAAAGGGGAAATCTAAACTGCCCCAGAGCAGACCCCAAAGCAATAGACAGCTCCCAACATGTATTGTCAGTGAAGACAAATGAAAACACAAACACAGACAGAAAGACAGGCAGAGCAAACGATGGGGCCCAACTAACTAGATAGGAAAGGACAGAAAAGATGCTGGCTGCAATCCACAAAAACCCTACCAAAAATGTCCCAACACGTCTGATAGGAAAAACGGCCCTGAAGTCACTAAACTTCAAAATCCCTATATCAGCACTTCAATATATTCTGAAGACAGAGCAAAAGAGATTTAACCGATCAGGGATAAAAATGGAAACTCAGCAGAGCCCCAGCCGGGGCTGGCTGAACACAAAACTAAGCAAATCAGACAAAATCTCATGGAACAATAACAGAGCAAAACTTAGCTTTAGAAGACAAGAACTGAACTGGAGGCCAGAGCTCAGAGCAGAGAAATCACCAGCAACCCTACAGGGCGTCAGCTGCCTTATATCCACTCAGAGATTCTGGATGTCCAATCGCACTCTACCTGTTCAGGTGACAGGTCTCTCCCATCCAAATCAGTTTCACCACCTCCTTTCACCAGCAGAGGGAGTTCATCGGACATCAAAGATGAACGAGAAAATGAGCTCACAACAGTACCTCCCCCTTGAGGAGGGGTCACCGAGCCCTCATCCACGCCACCAGGCCGATCAGGATGGGCCCGATGAAAAGCACGAACCAATCTTTCGGCATGAATATCAGATGCAGAGACGCAAGAATTATCCTCCTGGCCATAACCCTTCCACTTAACCAAATACTGGAGTCTCCGTCTAGCCAGACGGGAATCCAGTATCTTCTCTACCTCATATTCCACATTACCTTCAACCAATACAGGGTCAGGAGGTGCCACCACAGGAACTACTGGCTCAACAAACCTCTTCAACAGAGACTTATGAAACACGTTATGGATCTTAAATGTAACAGGAAGAGCCAATCGAAAAGAGACCGGATTAAGAATCTCCAAAATCTTGTAAGGTCCAATAAATCTAGGTTTAAACTTTGGAGAAGCCACCTTCATAGAGATATTCTTTGATGACAACCAAACAATATCACCCACCTTAAACCGGGGACCAATGGTCCTATGCCGGTTGGAAAACCGCTGGGCCTTTTCCTGGGAGAGAGACAACTTATCCACCACTTGGTCCCAAATCTGGTGCATTCTCTCCACCACAGTGTCAACACCTGGGCAGGCAGAAGACTCCACCTGTCCTGAAGAGAATCGAGGATGAAACCCAAAGTTACAAAAAAAAGGTGACATCAAAGTGGCAGAACTAGCTCTATTATTTAAAGAAAATTTGACCAAGGGCAAAAATGAGACCCAATTATCCTGATCAGCAGAGATAAAACATCTCAAATAAGACTCCAAAGTCTGGTTCGTTCTCTCCGTCTACCCATTGGTCTGAGGGTGAAACGCAGAGGAGAAGGACAACTGAATTCCCAGCTTGGAACAAAAAGTCCTCCAAAATCTAGAGACAAACTGAACTCCTCTGTCAGATTCAATGTTCTCAGAAATCCCATGCAAGCGAACCACCTGTTGCAAAAACAAGGGCACCAACTCTGAGGAAGATGGCAACTTAGGGCGTGGTACAAGATGGACCATCTGTTAGGCGTCAGATTCCTGGCACTGCACAGCGGGAATCCAGAGCCAGACATCCTGCAGTCTCCCATTCTCCTCCGACCGCTCGGACTCATGCTCAGCAATCTCGGCGAACCAGGCATTCCCCGCAGACTCGTTCTGTGAGCCTGGATGTTGCTGCCACCTCTGGTGCAGCAATGATAACGCAACCTGCTTTGCAGGGAACTGCTCTAGAGGCTAAGTCCTCGCGCCGTGCGACTGGGCATGCCCGCAACTTGTCCTCTCAGTGGAGAGCAGGGGTCACATGTGAAGGTCCTATGTCGGATCTGATTGGTCCTTCCTATAGTACTGGAAGGTCCCGGAAGCGCATGGCTATAAAAAGCCTGCATGGCGGCTCGGCCATGCGCTAGTGTAGCATATTATGCTGTGTGTGTATGGTGATGGATGCATGGACTGGTGTCTGACTTATTATGAAACCCCTTCCCTCGGATATTACGAATGGTGACAGTATGTTGGGTTAGTCAGCTCCAGATTGTGGCAGGCTACATGCCACTGAGCCTTCCTCACCTACACTAGCGTCCGTCGGTGCCCGACTCCTCCGGCATCGTCGCTTAGCGGCTTCAGTTACGGCCGCGCTGCAGTAGTAGCAGCTTTTGGTGTTTGCGGCTGCGACGCCACACGCCGGCTGACCTGTGCAGCTAACAGGTTCAGCCTTTACGTCTAGTTCATACTTTGGCGTCTCTGTGACTAAACAGAGTCCGCTCTCAGGTGACGTTAACCCGAGCGCTGTATCGCACTTCTAGCGTATCTGCCATTGTCCAGCAGCGGTCTTGTCATCTACCGCACGGTGGACCCCGGGCGGCGAACGCGCCTTCCATTATTTATATCTGGTGCGTTCCGCCGACCCTAACATTACACTAGCGCCAGGGTCTGGCTGGCAATGGCAGACGTGCAGCAGCTGCAGCGCTACATTCGGCAGCTGGAGAGCAGGTTGGCGGCTATTGAGAGCACCAACTCAGCTGCGAATGCTGCGCTAGCTGCTGCTCAGACAGTCGCTGAGGCTGTCTCACGTGCGCCCACACTTTTGCCCCTGCCGACAATGTCTCGCCTCCCGCTCCCCGATAAGTTTTCGGGTGATAGTGCCTCCTGTAGGGGATTCGTTAGTCAGTGCTCCATCCAGCTGGAGTTGCTGGCTGCACGGTTCCCTACGGAGCGGGCTAAGGTGGGATTTATTGTCTCTCTGTTGTCTGGCCGGGCATTACAGTGGGCCACGCCATTGTGGGAACGTGGTGATCCCGTGGTACAGGGGGCTGCTCAGTTCCTCGCGGCTCTGAAGCAAGTCTTCTTGGGACCACGGGTCACCCACGATACGGCTCTCCAACTGTTATCTTTAACACAAGGGTCACTTTCGGTTAGCCATCATGCTGTCCAGTTTCGGACACTGGCTTCCGAGTTAGAGTGGCCGGACAAAGTGTTGGTCCCGGTGTTTTGGAGAGGCCTGGCTGAGCACGTAAAAGATGCTCTAGCTACTAGGGAGATTCCCACCAGTTTGGAGGAGTTGATCGCCGTTTTCACCCGCATTGATCTCCGCTACACGGAGCGCGGGTTGGAACGAGCGCAATCCAAACGTAGGGTTAATTTGGCTCCCACCTTTACTGAGCCGCTGAAATTTCCCGCACAGGAGCACCTCTCCTCTGAGCCTATGGAGGTGTCTCGCACCGGCACTAAGTTGCGTCCGATGCGAACCTCTGTGCGCTGTTATCAGTGCCGACAGTTGGGCCACTCGGCTGGCACATGCCCTCAGCGGCCGAAAAGACGACCACGTTCAGTGGCCGTAGGTGGTGGTCAATCCAAGGTGGGACCCTTTTCACCCAAACCGGTGTTCCAGGGTACATTAGATAGTGGGTCCTCCTCCTGGGAGGCAGAGGTCACCCTGGATTCCGGGGCCGAGGGGAACTTTATGTCCTCGACTTTTGCCCAGAGACACGCTATCCCTCTGGTGATACTCCCCCAACCTCTGACCATCAGGGTGGTAAATGGGGCACCATTACCATCTCAGGTGACCCATCAGACAGCCCCACTCGGACTCTCTATTTCACCCTCACATCGGGAGACTCTGTCCCTGCTAATTATGCCCAATGGCATCGATCAGGTGCTCCTCGGAGTTCCCTGGCTTCGTTGCCACTCCCCGCATATTGACTGGGCTTCAGGGAGGATACTGGGCTGGGGCAAGGACTGTGAGGGAAGGTGCCTGAGGGGCAGCGTTCAGGTGGCTTCCACAGAAGTGCCTGCGGATCTCTCCTCACTCCCCAAACCCTACCACCATTACGCGGACGTCTTCTCTAAGAAGTCTGCGGAGACGCTCCCACCGCACCGTTCCTATGATTGCCCGATTGATCTCCTGCCAGGCACAGAGCCTCCCCGAGGCTGTGTTTACCCTTTATCACTCCCTGAGACGGAGGCTATGTCCCAGTATATCCGGGAGAACCTGGCTAGGGGTTTCATCAGAAAATCGGTGTCACCGGCTGGTGCCGGATTCTTCTTCGTACAGAAGAAGAACGGAGAGCTACGCCCCTGCATCGACTACCGAGGTCTCAATGCTATCACGGTTAAAAACAAATACCCCCTACCGTTGATCTCGGAGTTATTTGACAGGTTGCGGGGGGCCCGGATCTTTACTAAACTAGATCTGCGGGGTGCATACAACCTGATCCGCATTCGCGAAGGAGACGAATGGAAGACAGCTTTTAATACCAGGGATGGCCATTACGAATACCTGGTTATGCCCTTTGGCCTTTGTAATGCCCCAGCTGTCTTCCAAGATTTTGTCAACGACGTCTTCCGCGACATGCTCTCTACCTCGGTGGTGGTCTATCTGGATGACATACTCATCTTTTCGCCAGATTTGACCACCCACCGGAGAGACGTCTGCAGGGTCTTTGACCGTCTGCGGGCGAACTCGTAATTTGCCAAGCTAGAGAAGTGCCAGTTTGAGCAGGAGTCCTTGCCGTTCCTGGGCTATATCATCTCGGCCCAGGGGCTGGCCATGGATCCGGCCAAACTACAAGCGGTAATGGACTGGCAGGAACCCCATTCCCTCAAAGCGGTGCAGCGCTTTTTGGGGTTCGTGAATTACTACCGCCAGTTCATACCACACTTTTCCACACTGGTGGCTCCTTTGGTTGCTCTCACCAAGAAAGGAGCTAACCCCAATGCTTGGTCAGAACATGTCTCCAAGGCCTTCTCGGCTATAAAATCACATTTTGCTGGCGCTCCCATATTACATCGTCCCGATGTGGATAAGCTGTTTATCCTTGAGGTAGACGCTTCTTCCGTCGGTGCAGGAGCAGTCCTTTATCAAAAGGATGCTCAAGGTCGGAAGCACCCCTGCTTCTTCTATTCCAAGACCTTCTCACCGGCGGAGAAAAATTACTCCATCGGCGACAGGGAGCTGCTAGCCATGAAGTTGGCTTTTTCTGAATGGAGACATCTCCTGGAGGGAGCCCGGTTTCCCTTTCTGGTATATACGGACCATAAAAACCTGGTCTATCTACAGACGGCCCAACGCCTGAATTCCCGTCAGGCCAGGTGGTCGCTCTTCTTCTCACGATTCCGCTTCACCCTCCACTACCTCTCTGGAGAGAAGAACGTCCGTGCGGATGCTCTCTCATGTTCAGTGGTCTCAGCGGAGGAAGGAGAAGCTGAGCCTCGGTTAATTCTCCCGCCGGAGAGTTTTACGACCGTGGCTCCAGTTGCGCTCGAGTCGGTACCACCGGGCAAGACCTTGGTGCCTCCTCAGCTACGGCCGGAGGTCCTCGCCTGGGCACATGCCTCCAGAGTGGGTGGCCATTTTGGTAAAAAACGGACCGCCGAACTCCTGGCAAGGTCATATTGGTGGCCACATATGGCTCGAGATGTCAAGGAGTACGTGCAGGCATGTGTTTCGTGTGCTCGGAACAGACCCTCTAGACAGAGGCCGGCGGGGCTGTTGTTTCCCCTGCCAGTGGCGGATAGACCATGGGAGATGGTTGGCATGGACTTCATAGTTGGCCTGCCCAAGTCTGGTGGCAGTACGGTCATCTGGGTGGTCACCGACCATTTTTCCAAAATGGTGCATCTGGTGCCACTCGCACGCCTGCCTTCCGCTCGAGGTCTGGCCACCTTGTTCATTAAACACGTATTCCGTCTACATGGTATGCCGGACAAAATCGTGAGTGACCGTGGTCCCCAGTTTGCGTCTCGGTTTTGGAGGGAGCTCTGCAGTTTACTCAGCATCGAGCTAAATCTATCCTCCGCTTACCATCCCGAGACGAATGGCTTGGTCGAGAGAGCCAATCAGACCTTGGTCACCTATTTACGACATTTTGTCTCTGCCAGGCAGGATGACTGGGCATCCTTGCTACCTTGGGCAGAATTTGCCCTAAACAATGCCGTGGCTGATTCCACTGGTCAGACGCTCTTTCTCCTAAACTATGGCCAACATCCACGTGTCCCTGTCCCGATGCCAGTGTCCTCCACTGACTCCAGGGTGGCAGACTGGGCAGTGGAGGCCCGGGACATTTGGGATCGCACTCAGGATGCTATCCGGGCATCTAAAGAAAGGATGAGGGCGTCCGCCGACATGCATCGGCGGCCTGCGCCAAGCTTCTCCCCTGGCGACATGGTATGGCTCTCCACCCAAAACATTAAACTGCGGGTTGAGTCTCCCAAGTTCACACCGCGATACATTGGACCATTCAAGGTCCTCGAGCGACTTAGCTCGGTGGTCTACCGCCTGGCTCTACCTCCACATTTGGCCATTTCGGACGTGTTCCATGTGTCCCTCCTCAAACCAGTTCACATGGTCCGGTTTTCTGAGTCATCTGCCGGGTCATCAGACTTATCGTCTGATGAGTTTGAGGTTAACGCCATCGTGGGGCGCAGGTTTGTCCGTGGCAAAAAATTTTATTTGGTGGACTGGAAGGGTCATGGGCCCGAGGCTCGGACCTGGGAGCCGGTGGAAAATATTCACGCACCGCTCCTGATCGCGGCCTTTGAGCGCAGTGAGGCTCAGAGAGGGGGGGGCCCTAGGGGGGGGGGTAATGTTAGGCGTCGGATTCCTGGCACTGCACAGCGGGAATCCAGAGCCAGACATCCTGCGGTCTCCCATTCTCCTCCGACCGCTCGGACTCCTGCTCAGCAATCTCGGCGAACCAGGCATTCCCCGCAGACTCGTTCTGTGAGCCTGGATGTTGCTGCCACCTCTGGTGCAGCAATGATAACGCAACCTGCTTTGCAGGGAACTGCTCTAGAGGCTAAGTCCTCGCGCCGTGCGACTGGGCATGCCCGCAACTTGTCCTCTCAGTGGAGAGCAGGGGTCACATGTGAAGGTCCTATGTCGGATCTGATTGGTCCTTCCTATAGTACTGGAAGGTCCCGGAAGCGCATGGCTATAAAAAGCCTGCATGGCGGCTCGGCCATGCGCTAGTGTAGCATATTATGCTGTGTGTGTATGGTGATGGATGCATGGACTGGTGTCTGACTTATTATGAAACCCCTTCCCTCGGATATTACGAATGGTGACAGTATGTTGGGTTAGTCAGCTCCAGATTGTGGCAGGCTACACGCCACTGAGCCTTCCTCACCTACACTAGCGTCCGTCGGTGCCCGGCTCCTCCGGCATCGTCGCTTAGCGGCTTCAGTTACGGACGCGCTGCAGTAGTAGCAGCTTTTGGTGTTCGCGGCTGCGACGCCACACGCCGGCTGACCTGTGCAGCTAACAGGTTCAGCCTTTACGTCTAGTTCATACTTTGGCGTCTCTGTGACTAAACAGAGTCCGCTCTCAGGCTCTCGGGTGACGTTAACCCGAGCGCTGTATCGCACTTCTAGCGTATCTGCCATTGTCCAGCAGCGGTCTTGTCATCTACCGCACGGTGGACCCCGGGCGGCGAACGCGCCTTCCATTATTTATATCTGGTGCGTTCCGCCGACCCTAACACCATCTTGGAGAATCTATCACAAATCACCCAGATAACAGTCATTCTCTGAGAGACAGGCAGATCAGAAATTAAATCCATTGAAATATGGGTCCATGGCCTCCTGGGCACTGGCAAAGGCATCAACAACCCACTAGAGTGAGAACAAGGTTTAGACCGGGAGCAAGTCCCACAGGACTGCACAAATTTCCTGACATCACGAGATAAGGCGGGCCATCAAAAAGACAGACTCACCAAATCTCTAGTACCAAAAATACCTGGATGACCAGCCAATGCGGAGCAATTAACATCAGACATTACTCTTTTCCTCCACTGGTCAGGAACATACAATTTTCCAATGGGACAATGCTCAGGTTTGTCCTCCTGAAACTCTTCCAGAGCATGTCTCAAATCGGGCGAGATGGCAGAAAGAACTACCCCCTCACCTAAAATGGTAGCAGGCTTGGACACAATAGGAGAATCAGCAAAGAAACTCCTAGAGAGGGCGTCTGCCTTGACATTCTTAGTGCCCGGAAGAAAAGAGACCACAAAATCAAAACGTGTAAAAAACAAGGCCCACCTAGCCTGTCTAGGATTCAAGCGTTTGGCTGACTCAAGGTAAATCAAATTCTTGTGGTCAGTGAGGACCACGACTTGATGTCTAGCTCCCTCCAACCAATGTCTCCACTCCTCAAATGCCCATTTCATGGCTAACAGTTCCCGATTCCCCACATCATAGTTGCGTTTAGATGGGGAGAACTTTCGGGAAAAGAAAGCACAGGGATTCATTTTAGATGTTACCCCTTCTTTTTGGGACAAAACAGCTCCTGCACCAATCTCAGACGCATCTACCTCTACCTGAAACGGGAGTGAGACATCAGGTTGCCGCAAAAGCAGATGTGAACCTCAGCTTCAGCTCCTGAAAGGAACAAACAGCCTCTGGAGACCAATTCAGCACATCAGCACCCTTCTTAGTCAAATCAGTCAATGGTTTGGCAATCCCAGAAAAATTATCTATAAATTTACGATAAAAATTAGCAAAACCCAAAAACTTCTGGAGGGCCTTCAAAGAAGTGGGCTGAACCCAATCATAAATGGCTTGTACCTTGGCCGGGTCCATTTCAATAGTTGACAGAGACAAAATAAATCCCAAAAATGAAATCCTCTGTACACCAAAAAGGTTTTTCGATCCCTTAACATACAGGGAATTCTCCCTCAAAATCCGGAACACAGTCCGAACATGTTCCACATGAGAGTCCCAATCCCTGGAAAAGATCAAAATATCATCCAGATAGATGATCAAAAATTTATCCACAAAGTCCCGGAAAATATCATTCATGAAGCACTGGAAGACAGAAGGGGCATTAGTTAGCCCAAAAGGCATCACCAGGTACTCAAAATGTCCCTCCGGAGTATTAAACGCCGTCTTCCATTCATCCCCATGCTTAATGCGAATAAGATCATACGCCCCCCTGAGGTCAAGCATGGTAAACCAGCAAGCACCTTTAACTCTGGAGAATAGATCAGAAATCAGGCGTAACAGATACTGATAATTAACAGTAATTTTGTTGAGGGAACGATAGTCAATACAAGGCCTTAATGAACCATCTTTCTTGGCCACGAAAAAAAACCCAGCACCCAAGGGTGAAGAGGATGGTCTAATATGACCCTTCTCCAACGGCTCCTTAATATAAGATCGCATAGCCTCATGCTTGGGTACAGATAAATTGAAAAGTCGACCATTGGGAAATTTACACCCAGGGCTCAGCTCAATTGCACAGTCATAACTCCTATGAGGAGGCAAAGATGCAGACTTATTCTCACTAAATACATCATAAAAATCAGCCAAATAGTCAGGAACATCATGCGACTGGGGAGAGGTGGAGAAAATAGGAGTGTCACTAAGAGCACACCGACAACCCCAACTCACCACAGACACAGATTTCCAATCCAAAACTGGATTATGGATTTGCAACCAGGGAAACCCCAGAACAATGGTATCATGCAAATTATGCAACACCAAAAATCTGCAATTTTCTTGATGGTCTGGGGTGACCCGCATTACCACCTGGGTCCAAAACTGAGGTTTATTCTTCGCCACAGGAGTAGCATCAATACCCCTCAAAGGGATAGGTGTCATAGGAAACCCACAACGTTTAGCAAAATCCTAGTCCATCAGGTTCAGAGCCGCTCATGAATCCACAAAAGCCTTAGCGGAAAATGTGGACAGGGAGCAGATCAGAGTAATTGCCAGAAGAAACTTAGGTTGTACACCACCCACAGCAAATGTGTGTGCAAAACGTTTCTCTCATTTAGGGCAGACAGAAACAATATGAGAGGCATCTCCACAGAAAAAACACAGCTTATTACGCCTTCTGAACTCCTGTCGTTGTGCCCTAGACAAAACTCTATCACATTGCATAGGTTCAGACATTTGTTCAACAGGTGGCAACATTTCTCGTGTAATTATACGCTCACGTAAACGCCGATCAACCTGAATGGCTAATGACATAGAATCGTCAAGACCAGAGGGAACAGGAAATCCCACCATAGTATCTTTTACGGTTTCTGACAAACCATTCCGAAAGAGAGCTGCCAAGGCACCATGATCCCAGGTAGTAAGGACCACCCACTTTCAGAATTTTTGACAGTACATCTCTGCAGAATCCTGACCCTGGCTCAATGCCAACAGGGCTTTTTCACATTAATCAATAGCATTAGGTTCATCATACAACAACCCCAAGGCTTGAAAAAATGCGTCCACATTAGTTAGAATAGGATCATCAGGTGTCAAAGAAAACGCCCAATCCTGGGGATCGCCGCGCAGCAAAAAGATGACAATTTTAATGAGCTAGGCTTCAAGGCAAGAAATAATTTACAATTATTCTTAAAATTCAAAAATTTAGACCGATCCCCAAAAAACACATCAGGAGTAGGGATCTTTGGTTCAGCAGCATGTGAATGAGCAAGATAGGCGCACTTCAGCAGTGAGCTGCTCCACACGATTAAGAAAAAATTCCTCCTACAGCCCCAGAGAAAAAGAGGAAAAAAAAATATATTAAAAAAAAAATTAAGACACTTTTTTTTTTTTTTAACAATTCTTTCCTGCTATTGAGTACCCTAGAATCTGCGGTATGGCTGGTGATTCTGTTATGAATGAGTCACCGGAGGAGGAAAAAACAAAAATACAAGCTAAGTCCAGAAAACCGGAGAGGTTGGTGGCTAGCAGATTGCAGACCCCTGATCCTATTCACAACAACTAACAGTAGCCGTGGAGCGTTCCTATGGTGGTCCTAGACGCCTCTTCACAGCCAGAGAACTAAATAAGCCTAAAGAAAGAAAGGGGAAATCTAAACTGCTCCAGAGCAGACCCTAAAGCAATAGACAGCCCACAACATGTATTGTCAGTGAAAACAGATGAAAACACAAACACAGACAGAAAGACAGGCAGAGCAAACGATGGGGCCCAACTAACTAGATAGGAAAGGACAGAAAAGATGCTGACTGCAATCGGCAAAAACCCTACCAAAAATGTCCCAACACGTCTGATAGGAAAAACGGCCCTGAAGTCACTAAACTTCAAAATCCCTATATCAGCACTCCAATATATTCTGAAGACAGAGCAAAAGAGATATAACCGATCAGGGACAAAAATGGAAATTCAGCAGAGCCCCAGCCGGGGCTGGCTGAACACAAAACTAAGCAAATCAGACAAAATCTTATGGAACAATAACAGAGCAAAACTTAGCTTTAGAAGACAGGAACTGAACTGGAGGCCAGAGCTCAGAGCAGAGAAATCACCAACAGCCCTACAGGGCGTCGGCTGCCTTATATCCACACAGAGATTCCGGATGTCCAATCGCAATCCACCTGTTCAGGTGACAGGTCTCTCCCATCTAAATCAGTTTCACCACCTCCTTTCACCAGCAGAGGGAGTTCATCGGACATCAAAGGTGAACGAGCAAATGAGCTCACAACACCATCCCCTGCCTCTCCAGTGGGGGCAGCAGAGGTGCTGCAGGAGAGTAGGGGTAAGTCTCAACCCTCACCCTTAGCCAACCCTGAGAGGCACAGACCTCGTAGTAGGAGGGGTTGGAGCGTGGTGTTTCCCTTGGTGAATTGCGGGAGTGTGAGTGTGGTGACACAGGGGGACGCCTCTGTTGTCAGTTCCAGAAAGAGTTCACCCTATTTTGACAAACGAATGTGTGGCAATAGGCGTTTGGGTCCGGACCTGTGTGTGAACGAGCATGTATGGGTGGCCACCAAAAACATCCAGTGGAAGTATGTTGCGGGGGTCTGTAATTCTCAGGTGATCGGGCCGTATTTGGTGTTGGCTATCCAGGGCCCGGAGTCTTACCTGCTCGAGTTACTCCCAAACATGCACGTACACAACTCGTTCCCCAGGTCGGCACTTCGGAGATGTGTGGTGCCACCAGAACATACATTGCCAATACCAGCGGTGCTCGTTTGTCATAAACCTGAAGTGCAGGTAGTTGCAGGTGTGAACTCTGGATCTGGGCATCCCTTCTGTAGGTGGTTCCCTGATGAGGAGCGGTCTTGAGGGTCCAGAGGCCCCTCATTGAGGGAGGGTACTGTCATGATCCAGGTTGGATGATGACAATTAAAAGCACATGTAACCTTTTTTTTTCCTTAAGCTGTGTGCTCATGTTTGGTTTTGCCCCCAGCAGCCATTAGGATTATTACACAGTGGTGTCTTTTGTTCTAGTTTGCCCCTGGTGGTGGTTAGCGTTATTACATGGGAATCAATAACAGGTGTGATTCCTCTGGCTTAACTATAAAGGTGTGTCATGAGCTCTCACTGGTGTTGGTGATAGTGTTCATTTCCAACCATCCTTGGTGGAGAAAGGAGCTAGAGAGTGTTCCTTGCAGCACAGTCAGAGTCCTGGTGTGGAAGGAGTCAGAGTAGATTTCCTTGCAGCTCTGACAGAGCTTGGTGGCAGCTATTCAGGAGGAAAGCTGCATTCTGGTGGTGGACGCTGTTGCTGGGAGCAAGAGCAACAGAGCAAAGCTAAGTGGTGTTTCCCTGTTTGTGCCTTTCCTTTATGTGTGTTTCAGTGCAGTGGTGGGATTAGTCTCTGCACTGGCCATTTCACTAGAAAGGGGTAGATGCAGGGCGAGCTAGGGTTTAAAGGTATCCTGATCAGCGCCCGGTGCGGAACCGGCCTAGGGATCGGTAGGAGTGTAGAGACACTGACTCAGGGGAGTGCAGGAGGTCTCCACGTCCCCGTTCACTATTGCAGGGCTCATCATTGTAATTGTTTCCCTGGTGTTTCCCCTTATTATTTAAATTCACCCTACTGGAGCGGTGTATCCATGGTCACGTGTGTCATATAAATTTGCCCTGCTGGAGGCGATGTGTCCAGTCACACGTTGACCATTACAATATCACAATTTGTTGATTTCATTGGTTGATTTTCAACCGGTTTAAACCATAGGAGCATCTGATGTTTGATTGTTTCATGCCATCATGGTTATTACAGTCATATGTTAAAGTTTGGGCACCCCTATTAATGTTAACCTTTTTTCTTTAAAACAATTTTGGTTTTTGCAGCAGCTATTTCAGTTTTATATATCTAATAACTGATGGACTCAGATATATTTCTGGATTCAAATGAGGTTTATTGTACTAACAGAAAATGTGCAATCTGCATTTAAACAAAATTTGACCGGTGCAAAAGTATGGGCACCTCAACATAAAAGTGACATTAATATTTCGTAGATCCTCCTTTTGCAAAAATAACAGCCTCTAGTCGCTTCCTGTAGCTATTAATGAGTTCCTGGATGAAGGTATTTGTGACCATTCCTGTTTACAAAACAATTCCAGTTCAGTTAAGTTTGATGGTCGCCGAGCATGGACAGACTGCTTCAAATCATCCCACAGATGTTCAATGATATTCAGGTCTGGCGACTGGGATGGCCATTCCAGAACATTGTAATTGTTCCTCTGCATGAATGCCTGAGTAGATTTGGAGCGGTGTTTTGGATCATTGTCTTGCTGAAATATCCATCCCCTGCGTAACTTCAACTTCGTCACTGATTCTTGCACATTATTGTCAAGAATCTGCTGATACTGAGTTGAATCCATGCGACCCTCAACTTTAACAAGATTCCCGGTGCCGGCATTGGCCACACAGCCCCAAAGCATGATGGAACCTCCACCAAATTTTACTGTGGGTAGCAAGTGTTTTTCTTGGAATGCTGTGTTTTTTAGCCTCCATGCATAATGCCTTTTTGTATGACCAAACAACTCAATCTTTGTTTCATCAGTCCACAGGACCTTCTTCCAAAATGTAACTGGCTTGTCCAAATGTGCTTTTGCATACCTCAGGCGACTCTGTTTGTGGCATGCTTGCAGAAACGGCTTCTTTCGCATCACTCTCCCATACAGCTTCTCCTTGTGCAAAGTGCGCTGTATTGTTGACCGATGCACAGTGACACCATCTGCAGCAAGATGATGCTGCAGGTCTTTGGAGGTGGTCTGTGGATTGTCCTTGACTGTTCTCACCATTCTTCTTCTGTGCCTTTCTGATATTTTTCTTGGCCTGCCACTTCTGGGCTTAACAAGAACTGTACCCGTGTTCTTCCATTTCCTTACTATGTTCCTCACAGTGTAAACTGACAGGTTAAATCTCTGAGACAACTTTTTGTATCCTTCCCCTGAAAAGCTATGTTGAATAATCTTTGTTTTCAGATCATTTGAGAGTTGTTTTGAGGAGCCCATGATGCCACTCTTCATAGGAGAATTAAATAGGAGAACTACTTGCAAGTGGCCACCTTAAATACCTTTTCTCGTGATTTGATACACCTGGCTATGAAGTTCAAAGCTCAATGAGGTTACAAAGCCAATTTAGTGCTTCAGGAAGTCAGTAAAAAGTAGTTAGGAGTGTTCAAATCAAGAAAATGATAAGGGTGCCCATACTTTTGCGCCGGTCAAATTTTGTTTAAATGCAGATTGCACATTTTCTGTTAGTACAATAAACCTCATTTGAATCCAGAAATATAACTGAGTCCATCAGTTATTCGATATATGAAACTGAAATAGCTGTTGCAAAAACCAAAATTGTTATAAAGAAAAAAGGTTAACATTAATAGGGGTGCCCAAACTTTAATATATGACTGTATCTGTGACAATAACCATTGATGAGTATTGGGAATGGTAAAATGCATATGATGGATAATTAATGAAAATTATTTTAACCATGTCAATAGACCAGAGTGGGGGTATGGATGATAATTACAGTTATTATTATCTGGAGGGAAGGTGATACCTGATTACTGCAATATTCACTGTGATTATTGTTTATTCAATACTGCCTGTTGATATATATCTGTGCATTCTTATGTATACAGTTCATTCAAAGCTGATATATGTCTATGTGGTTTGTTCATAGCTGGATGCATTTTTTTGGGAAGAGGGGGTGTAATTTAAATGTTTACCTGTAGCAACAGAAAAGCTATAATCAGCGCTGTATAAATATACCATCACACTGTCCTCCTTTATGAACTATGGCCTCCATGTTTTTCCCCCCTGCTGCCCCCATTTTCATATTATGCCCCCTCTTTACACTATTCTCCCACATGCTTTCCCTATCTCCACGCTACCCCCTGTACATTATCCCCATTTTCAGTGTCCACCCAGGGTTCCCCCTTCAATACGGTTTCTTACAAGCTGCTACCTCGCCATACTGTCCCCCTTCAATGGCATCTCCATACCTCTCAATACTATCTACTCCATGCTTCTGTCTATACTGTCTCCACTTTCTCACTTTTACCCTCATTGTAGGCTGCTTGACCATACTCTTCCATGATGACTAACTTCACCCTCATCTTCAATATAAGTCCCTACAATCTTTAGCTCCACTATAGAGTGCTTACCTTCAGTGTAATCAGCAGTGTGATGAGGTGAACACATCACGCCGCTGCACATCGGGACAGTTAGTTATTTAGTGCTCCTTTGCTCTTGTCCAGGCAGTCATGTCTTCAAATGTATTCACGCTTGTAAACAACTGAATATGGAAAGAAGGGAATTAGCTTCCTACTTAAACTGACACCTGGTCTAGAGACGCAGCCAACCTGAGGAAGGGCAAATTTTTTTCCCCTAAAAGACACCTCAGACCTTTGACTGAGGTGAGATGCTCATCTCACCTCTTGGCAGAAGCAAACCAGATTAAGACCTTTGCAATGACAATGCAGTAAGCACAAGGGTTCTTCTCAGAGAGGTACTGCACCTTCTCCTGAGGTGTAGTATCCCACTCCCCAGGTAACATGGTAACACCTGACCAGACTCCAGCACCTACATTGAGCACAGACACCTTAGAACAGCAGAGCACCCTTTATGGCAGCTGATTTGGTTCATGAAGGGTGCTGGGAGGTGGGTGTAGCTTAGATTACACTAGAGGGGAAAGCTGACAGGAAGTTAGGTCAGTTCCCCCATAGGGGGATGGAGGGAAAGGACATAGATGCAACAGTCTCCTGGGAGCTGGAGCTGCTGGCAGGAGAGAGAGAATATGGATGGATCAGTTGTTCAGAAGAAAGATAGAAAAGTACAGAGCGTGAGGAGAGCGAGAACTGGGATCGGAGCTAGCGCAGAGCCCTTTCCTAAGTTTAATGCACCAAAGGCCGGGCGCCGGTATCCGAGGCTGTGCGTGATGCTAATTATCCTACAGCAGAAACCGGAGGAATAGAAGTTGTGACCACTTTATTCCCACTTAAGACTCAACGACACAGAAGCAACGTGTGTGAGCCGGGACATGATTGTATGGAGTCCCCGAAGCGGGCTACAGCTGCCTGTCATGCGAGTGGAGTTATAAGTAACAGCAAGAAAGAGGAACTTGAGTGTAATTCATAACTACAAGTACTTCAGATTTGCACTAGAAAGGAGACATTCAGAAAAGGCACATTTGCAAGGGAGTGCTGGAAGGGTGTATTCCATCTGCCTGGGAGTTGGCTGAGCCCATGATCTGGAGGACACAGCACTGAAGCGGGCATATGTTTATGCCAGAAACGTGAGTAAAGTGTTGGAACTGCATTCAGCTATGTCATTGCCTTCTTCCTGCGCCATCCTACTCAGCAATGCTATATCTCTGTGCCTAACACTACACCATCTACCTTAACATCTACTACTACTGCCCTGGGACTACAGCTCTGCCTGTGGAGAGCTATTACATCTTTGCTGCACCACACCATCTGTCCCAGAGGATCTGCACTGCAGCGCTGGTCACCTCTGACCAGATACCACAGGTGGCGTCACAAACTACCTACATATAAACTTTATTCAATTCCACCTATTTTGCATGGACACCAAGGGCCACGGACCGGGTCACCGCCACCACGACACTTCCCCTTTAAGACACCGGCCCGGTACCGAGTAACCCCACTAGCCCTGGGGGTGATCCATTTTGGCATTACGAACAGGATTACGAAACATCATGCCACCGGGTCCTGTGTGCCGAAGATTTGATTGATTTCAGAAGTGATAAACCTAAAATGTGCAAAGGAACAGATTTATTGAATGGTGAATTGGACTGTGATTTTGACTCTATAGCTGGCTGCCATGGCGGTGAGGTAAGGTGTGCCATCATGAGCGGTGCCCAAGAGGGAGCGTGAAACAGCATGAACCTCCCCTGCCTGTACTTCTATGCTACTGCGTCATGGCCCTCCCAGAGAGGGGTCCGGATCTTAGCCTGGTATGGCGGCAAAGAAAAAAAATACACCGCCCCTTGGGGATGGAGAGAAGCCCCACGGGGGAAAAAGAGCGAAAGAGAAGACACAGTACCAAGAGGCCATGATGGAGAGCAGCAGGAGGCCTGTGGAGTGCGATGGAGAGATGTCGGCTTCTCCCGGATCTATGGAATCAGGCTCCAGCTCCTCAGCAGACCTCAACCTGTCGCACCTGGAGAAAAAAGTAGAAGAGCTGCACAGGAGACTACAGGAGAAACAGGCTCTGCTGGAGTGACAATACCAGGCTGCCAAGGAGGCGTCCACCATCTTGGAATCCCCACCACCGGTTCCTCCAGCCAGCCCTCAGGTACCCTCACCACCGGTACCCACCTGCTCTTCCCCGGTACCACCATCACTGGTATCCGCTGCTCCACAAGTCTCCCCATCACCGGAGGGTGATGAGGATCACCGCGGCCCTGGAGGAGCAAGTATGTCCACCGTCCCTGGTACATGGGAGGCCCTGCTAGGCCCCATTGCAATGCCACCAACCCCGAAATCCAGTCAGGCCATACTAGACGTAGCCTGGGACTGAAGGGAGGTGCCAAGGGAGGTGTACTGGAACCTGCTTCAATCTTGCAGCCTCTTACCACCGCATGTAGCAGGCCGGCGGTCCTCAGGGAGGAAGTACAGGGAGCTGGAGCCCAATCGTTCCCCTTGACCACAGAGGAGTTCTGCCGCAGGTAGCTGCTACAGGTTGAACGGGAGGACAGAAAGTGCCAAAGGCAGAAGCAGGCCCTGGCAGAGCAGGACCTCTTCCATAAGAAGCAGGTCCAAAGGGAGCAGCTGACAGGAGAAACAGGCTCTGCTGGAGTGACAATGCCAGGCTGTCAAGGAGGCGTCCGTCATCATGGAATCCCCACCACCGGTACCTCCAGCCAGCCCTCAGGTACCCTCACCACCGGTACCCACCTGCTCTTCCCCGGTACCACCATCACTGGTATCCGCTGCTCCACAAGTCTCCCCATCACCGGAGGCTGATGAGGATCACCGCGGCCCTGGAGGAGCAAGTATGTCCACCGCCCCTGGTACATGGGAGGCCCTGCTAGGCCCCATTGCAATGCCACCAACCCTGAAATCCAGTCAGGCCATACTAGACGTAGCCTGGGACTGAAGGGAGGTGACCAGGGAGGTGTACTGGAACCTGCTCCAATCTTGCAGCCTCTTACCACTGCATGTAGCAGGCCGGCGGTCCTCAGGTAGGAAGTACAGGGAGCTGAAGCCCAAGGGTTCCCCTTGTCCACAGAGGAGTTCTGCCGCAGGTAGCTGCTACAGGTTGAACGGGAGGACAGAAAGCGCCAAAGGCAGAAGCAGGCCCTGGCAGAGCAGGACCTCTTCCATAAGAAGCAGGTCCGAAGGGAGCAGCTGGTACACTGTGACCCAATGGGATGGGGTTTGGTCCTCCAGTTTGACAATGACCGAGGGTTTGGATTTTTTCAGGACTCCAGGAGGGGTCCTGATTTGTTTTTGAACCGGCGGGACGTGGAAGCCCATCTAGTCCATGGACACCCGGAGCGCGACCTGTTTGAGGGGGAATACGTCTCTTTCACCCGCCATCTTGGTGACAGGGGATGGTATGCCCTCCATGTTCACAGGATTCTCGCCGAATTACGTGCCCAGCAGGGGCACAAGAACCAAGACAAGAAACAACACAAGAATCTATGTCAAAACAAGCAATCTCGTCTGCCCACCAGGGGGCACCAAAACAAGAACCAATCCTGGAACAACAAAATGTTTTGTCTAACCTACAGGGGGCAACAGCAGCATTGACACAAGTTACAATCTCACAACCAGCTGCTACTGTAGTACCAAAGTCAGCAACCTTTACTGCAGCTCAATTAACTGAAGGTCTACAGCAAATAAAGTCAGATAATGCCAGTCTCCTATACCCAACAAAGAAAACTACCCAAGTTCTACCCTGGAGGTGACAAAAGCCAGACACTGCCAGTCAATAGGAAGCAATGTTAATCAGGAGAACTGAACTTGCACTAAAATGTAAATAGTTTACCCAGGAGGGTATTGAATCAAGTTTTCCAGTTTTTCAGTTTTATAACTAAGGCACAGACTGTGGAGATCATGAACGCTGAGTGATACGGACACTCTATTGTATATAGTTCAGCACCTTTTATACGTGCTCCTTCTTGGTTTTACTTGTGCCTTTTAGGAGCATTAAGCCATCTTCTATTTTCATCAACTCATCATAACAGTAGACCTGAAGAAAAACCTGTTGAGTGTGGCCGAAGACAGGGTCTAAAGGGCAAGACCAGAATGTCCTGCAGCCCACCCAGGACCACCATTGAAGGTTTTGAGCGGGTCCTCTGCACAAGGAACAAGGACACTTGAAGATAACCCGGCTGGGATAGTGTCTGTCATTTCTCATTGATTCTTGCAGTTTTTATACAAATAAAAGTGTTATTATGATTGTAAAGTGTGCTAAGTAGAGTTGAGCGAAACGGGTCGAAAAATTTCAAAAGTCGCCGACTTTTGGCAAAGTCGGGTTTCATGAAACGAAACCCGACCCTAGGATGAGGTCGGCCACGAGGTCGGCGACTTACGCGCCAAAGTCGCGTTTCAAAAGTTTGTTTTGCGCTCTTTTTCAGCCAATCAGGATCCACGGACACTGTGGGCAACGTGATGACATAGGCAGGGGTCACCACCATCTTTCAGAAGGGCATGCAAGTGATTGGCTTGCATTGGTGGGCGTCACAGGGGGTATAAAAGGGCGTGCACGCCGACCGCCATCTTACTTCTGCCGATCTCAGTATAGGGAGAGGTTGCTGCTGATTCTGTAGGGAGAGCGTTAGGCAGGGAAGAAGACAAAAAAACTGCTTCTGCTGCTAGCGATTTGGCCTGCACAACACACCAGTCACTGTGTGTGCAGTGCAAGGGGAGGCTATATAGTGGTGTATCAGTGGTGTTGGTTGTTGGGCTGCCTTCTAAGGCTTCCTGACATTCCTGCATTGCTGTTTACCCACTGCTCCGCAAACTGCTTTTTTAAAAGCAATCCCAATTTTTTTTTTTGTCCTGCTGAGAAGAAAAAAAAACTGCTTCTGCTGCTAGCAATTTGGCCTGCACAACACACCAGTCACTGTGTGTGCAGTGCAAGGGGAGGCTATATTGTGGTGTATCAGTGGTGTTGGTTGTTGGGCTGCCTTTTAAGGCTTCCTGACAGGCTGGCATTGCTGTTTACCCACTGCTCCGCAAACTGCTTTTTTAAAAGCAATCCAATCTCCCTTATCCTCTAGTCACTTTTGTCACAGCTGTGCCATCGAGCCTGTGACATAGCGCTCAGATATCAGTGGGCCTCACACAATCCAAAAGTGTCCAGTGTCCAAAAGTGTGTGCAGAGATTCAAAATCTCCCTTATCCTCTAGTCACTTTGGTCACAGCTGTGCCATCGAGCCTGTCACATAGCGCTCAGATATTCATTGGGCCTCACACAATCCAAAAGTGTCCAGTGTCCAAAAGTGTGTGCAGAGATTCAAAATCTCCCTTATCCTCTAGTCACTTTGGTCACAGCTGTGCCATCGAGCCTGTCACATAGCGCTCAGATATTCATTGGGCCTCACACAATCCAAAAGTGTCCAGTGTCCAAAAGTGTGTGCAGAGATTCAAAATCTCCCTTATCCTCTAATTGGCCTCCCCGTCACTCGACTATCCCCTCTCCAGTCCATACTCAATGCAGCAGCCGGATCGTCCATCTGGGTAATCGGTACTCGGACGCGTCCGCTCTTCGCCAGTCCTTACATTGGCTGCCCATTCATTATAGGATCCAATTCAAAGTACTTGTTCTCACCCACAAAGCTCTCCACAGTGCGGCACCCCCTTACATCTCTTCTCTCATTTCTGTCTATCGGCCTAGCCGATCGCTGCGCTCTGCAAACGACTTTCGACTAACCTCTTCACTAATCCGTACCTCCCACTCCCGACTCCAAGACTTCTCCCGTGCTGCTCCTATCCTCTGGAATGCTCTACCCCAAGAAATCAGGACTATCCACAATTTGCATAGTTTTAGGCGCTCCCTCAAAACACACCTGTTCAGAGCGGCCTATCACATTCACTAATCAAAGTCATTCTCTGTGTAAGTGTGCGTGCGTAGCCCATTCACTATCTCCATCCATCCTTCACTCCTGCAAGATGGCTGGACCTTCATTGTAAATACACCATTGTAAATACACACCTGTACTCTGTATCTCCCTCACCTCATTGTAGATTGTACGCTCTCACGAGCAGGGTCGTCTTATTTCGTCTTATTTTGCTTTAATTATTGTATTGTTAGCGTTGTTACTAATGACTTGTGTTTTGAAACTGTTAAACTGTAAAGCGCTGCGGAATATGTTGGCGCTATATAAATAAAGATTATTATTATTATTATTATTATTATTATTATAAGTCCCTTTGGTCACAGCTGTGCCATCGAGCCTGTGACATAGCGCTCAGATATTCATTGGGCCTCACACAATCCAAAAGTGTCCAGTGTCTAAAAGTGTGTGCAGAGATTCAAAATCTCCCTTATCCTCTAGTCACTTTGGTCACAGCTGTGCTATCGAGCCTGTGACATAGCGCTCAGATATCAGTGGGCCTCACACAATCCAAAAGTGTCCAGTGTCCAAAAGTGTGTGCAGAGATTCAAAATCTCCCTTATCCTCTAGTCACTTTGGTCACAGCTGTGCCATCGAGCCTGTCACATAGCGCTCAGATATTCATTGGGCCTCACACAATCCAAAAGTGTCCAGTGTCCAAAAGTGTGTGCAGAGATTCAAAATCTCCCTTATCCTCTAGTCACTTTGGTCACAGCTGTGCCATTGAGCCTGTCACATAGCGCTCAGATATCAGTGGGCCTCACACAATCCAAAGGTGTCCAGTGTCCAAAAGTGTGTGCAGAGATTCAAAATCTCCCTTATCCTCTAATTGGCCTCCCCGTCACTCGACTATCCCCTCTCCAGTCCATACTCAATGCAGCAGCCAGGATCGTCCATCTGGGTAATCGGTACTCGGACGCGTCCGCTCTTCGCCAGTCCTTACATTGGCTGCCCATTCATTATAGGATCCAATTCAAAGTACTTGTTCTCACCCACAAAGCTCTCCACAGTGCGGCACCCCCTTACATCTCTTCTCTCATTTCTGTCTATCGGCCTAGCCGATCGCTGCGCTCTGCAAACGACTTTCGACTAACCTCTGCACTAATCCGTACCTCCCACTCCCGACTCCAAGACTTCTCCCGTGCTGCTTCTATCCTCTGGAATGCTCTACCCCAAGAAATCAGAACTAACCACAATTTGCATAGTTTTAGGCGCTCCCTCAAAACACACCTGTTCAGAGCGGCTTATCACATTCACTAATCAAAGTCATTCTCTGTGTAAGTGTGCGTGCGTAGCCCATTCACTATCTCCATCCATCCTTCACTCCTGCAAGATGGCTGGACCTTCATTGTAAATACACCATTGTAAATACACACCTGTACTCTGTATCTCCCTCACCTCATTGTAGATTGTACGCTCTCACGAGCAGGGTCGTCTTATTTCGTCTTATTTTGCTTTAATTATTGTATTGTTAGCGTTGTTACTTATGACTTGTGTTTTGAAACTGTTAAACTGTAAAGCGCTGCGGATTATGTTGGCGCTATATAAATAAAGATTATTATTATTATTATTATTAGTCACTTTGGTCACAGCTGTGCCATCGAGCCTGTGACATAGCGCTCAGATATTCATTGGGCCTCTCACACAATCCAAAAGTGTCCAGTGTCTAAAAGTGTGTGCAGAGATTCAAAATCTCCCTTATCCTCTAGTCACTTTGGTCACAGCTGTGCTATCGAGCCTGTGACATAGCGCTCAGATATCAGTGGGCCTCACACAATCCAAAAGTGTCCAGTGTCCAAAAGTGTGTGCAGAGATTCAAAATCTCCCTTATCCTCTAGTCACTTTGGTCACAGCTGTGCCATCGAGCCTGTCACATAGCGCTCAGATATTCATTGGGCCTCACACAATCCAAAAGTGTCCAGTGTCCAAAAGTGTGTGCAGAGATTCAAAATCTCCCTTATCCTCTAGTCACTTTGGTCACAGCTGTGCCATCGAGCCTGTCACATAGCGCTCAGATATCAGTGGGCCTCACACAATCCAAAAGTGTCCAGTGTCTAAAAGTGTGTGCAGAGATTCAAAATCTCCCTTATCCTCTAGTCACTTTGGTCACAGCTGTGCCATCGAGCCTGTCACATAGCGCTCAGATATTCATTGGGCCTCACACAATCCAAAAGTGTCCAGTGTCCAAAAGTGTGTGCAGAGATTCAAAATCTCCCTTATCCTCTAGTCACTTTGATCACAGCTGTGCCATCGAGCCTGTCATATAGCGCTCAGATATCAGTGGGCCTCACACAATCCAAAAGTGTCCAGTGTCCAAAAGTGTGTGCAGAGATTCAAAATCTCCCTTATCCTCTAGTCACTTTGGTCACAGCTGTGCCATCGAGCCTGTGACATAGCGCTCAGATATTCATTGGGCCTCACACAATCCAAAAGTGTCCAGTGTCCAAAAGTGTGTGCAGAGATTCAAAATCTCCCTTATCCTCTAGTCACTTTGGTCACAGCTGTGCCATCGAGCCTGTGACATAGCGCTCAGATATTCATTGGGCCTCACACAATCCAAAAGTGTCCAGTGTCCAAAAGTGTGTGCAGAGATTCAAAATCTCCCTTATCCTCTACTCACTTTGGTCACAGTTGTGCCATCGAGCCTGTGACATAGCGCTCAGATATCAGTGGGCCTCACACAATCCAAAAGTGTCCAGTGTCCACAAGTGTCTGCAGAAATTCAAAATCTCCCCTGTCCTATAGACACCTTGTACCTTGTTTTACATTACTATATAGTTTGTTGGATTTTGTCTACATTTCTACCAAAAATGAGGAAGGCTGGTGGAAGAGGCCGTGGAATTGGGCGGGGGTTGGCAGCTGGTAATGATGGTGTTGGTGGTGGATCTGATGGTAGTGGCAAGAGCAAAATAGGACCGAATGCAGGAGGTGTTGAGCCTGCGTCATCGTCTGGCTACATAAGTCCTCGAACGCTTAGTTTTCTAGGAGTTGGCAAACCGCTTTTAAAGCCAGAGCATCAGGAAAAAGTTTTGTCTTACATTGCTGACTCAGCCTCCAGCTCTATCGCCTCCTCTTCTTCAGTTGTAAAAAGTAAAAGCACTGAGCCGTCATTGGAGGCTCATGTTCATGAACCACACCTTTCCTTGTGTCCTTCACCCCAACCAAGATTGAAGGATGACGCAGGCCATACTACTGATTACTCCATGGAGCTGTTTTCACATACCATGCCTGGATTATCAAGTGAAATGGTGAATTACCCAGGCCAAGATGAATCTGACATGGAGTGCACTGATGCACAGCCTCTGATTGATGATTCTGCTAGTACATTCACTCAGAGCACTACATTGTCCTCGCAGTGTACAGAGCCAGATTCTGACCCTGATGAGACTCAGGTGCCCCTTCCCGCACACTATACCACCATACACGGTGACACAGAGGAAGGTGCACATGACATAGAAGAGGAGGTGATGGATGACCCAGTTGTTGACCCAGATTGGCATCCATTGGGGGAAGAGGGTGCTGCTTCCAATAGCTCAGATGAGGAGCATCCACAGCAGACATCGACATCGCAACAGCTGTTATCTGGCAGGCCCGTAGCACTCCAAAGACAGGTTCCAAACATCAAAAGAGTTGCTGGACAGCTTGTCCAGAGGGTCAAAAGATCACAGCGTGCTAGGCCGCAAAATGTCTGCCAAAGTAGGAAGAGTGCAGTGTGGCACTTTTTTGAACAAAATCCTCATGATCAGGCCAAGGTTATCTGTAAGAAGTGCGCAAAGACCTTTAGCCGAGGGAAAAATCTGAAAAATTTGAATACCAGTTGCATGCTTAGACATTTAACCAGCATGCACTTGCAAGCGTGGACACAACACCAAACCTCAAGTGCCACATGTGCAACTGATCACAACGAAGGTAGTCAGCAACGCTACATTGTTTCCCCCACTGTAAGCCCACCGGTTAGCACAGCAGCAAATGTTGAGGTGTCGTTGCAAGGCCACAGCAGTCAGGGAATCCCACTGTTATATCAACGAAAGACTGATTCTAGGCCATCAGAAAGAACACCAACTCCATCACCATCATCAACCCTCTCTCAGTCCGCCCTGTCCACCGCTACTTCCACCATATGCAGCTCTCAAGTCCAGCTCACCCTCCCAGACACTATGAGTAGGTCAAGAAAGTACTCAGTCTCTCATCCGCTTACACTGGGTTTGAACGCCCACATTGCCAAACTAATCTCGTTTGAGATGATGCCCTTTCGGTTGGTGGAAAGCACAGCTTTCCGCGAACTCATGGCCTATGCAGTACCACGCTATGACCTACCCAGTCGCCACTTCTTCTCTCGCAAAGCCATCCCAGCCCTCCACCATCATGTGAAAGACCGCATTGTCCATGCACTCAAGCAGTCAGAGAGCGGAAAGGTGCACCTCACAACTGATGCATGGTCCAGTCGGCATGGCCAGGGCCGTTACATGTCCATCACTGCGCACTGGGTTAATGTGGTGGATGCAGGGTCCACAGGGGACAGCGGTGGTGGGACAGTGCTGCCTAGCCCACGGTATAGGAAACAGTTGGCTGTAGGCGTTCGACCCTCCTCCTCCTCCTCCAGAAGCGAAAGCTCGTCCACAGAGCGCAGTCGTACGAGCACTCCATCTGCAGCTGCCACTGTTGCACACGATGTGTCCCCCTATCGAGCAGCTAGTGGAAAGCGTCAGCAGGCTGTGTTGCAGATGATGTGTTTGGGCAACAGACACACCGCCGAGGTGCTGGCCGAGTACTTGAAGCGACAAACTGAGTCATGGCTGGGCAGTGTACATCTTGAGGCAGGCAAGGTAGTTAGTGATAACGGCCGTAATTTTGTGGCAGCCATAGCCCTTTCAAAACTCAGCCACATACCTTGCTTGGCTCACACCTTGAACCTGGTGGTGCAGTGCTTCCTCAAAAATTATCCGGAGTTAACAGCCCTGCTCCAGAAGGTGCGAAGACTGTGCGCGCACATCCGCCGGTCGCCAGTACACTCCGTTCGTATGCAGAAGCTGCAGCGATTGCTCCACCTTCCCAACCACCACCTCATTATCGACATTGCAACAAGGTGGAACTCCACCCTGCACATGGTGGAGCGGCTGTGCGAGCAGAGGCAGGCCATAATGCATTTGTGGGAGGATACACGGCCAGGCACTTTGAGAGCAGACATGGAGTTGACAGGTGTGCAGTGGTCGAAGCTGAAAGACCTCTGTAAAGTCCTTCAGTGTTTTGAAGAATGCACACGGCTGGTAAGCGCAGACGACGCCATCCTAAGCATGAGCATCCCACTTATGCGTCTGCTCATGCAAACTTTGACGCACCTTAAGGAGCAGGCGTCTGCAGCCAATGTTGATGAGGAGGAAGAGGAGGAGGGAATCCTTGATGACATTCAGCCATTGTCTGCTCAGGGACCTCTCCTGGACGAGGTGGAGGAAGAAGAGGAGGAGGAGGATGATGATGGGGATGATTACTTAGGGGAGGAGGATGCATCTCGTGGGGCAAGTGAAAATGTTGGCGTGGCAAATTCTGGTACAGGGTTTGTGCGTGACTGGAGGGATGTGGATTTGCCAGAAAGTGTTCCTCCACCCAGCACTCGCAGTGCATCATTGACACTGGGAACATTGGCCCACATGTCAGATTATGCCTTGCAGATCCTAAAAAGGGACCCCCGCATTGCCAAAATGATGAACGATGACGACTACTGGTTGGCCAGCATCCTGGATCCACGCTATAAAGGCAAATTACAAAACATCATGCCACAGGAGAACCTTGACCTAATATTGGCTAATAAACAAGCAACTCTGGTAAATCGGTTGCTTGAGGCATTCCCAGCACACAGCAGCGGTGATGGTTCTCACACGAGCCGTACGGGCCGGGGGCAGCTTGGCAGAGGTGTTTGTGGTGCACACAGCAGAAGTGGCGTTGGAGACAGGGGTTTCATGACAATGTTGTGGACTGATTTTTCAAATACCGCTCACACAACTGGTAATACTGCATCGATGGAAAGTGACAGGAGACAGCAGTTGTCAACTATGGTTACAAACTACTTTTCCTCCCATATCGATGTTCTCCCACACAGGTCATTCCCCTTTGACTATTGGGTCGCTAAACTGGACACCTGGCCTGAATTGGCCCAATATGCCTTACAGGAGCTCGCTTGCCCAGCTGCAAGTGTGCTATCGGAAAGAGTCTTCAGTGCAGCTGGATCAATCCTGACAGAAAAAAGGACCCGTCTGTCAACCCAAAATGTGGATGATCTAACCTTCATTAAAATGAACCATGCATGGGTTTCCAAGGATTTTGTCCCACCTTCCCCTGATGACACATAGGGTGACAGAAAAATGGCTTGCTTTGGTCCACCTCTTCCTGGGACTTCACCTATTTCGCCTTTTGCATCAGCTGAATGTCCAACATCAACATATACCACTTTCTAAAACTCCCTAACTGTGCTGCCTCCCCCCCATGGCCGGGGTCACCACCTACCGCACGACACCGTGCGAGTGCCGTTGCCCTGGACAGGTGGGTAGGCCGACTCTTGGGCGCGGGCACTGGCACAGGGTCCCTCATAGTGCAATCAAGTGTCTCTGACGGTGGTGGTGCACACCCGCCGTCAGACACACCGCTGTACTATGAGGGGCCCAGTGCCAGTACCGACGCCCACGAGTGGGCCCCCTTGCTGGGGCATGGCCCCAGCATTTGCAATCTTTACCTCTCCCTGCTCCTCCGCTGTGTAATCTGGGCCGTCAAATCCATACTGTGCCTGACACCGTCTGAGCCTGCCTCCTGATGTATAGACATATATTTTGAATGTGTACGCTATACATACATGTTATCTGGGGATACGGTACCCTTTCTAACCTTTGTGCAATCACGTGCAATCCATACTGGGCCTAACACCGTTTGAGCCTGCCTCCTGAGACATATATTTTGAATGTGTACGCTATCCATACATGTTATCCGGGGAAACGGTACCCTTTCTAACCTTTGTGCAATCACGTGCAATCCATACTGGGCCTAACACCGTTTGAGCCTGCCTCCTGAGACATATATTTTGAATGTGTACGCTATCCATACATATTATCTGGGGATACGGTACCCTTTCTAACCTTTGTGCAATCACGTGCAATCCATACTGGGCCTAACACCGTCTGAGCCTGCCTCCTGAGACATATATTTTGAATGTGTACGCTATCCATACATGTTATCCGGGGATACGGTACCCTTTCTAACCTTTGTGCAATCACGTGCAATCCATACTGGGCCTAACACCGTCTGAGCCTGCCTCCTGAGACATAAATTTTGAATGTGTACGTTATCCATACATGTTATCCGGGGAAACGGTACCCTTTCTAACCTTTGTGCAATCACGTGCAATCCATACTGGGCCTAACACCGTCTGAGCCTGCCTCCTGAGACATATATTTTGAATGTGTACGCTATCCATACATGTTATCTGGGGATACGGTACCCTTTCTAACCTTTGTGCAATCACGTGCAATCCATACTGGGCCTAACACCGTCTGAGCCTGCCTCCTGAGACATATATTTTGAATGTGTACGCTATCCATACATGTTATCCGGGGATACGGTACCCTTTCTAACCTTTGTGCAATCACATGCAGTCCATACTGGGCCTAACACCGTCTGAGCCTGCCTCCTGAGACATATATTTTGAATGTGTACGTTATCCATACATGTTATCCGGGGAAACGGTACCCTTTCTAACCTTTGTGCAATCACGTGCAATCCATACTGGGCCTAACACCGTCTGAGCCTGCCTCCTGAGACATATATTTTGAATGTGTACGCTATCCATACATGTTATCTGGGGATACGGTACCCTTTCTAACCTTTGTGCAATCACGTGCAATCCATACTGGGCCTAACACCGTCTGAGCCTGCCTCCTGAGACATATATTTTGAATGTGTACGCTATCCATACATGTTATCTGGGGATACGGTACCCTTTCTAACCTTTGTGCAATCATGTGCAATCCATACTGGGTCTAACAGCGTCTGAGCCTGCCTCCTGAGACATATATTTTGAATGTGTACGCTATCCATACATGTTATCTGGGGAAACGGTACCCTTTCTAACCTTTGTGCAATCACGTGCAATCCATACTGGGCCTAACACCGTCTGAGTCTGCCTCCTGAGACATATATTTTGAATGTGTACGCTATCCATACATGTTATCTGGGGATACGGTACCCTTTCTAACCTTTGTGCAATCACGTGCAATCCATACTGGGCCTAACACCGTCTGAGCCTGCCTCCTGAGACATATATTTTGAATGTGTACGCTATCCATACATGTTATCTGGGGATACGGTACCCTTTCTAACCTTTGTGCAATCACGTGCAATCCATACTGGGCCTAATACCGTCTGAGCCTGCCTCCTGAGACATATATTTTGAATGTGTATGCTATCCATACATGTTATCCGGGGAAACGGTACCCTTTCTAAGGCTAATTTCACACTTGCTTTTTTTTGCAGCGCGTTTTTCCCGCAAAAAAACGCATTGAAAAAATGCATACAAAAGCATACAACTGCTTCATTTTTTTCAAGCATTTTTATGAGCATGCATGAAAAAAATGCAGCGTTTTTATGCGTTTGTATGCGTTTTTAGTGCGTTTTTACCGCGTTTGCGTTTTTTCCAAACATTAGGTGGCCCCTCACACTAACCCAAACCATGACTTTACTAACCCTAACCCTAACCCTGACCCTAACCCTAACCCTGACCCTAACCCTAACCCTAACCCTGACCCTAAACCCCCTTAACTAACCCTAACTCTAACCCAAACCCCTAAATTCCATGGTTAACAAAAAAAAACGCATGTGCAAAAAAACGCATACATAAGCATGCCAATGCGCACATATGCGCACCCATAGACTTATAATGGGTGTCTTGCTGTAAAAAAACGCATTGCGCGCGCATGCGTTTTTTTGAGGCAAGTCGGACGCCCAAAAAATGCAACAGGATGCATTTTGTGCGCCCGAGCGCATACCGCAAAAAAACGCATGCGCGCAAAAACGCATACAAACGCGTGTGTATGCGCACATAAGCGCATCCCATGCAAAGTATAGGAAAAAAAAAGCATGCGTTTTTTAGCGCTAAAATCCCGCGAAAAAAAACGCAAGTGTGAAACCAGCCTAACCTTTGTGCAATCACGTGCAATCCATACTGGGCCTAACACCGTCTGAGCCTGCCTCGTGAGACATATATTTTGAATGTGTACGCTATCCATACATGTTATCTGGGGATAAGGTACCCTTTCTAACCTTTGTGCAATCACGTGCAATCCATACTGGGCCTAACACCGTCTGAGCCTGCCTCCTGAGACATATATTTTGAATGTGTACGCTATCCATACATGTTATCTGGGGATACGGTACCCTTTCTAACCTTTGTGCAATCACGTGCAATCCATACTGGGCCTAACACCGTCTGAGCCTGCCTCCTGAGACATATATTTTGAATGTGTACGCTATCCATACATGTTATCCGGGGATACGGTACCCTTTCTAACCTTTGTGCAATCACGTGCAGTCCATACTGGGCCTAACACCGTCTGAGCCTGCCTCCTGAGACATATATTTTGAATGTGTACGCTATCCATACATGTTATCCGGGGATACGGTACCCTTTCTAACCTTTGTGCAATCACGTGCAATCCATACTGGGCCTAACACCGTCTGAGCCTGCCTCCAGAGACATATATTTTGAATGTGTACGCTATCCATACATGTTATCCGGGGAAACGGTACCCTTTCTAACCTTTGTGCAATCACGTGCAATCCATACTGGGCCTAACACCGTCTGAGCCTGCCTCCTGAGACATATATTTTGAATGTGTACGCTATCCATACATGTTATCTGGGGATACGGTACCCTTTCTAACCTTTGTGCAATCACGTGCAATCCATACTGGGCCTAACACCGTCTGAGCCTGCCTCCTGAGACATATATTTTGAATGTGTACGCTATCCATACATGTTATCTGGGGATACGGTACCCTTTCTAACCTTTGTGCAATCACGTGCAATCCATACTGGGCCTAACACCGTCTGAGCCTGCCTCCTGAGACATATATTTTGAATGTGTACGCTATCCATACATGCTATCCGGGGAAACGGTACCCTTTCTAACCTTTGTGCAATCACGTGCAATCCATACTGGGCCTAACACCGTCTGAGCCTGCCTCCTGAGACATATATTTTGAATGTGTACGCTATCCATACATGTTTTCTGGGGATACGGTACCCTTTCTAACCTTTGTGCAATCACGTGCAATCCATACTGGGCCTAACACCGTCTGAGCCTGCCTCCTGAGACATATATTTTGAATGTGTACACTATCCATACATGTTATCCGGGGATACGGTACCCTTTCTAACCTTTGTGCAATCACATGCAATCCATACTGGGCCTAACACCGTCTGAGCCTGCCTCCTGATGTATAGACATATTTTTTGAATGTGTACGCTATCCATACATGTTATCCGGGGATACGGTACCCTTTCTAACCTTTGTGCAATGACGTGCAATCCATACTGGGCCTAACACCGTCTGAGCCAGCCTCCTGAGACATATATTTTGAATGTGTACGCTATCCATACATGTTATCCGGGGATACGGTACCCTTTCTAACCTTTGTGCAATCACGTGCAATCCATACTGGGCCTAACACTGTCTGAGCCTGCCTCCTGAGACATATATTTTGAATGTGTACGCTATCCATACATGTTATCCGGGGATACGGTACCCTTTCTAACCTTTGTGCAATCACGTGCAATCCATACTGGGCCTAACACCATCTGAGCCTGCCTCCTGAGACATATATTTTGAATGTGTACGCTATCCATACATGTTATCCGGGGAAACGGTACCCTTTCTAACCTTTGTGCAATCACGTGCAATCCATACTGGGCCTAACACCGTCTGAGCCTGCCTCCTGAGACATATATTTTGAATGTGTACGCTATCCATACATGTTATCCGGGGATACGGTACCCTTTCTAACCTTTGTGCAATCACGTGCAATCCATACTGGGCCTAACACCGACTGAGCCTGCCTCCTGATGTATAGACATATATTTTGAATGTGTACGCTATCCATACATGTTATCCGTGGATACGGTACCCTTTCTCACCTTTGTGCAATCACGTGTAATCCATACTGGGCGTGAGAACGGCTGGCGAGCTGTTAAGCAAGCTACAGCACCTGTGGTTTGCACACGTAAGTTTTTCATTTTTTCAGGAATGACGGTTAGGCCTAATTCCGGAACTGCGGTTAACCTGCACTTACTGGGAAATCATTGTTCGCGGGTAATAATTGTAATCAGTGATCCTCATCACTAACGTTGTTCAGCGGGTTATCTGCACCTGTAAGCGACAAACGCTGGCCTTTTCAGTGTAGCGCACATGCAGCCACGGACATGTAAGGGCATGACACACCAGTTATTGGCCAATCTCATGTGCCAGAGCCTCACTTGTCCTTCTAGTAAGCCGGACTCGGACCGCGTGGCATGACGGAGTCTCGTTCGTTAACGGAATTAAGCTTGCAATGTGTGCATCTGTTCTGTAGCTGGCATGGTTGAGGTTTCCCAGGTGGAGTCGAATTTAACCGTAGGCTCCTCTCCTGGTGGTGCCCTTCTGGACATTCCTTTAAGGTTCAGGTTTGCAACCATACTGCCCACGTAAAACAAGCACTTTGCCTTCATGAACGCTGTTTGGAGGGTCATGACTCGTGGGAATAACGCCACCCAATCAGTTAACCTGCTAGAGAGATCCTTCGTTGCTCCCAAGCATGACATCACAATCCCTAGGAAGAAGGTAATGCCACTGTGGCGACCGTACTCCTGGGGGCGACACAAGTGCACTGATGCCCAGCCACTGCTCGATGAATCTGCTGGTACATTGACCCAGACCACTACATTCCCCTCGCACGCTACCCGGCCTGAATCTGACCCTGATGAAACTCAGGTTACCCTTCCCATATACAGTTCCATCTTACACGGTGACAAAGAGGAAGCTGCAGATGAAAGTGCAGGTTCGGCCCACCCGCCATCAGACACACCACCGTACTATCAGGGGCCCTGTGCCAGTGCCGTCACCAACGAGTGGGCCCCCCATGCTTGCCCAGGATCACAGCACTTGCAAAGTTGAAATACTGTGCAGTGAGATGGAAGATGGGGACGACGAGGAGTCTAGACTAGTACAGGGATTCCCTAGCGAGGAGACTTATTTGATTGTTTTCAATGTTGGGACAGCAATTTTTGGGGAGCACTATACTCTGGAGAATGATAGATGGGGCCCACCATACACTGGAACATTCCAAAGGTGGACATCAGACACTGGAGCAGCATTTACAGGGCCCATTATACACTAGAGCATTAGACATGGGACCCATTATGTTTGGAGCATTATTTGGGCCCATAAGACAGTGGAGCTTCATCCATGGGGACCAACATATACTGTAGCATTATGTGGAGCTCATCATATACTGTTTCAAACATTATATGGGACCAATGATTCTGTATGGAGAAATAGATGGGCCTCGTCATGAGATGTAAAAAGTGAGGTATTTTTCATTGTACTATACCGCTATTTCTCTGCCGTATCGGAGCATGATGAGTTGTGGTATGTGTTAAAGGGGCGCTCTTTTGCCCAGGGCACATGAAAACCTGCAGCCAGCCCTCCCCCCCCCACAACTTTAGCCAAATAACCCCCATTTTTCAGTGCGTAACTTGTATTATGAAGTTAATTAAGGTTGACAAGCTTAAGTAAGAAGAATTGATGCTTTTGGCATTCAAATGGGCACTGTAGGTGTGTTTCCTGTCCTCCTCTCACTGCCTACTTTTATTCCCCATTGACTTACATTGGGTTTCGTGTTTCGGGACGACCCCGACTTTTCCCTATAATCGGACTATCTTGCTCGACCCGACTTTTGGAAAAGTCGGGTTTCACGAAACGAAACGCGACCCTAAAAAAACAAAAGTCGCTCAACTCTAGTGCTAAGTATAGTTTGTTTTATAGTGTTGTTAAATTTCTGAAATAAGTACTATTTGATGTGTAATGCAACCTGATCAAGAATCTTAAAGCACTTTTGATAATGTTTATAGTAGTGACGAACCTTAGTTTGGCAGTTGTCACTAAAGAATCTTTGATAGTGTGAGAGTAAGATAGAATTTGAAGAGGGAAAGCACTTTCAACTGGTAGTGAACCTTAGCAACGGTTGCTAACTAAAAGCACTTAATAAGATAGTAATGTACAGCCATTAGATAGAATATTAGTATAAGATAAAATTACGTTCAGTAACATTCAAGCAATAGTACCTCTCTTTAAGAGAAGATGTTTTACAATAATTATTAACTGCTGATAGTTTAAAAAAGACAAATTTGTATGTTCCGTTAATATCTTTGTCTTTCTCAATTGTTTACAGCCCGTGGATGTGCTGTGGTTAATGGGTGGGGTATGTGGTGCCCCTGAGGGTTCAGTCGCCACAGAGGTACTGCACCTTCTCCTGAGGTGTAGTATCCCACTCCCCAGGTAAGATGGTATCTCCTGACCAAACTCCAGCACCTACATCCAGCACAGACACCTTAGAACAGCAAAGCATCTTTTATGGCAGTTGCTTTGGTTCATAAAGGGTGCTGGGTGGTGGGTGGAGTTTAGATTACACTAGAGGGGAAAGCTGACAGGAAGTTAGGTCAGCTCCCCCACTGGGGGGAAGGAGGGAAAGGACATAGATGCAGCAGCCTCCTGTGAGCTGGAGCTGCTGGCAGGAGAGAGAGAAAAGGGAAGGATCAGTTGTTCAGAAGAAAGATAGAAAAGTACGGAGCATGAGGAGGAGAGAGAGAGAGAAGTGGGATCGGAGCTAGAGCAGAGCCCTTTCCTAAGATTAATGCGCCAAAGGCCGGGCACCGGTATCATTTGCAAGCGAATGCTGGAAGGGTGTATTCCATCTGCCTGGGAGTTGGCTGAGCCCCTGACCTGAAGGACACAGCATTGAAGCGGGCATCTGTTTATGCCAGAAATGTGAGTAAAGTATTGGAACTGCATTCAGCTGTGTCATTGCATTCTTCCTGCGCCAACCTAATCAGCAATGCTACACCTCTATGCCTAACACTACACCATCTACCTTAACAACTACTACTACTGCCCTGACCAGATACCACAGGTGGCGTCACGAACTACCTACATATAAACTTTATTCAATTCCACCTATTTTGCATGGACACCAAGAGCCACGGACCGGGTCACCACCACCGTGACACTTCCCCTTTAAGACACCGGCCCGGTACCGAGTAACGCCACTAGCCCTGGGGGTGATCCAATAAATAGAGAGATAGCTAGACAGATATGGGATAGTAGATAGAGAGATAGATAGATATAACAAGAGAAAATGGAACAGCGCAATCCAAAATCTTCAGGTGCACAGGCCTTCCAAGAGCCAAAATTCACATATGAAAAAACTGAGGGCAACACTCCTTTTCAAAGAGAAAAATATGTGGTTTTATTTCAGACCCACATGGTTGGCAACGTTTCGGCTCATGCAGATCCTTTATCAAGCAGTGAATCTAATACAACTGTGCATATATATATATAGGTATTTTTCAAGAGCTCCAATTAATTTACAAATGTGCATATCATATATTAATTCACATGTTTTCATATTTATATATCACCAGCTGAAGAGCCCGGTGCTGCCCGGGCATATTAACTAAGGGTGGTTTCACATTAGAGTTTAAGGCCGCAGCATCGGCCTGCGCATGGCCGCCACTAAGCCCCGCCCCCTGCCGCGCCTCCGCCGGTAGCTCCCCTTACGGGTGCATGACGCTGCATGCATCCTGCATCCCCTATCTTTAGCATTGTGGACACAGGCCGTGTGCAGGTATGCATTTGGCGGCGCATGCATCCTTTTGACGGTGCGCCTAGCGCACCAAATTGCAACAGGTTGCATTTGGCGCTGGTCGGCGCACCCGTCAAAAGGACGCATGTGCCGCCAAATGCATACCTGCGAGCGGCCTGCATCCCCAGTGCTAAAGATAGGGGACGCAGGACGCATGCAGCGTCATGTGCCCATAGGCGGAGCTACAGGCGGAGGTGCTGCAGGGGGCGGGGCTTAGCAGTGGTCATGCGCTGTCCGAAGCTGCGGCCTTAAACGCTAATGTGAAATCACCCTAACTACTGTTAGTTATAACAAATTATAGTGATTATATATATATATATATATATATATATATAAAAAGCTGAGTGTAGAGCCCCGCCCTTTCTGCATAGCCACATTCACTATAATATCCCACACAATCCCGTCAGCCAGAGCTACCAGACTACTATCCCTAATATCCCTCATTGTCCCGTCAGCCAGAGTCACCGTTGATATGGGTTTTTTAAATATACATCAATATGGACCTTGGTTAAGACACCTCATTCTTGGTGGACTGAGGAGTCACCCGAGGTATCCATAAGGTTGCAGGAGGTCACCTGAATAAGGGACCGTCAGGCATACCTGGATGAAAAAAATAAAAATAAAAAATTCTCAAAGGTCTTACTAAATAGGAATATTGGCATATATACGCACAGCGCAGAAATAGAAGTGATTGTTGGAACTTGAAAAGTACCGTTTGGCATGAATAATAGAATTAAAAACACTTATTTAGTGTGCAATTGAAAAAACAGTGAATCATTAGCATTTGCCTCTTCCAAGATGGCGCTGAGATGCTGCATAGTGTGCACTGGGTAAGCGCACTGAGTGAAATGCCACACAAGAGATACGATTGGCCATGGTGTTGTTACTATCGTTATGTGAATGAGAGACATGCGCAGTAGACTAAAAGGAATGCCAGAGATGGCTAAGAGTGTCCTCCATGTGAGCTGTGGATTCCTGCACTAAGTGAGTGTTTTGTGATATGTACACAGCTGCACTATCTTGAGATTAACAACGCAATTAATACTATTTTGAAAGATTAACAGTTTTTTGTAAGCACTTTATGCACAATGCACTTTATGTAACGGAGGATATTTTGTAATCATTGTATATGATATATAAACATGAAAATATGTGAATTAATATGTGATATGCACATTTGTAAATTAATTGGAGCACTTGAAAAATACCTATATATATGCACAGTTGTATTAGATTCACTGCTTGATAAAGGATCTGCATGAGCCAAAACGTTGCCAATCATGTGGGTCATAGAGAGATAGATATGGGATAGATAGATAGATATGGGATAAATAGATATGCGATAGATAGATATGGGATAGATAGATAGATAGATAGGGGATAGATAGATATATAGATAGATAGATAGATAGATAGATATGTGGGGAAGGTGGCTTGATGGACAGACTTGACTGGAAGTAGGAGGGAACTGTTGGTGCACTATGGACAGAGATTGGACAGGACAGCAGGGTGATAGCTGGGAAAGACAGACAAGAGAGTGCAGTACCTAGAAATGACCACAAGATGGCAGGGGGAGTAGTTCAGGACTCAACAGCAGCTTAGGGCTTGAGAAACGCTTAGTCATGGGGGGCGGGGAGATAGGAACCCAGGAGGGGAATTCCTGGTAAGAGAGGGGATAAATAGGACTTGTTGGGGTTCCAGGCAGGCTAGTCCTGGGAGGAGCTCGGCAGAAGACAGAGAACAGCGATGAGCTCGACCAGGGGACTGACAGGAAAGAGACAGTCAGGGGGGTGGCCCTGACCCGACAGACCGCAGGACAGACGAGGCCCTGGGGGTACTGACTGGACGACAACCTCGAGCAGGTGAAGCGCTGGGACGTTACTTCGACTGGAGGAAAGGTGCAGGTACCCGGGCCTGGAGACAGAGAACTGTAAAGAGGCTGCGGTGCGTGGTTGTGGTTGCCAGGAGGACGACGAATAAAATCCAGAACTGTTACAGCTGAACTCTGCCTCCGTCTTGTCCTTGCTTCACCTGGTGTCTGTGTCATCCGGACGTGGTAAGCAGTGGACCACCCCCCAATCCTGGCCCCTACCATAGATAGATACAGTAAGTAGATAGAAAAAATTATTTCTCTGATGAGGAATATTATGAAGTTTCTTATTTTCATGTGTACCATTAATTTAAGAAATAAAAATGGAAAAAAAAAAAACTGTTACAGAGTAGCTTTTTTTGAGTGTCAGAATTTCATCCCTTGTTGTGCTGCTGTTTTGCTCCATGTATACAACTTGAGCCTCTCAGGTAACAGGGTTTGGTTGTTTGGATGTCTGGGGTATTCACTTTATGCCGTCAGATGGTACAGACTCATAGTGATGCCCCCACCAAGCCGTATGTTGCCCTGTACTGTGAGATGCTTAGCTCATCTCATGGTAGGTGCAGTCCTGCCTTCGTCTTACAATTAACATGTTACCTATACTTATATTTAGTTGCATTTGTCAATTTCAGCTTCCTATTTTAGTGGAGTTTCTCCATATTAGGTCAGTTACATGATTTCTACCCATTTTATATGCTGCATTCAGAGAAATGGTTATGAATTTCAAAAGTCCAAAGTAACTGGATTGTCCCGAATTACCAATACATGACTGCCTTCCTCAAAACCCAGGCTGCCCTGTCTACAAATTGCGTGGTATTGCAGCTCTACACCACTTTCTGCAATGGAGCTGAGCTTCAATGCCATACATAACTTGTATACCACAAGATATTATTTTTGGAAGAACGGCAGCCCTGTTTGTCTAATACTAGACAGCCATTTTAAAATCATCCAGTAGGTCGCAAATTATATCCTGCTAGATCAGAGGTTCCAATGATTCCAATCTTGTTTTTAGTGGTATCCCTACCTAGTCGATTGCCAAGTTCTATGAAATTACACGCATTCATAGCGATGTTATTCATGTAATCTAGTTTTTTTTTAGCCTAAATGTATCTAAATTTAAGTGTAGACCTTTTGTTTTTAGGTTGCCCTATTATTTTAATTATATTCTGGTCAAGAAGATACAAACTGCCTTCAAATATTTCAAAAGCTTCAAAAACTCATTAGCGCCTGTCCACTGCCCTATTGAATACAAGGAGAGATATGTTTGATGTGAACCAATAGACTGTGACCGCAGAGGATAATTAGTGTATTTTGTACTGGGATGTGGTGGGTGGAGCTGTTGTTTAAACCACGATGGTGTGGTTGTTATATTATTTTTGTTTTGTTTTTTTTCCCTTGATATTATTGTTTCATTTATTGTGATATTTTACGCCTTTCCTTGTGTTAATTCTTTATCACCCTAGTCCCTGTTCATTGTGTACCTTAATAAATGGACTTTATATGGTGATGGTAGGGGCATGATGGAAGTTGTAGTCATTTTTCTGAGGGCAGTTTCTCAAACTATGGGCTTGCAGAGTATTTCTCAGGGTTTTGTGTTACTGTGGCATTGTTGTTTCTTTTATAGCCTATATGGATATTTTGCACTGTATGTTGAACGATTAAAAGTCATCTGAAGTTTACCTAGAGTTTAAACAATGTTTTAATGTTAAATTGTTTTGAAAATAAATTTTGCATGCCACAATAATAAAAAAAATCCTGAAGTCTTGTAATTTTCACACCGGCGCACCTGTTGGTATAAGTGTAATGTGTAGGTGCACATTCACACTTTTAACTGACAAAACTTAAGAAAAAATGAGTAAATGAATATATTGCAATAAGTAAATAGATAATAGTAATATATGTAAATAGCATAAGGTACATATTGACATTACTTTGATCAAAAAAGTATAAAATCGATTTCACTGGGAAAAATTATACCCGATCAGGTTGATCCCTAACACTATTGTCAACTAATTTTATTTCACTATATTATTTACATGTATTATTACTATTTAGGTATATGCTTACTGCAGGGTATTTGCTCATTGTTTTTATCCTAGGTTTTTTGTGTTAATGGTCACAGTATTAATATATTAATATATACAGTATCTACACATTGCACTTATAGCAACAAGTGTGTCAGCCCAGTTCTTTAATCTCGCTTTAGTTGTACTTTGTACAGAGCATGCCCCCCACCCCTTTTGAAAAAGTCAGTCCTGGGTCCTGCTCTCACCTCATCTATTTTGAGGTCTGCTGGCACATATCAAGGTGAAATGCTAGAGTTAGGCACTATCCTGATAGGAACGCCTTGTCACGGTGGTGTGGCTTCTATGCTTTTTTGAACAAAATAGTGTCAACAAGGTATGCAAAACTCCACCTGCTTTTTAGGTGTAAGTGACCATCTTACCTTTTGGACTAATTGTATGTCTGCACGCAGGTCAGAGTGTTTGGCTCCAAAATGTTTATTTTGTGGTTTACCAGTCTTATTATTTTAAATTTAATTGAGTGGGGGAGGTTGGATATCCAAAATAACATTTAAAAATGTTATTTTAATGATTTCTTATTTTCATGATTTATATATATATATATATATATATATATATATATATACTTTGTTCATAGAAAAGAAATCATTAAAATAATATATATATTTTTTTTTTTCTTTCAATTTTTACATCTTTTTTCAAATAGCAATAATACTACTAGTACTACCACTAATGATAATAATAATAATAATTGTAATAATAATAAATGCACAGTACTTGAGGGCACAGTACTCCTACAAATATGGCTTACAGAATACACACTGCTGCTTTTGGCACAGTACCCCCACGGAAGCTGATCAAACATAGCCACAGAGCATGTTTTCACATTTCCCCCACAGAAGTTGATCGCAAATTTCACCCACAAAGCATGCTTTAACATTTTACCAACAGAAGGGGATTAGAAATTTCATACCCAGACAATGGGGCACAGTACCCCCACAAGCAAGGCTGCAGATAGCACACAGAAGCTTAAAGGCACAGTACTTCAACAGATATGGGTTAAAGAATACATACATTGGCTTTCAGCAAAGTACTCCTACAGATATGGGTGAAAGAATACACACAGCTGGTTTTGGCACAGTGCTATCACAGACACGGTTGTATAAGAAAAATATGTTTTAGACACACATCACTCCCACTAACACAGTTGAAAGTTATAAAAACTTTTTGGTATGCATGATACTAACACAGACATGGGTGCAGAGTACCCATAGAGAATGTTTTTGGAAAACTGCCCACACGCAAAGCCTAAGGCCATGTGCTCACGATGCATATTTCCTGTGGATCCGCAGCGGATTTTACCGTGCAGAAACGCTGCAGATCCACAGTGTGATTTACAGTAGCATGTAAATAAATGGAAAAAAAAACGCTGTGCACACGCTGCGTTTTTTTCCGTGCGGTTTTTGTGCAGTACAAAAAAAAGCAGCATGTTACTTCTTTTGTGCGGTTTTCCACCTGCTCCATTCTCCAAATCCGTAGGGGGAAATCCGCAGGGGAAAACCGCACAAAAACCGCAAGAAAACCGCAATAAAAAAGGAAGAAATCCGCAGGAAAAATGCAGGTCATTTGACCTGCGTATTTCTTAAAATCTGCGCGGAAAAATCCGCAGGACAAAAAAGTACATGTGCACTTAGCCTAATACTGTCCCTCACTACAGTTGCTTCCTGTCCCTACGCTAAGCAGAGAGAAACTAAATAAGAATCTTGGAACAGGTGTAAGTGTGAGTGGAAGAGGAGGTGGACGTGGTGTAGAAAAAAGAGGCAAGGGAGCATGGTGGCTCAGTGGTTAGCACTACAGCCTTGCAGTGCTGGGGTCATGGGTTCAAATCCAATAAAAGAAAACATCTGGAAGTAGTTTGCATGTTCTCCCTGTGTTTGCATGGGTTTCCTCTGGGTTCTCTGGTTTCCTCCAGGAAAGATATATATCTTTGTACCTTGTTAGCCAGTTGATAGAATATTTAGAATTGAGAGTCCTCAGTGGTTGATACTAGAGTTGGGTGAAACAGGTCGGTCAAATGCTGAAGTCGGGTTTCATGAAACGAAACCCGACCATAGCATGAGGTTGGTGACCAGAGCGCCAAAGTTGCATTTTTCAGCCAATGATGGAGGACGCACACTGTGGGCAACGCGATGACATAGGCATCGGTCACCACCATCTTTGAGAAGGGCATGCAAGTGATTGGCTGGCTTTGTGTGGCGTCACAGGGGCTATAAAAGGGCGTGAACGACGACCGCCATCTTACTTCTGCCGATCTTAACATTAGGGAGAGCGTAAGGCAGGGAAGAAGAACAAAAATCCTGCTTCTGCTGTTAGAGATTTCCACTTACAACACAAAACTTTATATGCAGTGACAGGGGAGGCTATGTTTTTGTGCATCAGCTCTGTTGGTTATTAGGCTGCCTTATAAGGCTCCCTGATAGCTGCATTGCTGTTTGCACACTGCTGTGCAAAATGCTTTTCTAAAAGCAAAAATATTTTTCTTCCTCTTTTCTGCACAGTTACCAAGCGTTCATTTTTCCACCCTTTTGTGTGCAGCAGTCCTGCTTATTAGGCTGCCTGCGTCCATACTTGGACTGAGAGCATCATTGACAGCCTCCTAAAATCTCTAGGGAGCTTCCAATTCTCCCCAATACTATATACACCCTCCACCTTGTCATACACCAGCCAATTTCAGCCTGTTACATTGAGGTGTAATCTCTACTGGCAGGGCTGCCACTAGGAATTTCGGGGCCCCATACTGGCAAAATTTTCGGGGCCCCTTGAAACTCTGCCCAGGCTCCACCCAGCCCCGTCTCCACCCCTCGAACCTTCCAAAGTCCCACCGCTCTCTTGGAACAACTCCACTTCTGCACCATGTCCTCCCAAATCACACATTAACAGTTCCCATCACCACATACATAGCCAGCAGCTTTTGTTTTAGCCAAAAGATTTTTTAACCCACCACCACGACAAAGTAGACTCTTTTGGCCGGGCCCTACTCTACTGTAACTTACTAAACATTTGCTAAAATATCCAATACAATTTTGGTATATTTTTATTTATTTTTCCATTTTTAAAATTACCAATAATGCCACATACAAGGGACAAATACCACCGCACCATGACCAGCCACCATATTACCACCACATGGTGAACTAAAATCCCATATATAAGGAACAAATACCATCACGCCATGACCAGACCACATTTTACCACCACATAGTGACCGGGGCCCCACTCCGGTCATTGGGCCCTATCCAGTAAGGGCAGTAATGCCCTGATAGCGCCCCTGCTTAGGTCAGTGGGTTTGGGAAGAAGGATACTTATATTATAAAGTTTTCGGGAATATTAGGAATAATTAAGGTATATAAAAGAATTGTCCAGCTGAAAAAAGTGTATGGCCGGGGTCACACGAGTGATGATTCTCTCATGTGAGAGAATCAGCTTAATTATGCTACTGACACTCAGCTCAAACTCTCATCCAAGTGTCATCTGATTCTCTTGCATGAGATAATCAGAGCACATTGAGAAGACAGGGAACTTAATTTCTCCATCTTCTCCATTGTCTGAGGTCGTGGATTCAGACTGCACTCAGCTGACAGCTGCACGGCGTGCTGCAGATTATTTTTCCACAGACGAATTCGGTCTGTAGAAAAAAATCACAGATCTGCGATGCCCCAAAGTATAACACTGTGCTGAGTGTTATGCAATAAAACATCACATAGCACTCAGCCGTGTTATACGCTTGTGTGAGCGAGGACTGAGACCCTTCATTCCCCCTGCAGATCTTCTCATCAGCCTCTCATGCTGGAGTCCGGCCTCAGTTACTTTTCTGTAATACCGTGGAATTTTTGCATACTTTTAGGGTGTGTGCACTTGTTGCGGATTCTGCTGCGGATTTTTCCACACAAATTTCACTGAATCCGCCAGTAAAATGACCTGCGTTTTACCTGAGAATTTTCTGCAGATTTTGTGCAGATTTCTACAGCGTTTTTACACTTTTCGATTCCTATAATAAAAGAGGTGTAAAAATGCTGTGGATCCGCACAAATAATTGACTTGCTGCAGATTTAAAGCCGCAACATGTGCACAACAGTTTTGGTTTTAGATAGTCTTTTGGGCTATGCGCACACGTAGTGAAACGTGCTGCGGATTTTTCTGTGCGGATTTGGAAAAATCCACAGGTCAAAAGACCTGCGGTTTACCTGCGGATTAGCCCTGCGGTTTCACACCTCACAATGGAGAAGGTGTGAAACCGCTGCGGATTCCGCACAAAGAATTGACATGCTGCGGATTGTAATCCACGGAAAAATCCACAGTATGTGCACTGCGTTTTTCATTCTCCATTGAAAACAATGGTACTGTACACCGCAGCTTAGCTGCTGTTCCACAGAGCCAAAACCCCTGCGGATCCGCAGCAGAATCCGCAACATGTGCACATAGCCTAAGGGTACAACGCAGCAGAATCTGCAATGTGTGCATATACCCTAACATATACTGTGTTTGTGATTATATATATATATATATATATATATATATATATATATATATATATATATATATATATATATATATATATATATATATATATATATATAGTGTGTGGTTGTGTTACATAACATCTCTGGGAGATGCTATAAATCCTGATGAGCAGTGTCCTGGCCCCCTGTCCCCTCCAGAGAAGGATAAGGCTGTTGTGCCCCCTCTGCCCCTGACAGGACACCACAGCTCCATTCTGAATACTGAAGTTTTTTTTACATAAGTTTGGAGAGTAAATGCAGGGAATCCTAAGAGGGGGCTGCTGTCCTGTCAGGGGGCAGGCTGTGCTCAGGGGTCTTATGCTCTGTAGGAGGTGAGGGGGCACTCAGCTCTGCTGTTATCTTGGTCTATAGCTGATACAGACAGGGGTCAGACTCAGGACATAGCAGCGTCCTTCCTTGGTGAGTGGCTGCTGTGCTGATAGTGTGGCTGACGCTGTCACTGAGCACACAGCCCACTCACTGAGGATCCATCTGCTACAGGGACTGGACTAGATCCTGGCAAGACACTGGCCATACAACACAGGCTCAGACACTCACCGGGGGACTGAGGGCTGCACTGCTGCTCAGTGACTCACTCGAGACTGTGTGGCGGAAGAATACTATATCTGCACTGCACTAAGCCCGTGCTCAGCCAGGATTGGATGCTGGAAAGTCCCGCCCTCCTGTTGCTCAGCACTGGCTGCCTCTCCCAGCTGTCTGTCACAGTGACTCCTGCTTCCTCCTCACACTCAGCGCTCCGGTTTATGAAAATTCTGAGCGTGGGGCCCCTCCAGCTTCCGGGGCCTCTTACACCAGTAAGGCTAGTAATACCCTGATGGCGGCCCTGTCTACTGGCCCTGAGATACTAGTTCAGCGTCCTCAAATCTCTAGTGAGATTCAAATTCTCACCAATACTATATACACCCTCCGCCTTGACATACACCATCCAATTTCAGCCTGTTACATTGAGGTGAAATTTTTACAATATCGGACACCGCAATCGGAAGTCCCCATAATGCAATGAGCCACTGTTGTGGCTGTGATTGGCTGCTGAAATGATGTCATCATGATGCGCGGTCTGTGCACATCTTGATGCACGGTCTGTGCGGGCCTGCCGGGGGTCTGTGCGGGCCTGCCGGGGGTCTCTGCTGGCTGCCGGCGGTCTGTGCGGACTGCCGGGGGTCTGTTCGGGACTGCCGGGGCTCTGTGCCGACTGCCGGGGGTCTATGTGGGCCTGCCGGGGGTCTGTACCGGCCTGCCGGGGGTCTGTGCCGGCTGCCGGGGGTCTGTGCCGGCTGCCGGGGGTCTGTGCCGGCTGCCGGGGGTCTGTAAGGGCCTGCCGGGGGTTGTGTGTGTGTGCATGCATCGTCCGATTGTTCTACAAGTCCCATTGGGCGATGCCTGCTAAAATGGACAGTGATTGACACATTAGCCAATGATGGGACAGTAGTAGTCCCATCATCTGGCTAATGTGTTGAATGTAAAAAAAAAACATACATACTACATACATACTGCATTCATCCAACATACATACATACATACTACATTCATACAGCATACATACATACTACATATATACAACATTCATACAACATACATACTACATATATACTACATATATACAGTACTACATTCATACAACATACATACATACTACATACATACTACATATATACTACATTCATACATGCATACTACATACATACTACATTCATACAGCATACATACATACATACTACATATATACAACATTCATACAACATACATACATACTACATACTACATATATGCTACATATATACTACATTCATACAACATACATACATACTGCATACATACTACATATATACTACATTCATACAACATGCATACATGCATACTACATATATACTACATTCATACAACATGCATACATACTACATACTGTAGGGATGTGACTCGCTCAGGTGCAGCGGGAGACAATCATGAGGCAGGTTCTTCCCAAAGTTCATGAGGTTTATTTGCTCCATAAACCATAACTCAGCGTATCACCAAAATAGCCTCTATCTTAGGCACAAAAGAACATAAACGTCCGTGGCTTCAGACTCGGACCGAGAGTCTCAGCACATGCTGGGAGGTGTAGTCCTCCCCATATACAACTAATATACATAGGCCAGGGCAATGTCCAGAGCAGCGCTCTATCTGCAGCCGCAGACACAGGAAGGCTTCTCCTTCCTTGGAACACAGACCACTCTCTGTAGTGTCCCACCTGGACACATGGAAGTCTGTCCACACTCTGACAGACTCCCTCCACACTCTCACATGTGCCAAACACCTCAATTACATAGCCCTGTAACCACACCCAAAGGGGATCACATGGCTATGACATCACCAAAGGTTGTATAGACACACAGGCTTCCCTGACACAGTGTAACAGAAAGATCAGCAGTACCTCTGCTGATCAATACACCCTGGAGCCTGCATCCCAAGGCCACCCACCTTGAGACCCACAATGGTCATTTAGGACCCTGCTCCTGTTACCACACTGAATGTGCCTGTACACCCGTCCTGGGACACCCACACAGCGCCCCCTAGCCGACACAGTGGTAACTACACCACATACCTCCCCCCTCTGTTCAAACTTGTGGGGTTGAACACATGACATCACCCAGGTATCTTGAGACCTGGCACCCATGTCACCTTGCCCTACAAGTCGAGAGGACCATCTCCGTCTGTTTCGGTAGTCAAACTGCCTCATATTCACGTTAGGCCTCCCCCGCCCCCAGCGGTCAGTATCTCGGCCTTGGGCTTTGGCCTTCCCGACAACGTCCGTCAGTGTGATCAGACACTCTTTAGTCTCCACCTGTTTGCAGTGCGCTCTGTCACCCGACCTTTCTCTCACCGGCCGGCTCTCCCAGTTCACACTGTCATGAGTCCCACGTCCAGCTGGGCCAACTGGCTGGTCTGAGTCTGACCCTCTGTCACTATGTCCACCACCGGGTCTCGTGCCTATGTTACTACGATTAGAATGGCCACTTGCGGACTCTCGACGTTCTTGCCTTCGACTACCTGTCCTTTCATTCCTTGGAGGATCCCTTCGGGTCCTTACACCTTGGGTTGGAGGTGGACGCCACCTGACGTTCTCTATCTGCTCATTCATCTGCAGTCGATCCTGTCTTAGCTGCTCAATCTCCTTCAGGTACGCTACCCGATATTCCAGGAGCATGCGAAGCTTCCCAATGCTTTCCACCGAACCAACCACAATGACAGGAACCATGTCATCTTCAATAACGACTTGGATTTCACCAGCAGGTGGGATCCTCACTCTCTTCACACAGGATCGATTCACCATCTCCTGCATCACCTTTCCAAGTCTGCCAACGACTTTCCCCACCAGATTTCTGGGTACCGGAATTGTCTTCCACAAAGCCCAGCCGACTTTGTGCTTCCCTTGCAAGCTCCAGACGTCGAGCGGCTTTCCTATTACGCTCCACGAGCATCTGTTTCGTGCGGAGACATTGTAGGTGCATCTCCTTCAGGACAGCCACCCTTCTCTCTGTGTCTTCCGTTTCTGCCAGTATCACCAACTGGTCTGTTTCTGGTGCCCAGCTCACACTATAGGCCTTTACTGCCTTTTTAAAGGTCTCATGCACACCTTCGCTGGCACACGCTTCTCGCACGTCTTCGGGTACCTCTATCACGCACTTGAAGGTCATGGACTTGCTCTCATCCTGGACAGATGGCTCTGGGTTCCCCACGGACACTTCCCTCAAGGTAACTGCCAAGACCGGGTGACTGTCTTGTGCAGCTCTTGGTTCACCATCTTCCTGAGATTTACAGTCTTCAGGACCCTTTTCCAAGATGGGCTTTGGCAGTTCTGCCTTGCTATCAGTCGGGCACGGCCGCTGCACGTCTTCACCCATCCACTTCTTCTGCAGAAGACCTTTTACTACTCCACTGAGTTCTTGCAGAACTTTATCTCGCTCCTCTGCCAGGTAGCGACGCTGATCCTCTCTCCTGAGAATCTCCTGTTGATGCTTCTCTTGGGCCTCTCTGAGCACCTCCATATCTTCCAACAGGGTCTTGTTCATGGTTTTACATGCTGACAGGTGACCTCTGAGCTCAGAGACTTCCTTCTCCAGCTCATCCACTCTGTGCTCAGCTGCTTGCCTTAGGACTCTTTCCCGTTCGACATGTTCTGTTACAGTCTCCTTTATCAGCTGTATCTCATGATCTTGTTCTCTATTGGCCAGCACGTGTCTCACCACTACCTCTTTAATTATATCATCAAAGGGTACCACTGGGTCAGTCACACCAGTCGAGTGAACCCTCCAGTTACTGTCCAGCACCAATGTGTCTAGTCCAGTAGTCTCATCTCCCAGCCCACCATCTGTCTTATCACGAGACGTCAGGTCCGTCAGTTGGGCAGATGTACTTCTTCCTCTGGTCAGTTCTACCTCTGACCTGTCCATGTCAGGAGCCGTCACTGTCTCAGTGTCCGCTGGCCCCACAGTCGAAGCATCTCCATCATCCGACCAAATGTCATCAAACAAAAGAAAGTCCCGGCCCCTCTCCCAGGCATAGACTAAGTCCCGTGGTATCCCTCTACCTTGGCACTCACCACCTTTGGTCCCCTCAAACACTACTCTGTCTACTGCATAGTTCACCGTGACCCCGTGTTTACAGCGAACCCTGATGTTTTTCTCGGTCAGAGAGAAAACGAGAGGCGTTCCTGTCAGAGTCACCTGACTCTCTGATTCCAGCCGACCAAAGGCTCCTTCCCGGTGCAGCATCACTGTACACATCTGTGGCCCATCATTACTCCCCAGAAAGGATATTCCACATTCTGAAAAAGACCTGCACATACACTGCGGTACTCCAGACATACCTACTGAGACACCCAGTGCTGTCACTTCTTCACACTTGGCCCCTTTCTGGACCACCACCCCGCTTTGGGTTGCCACCCCAATTTTGGTCACCGCCCCCTTTTGGAACTCCACCCCTTTTTGGGTTACCACTCCAATTTGGGTCACCGCCCCCTTTTGGGACTCCACCCCTTTTTGGGTTACCACTCCAATTTGGGTCACTGCCCCCTTTTGGGACTCCACCCCTTTTTGGGTTACCACTCCAATTTGGGTCACCGCCCCCTTTTGGGTTACCACTCCAATTTGGGTCACCGCCCCCTTTTGGGTTACCACTCCAATTTGGGTCACCGCCCCCTTTTGGGATTTCCCCATGTCCGTCCTGCAGAACCTCTTAGGCCACAGTTCACACAGTACAGTTTGTCTTTTAACGATACCACACAAGTCTTTGCTGGCACCACCACAGCTCCTGCTGTCACTGATCACCAGCACCTCCGGCTGCTGTTCACACACATACACAGCGGCTGGTGTCACTGCAGCTCCTGCTGCGCCATCTTCGTGGACCCGCCGATCCACTGGAAGCCGCTTGTCACCTTCAAAGATAAAAAAGCCAAAAAAGTGCGCCCATAGGGCCTTACCAGTGCAGGTATAATGGGTTATGCAGCAATAATACAGGGTACTCACCCTTAATAGTTGTGTAAAGCCACAACTACTGTATCTGCTTAGTCACATGCAATAAAGCTGCAGCAGGATGGTGTAGACAGACAGCGTCTGCTACCAATGCTCCCAGGGCAGATCCCAAAAAAGAAAAACACCAGGTCCTTGTGCTGCGAGACCTTCGTGACCCCACTGAGCCACAGCAAGCACCTTCAGGTTTTGCAGAGGAAAAGAAAAAAAAGAAAAAAAAACACATGCACAGTCTCTCACATGTCCTGTTCGTGTGCCACTCAGGACGTACCGTCTCCACCTGAGACCGTCCAACACACAGGGCACACCGGGTGCTATTCAGGGAGCCGACCCTCCTCCCAGGGTCTCCCAACACACCAGCCTCACCAGGTCCAGGGGCTCAGCGGGTGCTCTTCAGGACATCCGTCTCCGCCTGAGACTGCCCAACACACGCCTCACCAGGTCCAAGGTCATATCATGTGTTCCAGGGATCCGATTCCTCTCCTAGAACCTCCCAACACTGACCCTCCAGGACCTTGCTCACTGACCCCTCCAGGAACACAGTCTCTCACTGACCCTGGTCAGTGCAACACAGACTCCTGTCTGTTACCTGTGTCGGCCACACAGGTTCCTGGACGCCTCTTCTCCTCAGAGGTATCCCACAAATATTAATAGTCACTTTCTCTGACCTCGGTCAGTATTACTCACGGTTGTCAGACCGTCTGCTCTCCTGGCTCAGAATCGCCAGCACTGCCACATGTGCTTCTGGGAGTCGCTGCCCGCAGTCTGTCACCAATTGTAGGGATGTGACTCGCTCAGGTGCAGCGGGAGACAATCATGAGGCAGGTTCTTCCCAAAGTTCATGAGGTTTATTTGCTCCATAAACCATAACTCAGCGTATCACCAAAATAGCCTCTATCTTAGGCACAAAAGAACATAAACGTCTGTGGCTTCAGACTCGGACCGAGAGTCTCAGCACATGCTGGGAGGTATAGTCCTCCCCATATACAACTAATATACATAGGCCAGGGCAATGTCCAGAGCAGCGCTCTATCTGCAGCCGCAGACACAGGAAGGCTTCTCCTTCCTTGGAACACAGACCACTCTCTGTAGTGTCCCACCTGGACACATGGAAGTCTGTCCACACTCTGACAGACTCCCTCCACACTCTCACATGTGCCAAACACCTCAATTACATAGCTCTGTAACCACACCCAAAGGGGATCACATGGCTATGACATCACCAAAGGTTGTATAGACACACAGGCTTCCCTGACACAGTGTAACAGAAAGATCAGCAGTACCTCTGCTGATCAATACACCCTGGAGCCTGCATCCCAAGGCCACCCACCTTGAGACCCACAATGGTCATTTAGGACCCTGCTCCTGTTACCACACTGAATGTGCCTGTACACCCGTCCTGGGACACCCACACAGCGCCCCCTAGCCGACACAGTGGTAACTACACCACAATACATACTACATATATACTACATATATACTACATTCATACAACATACATACATACTGCATACATACTACATATATACTACATTCATACAACATGCATACATGCATACTACATACTACATACATACTACATATATACTACATTCATACAACATGCATACATACTACATACATACTACATATATGCTACATTCATACAACATACATACATACATAGTGCATACTACATACATACAACATGCATACAACATGCTACAGACATACTACATACATACTACATTCATACATACATACATACTACATACATACATACATATATACTACAGACATACTACAGACAAAAACATACATACTACATACATACTACATACAATACATTCATACAATACATACATATAGACATACAGTACATATAACATAGAGTACATACTCACCATCACTTGTCACTTTGTTCCCCCAAACCAGTGTCATCTCATTTTAAAAAATATGAAAAAAAACAAACAACCAACATACTCCCTGATCCGCAGAAATCCACGAGTGTCCCACAACGATCTCCTGGACTGCATCACTGGGAGGTTACTATAGTTCACTGGTCTAACTTTATGGCAAAAGCTGCGTGGGAACTTTCTCACACAGCAATGCCAAAAGTGAGACAAGGGACTATTTTTTTACAGTGGCAGAGGAATACAGTGCGGACGGATACCTACCTCCCGTCATTGTATTCCTGGAGCCCCCTAGAGAGCGGTCGCAGCAGCTGATGCTGCTGATCTCCATGGGAGATGATCATGGGACACTCGTGGATTTCTGCAGATCAGGGAGTATATCGGTTGTTTGTTATTTTCATATTTTTTAAAATGAGATGACACTGGCTTCGGGGAGCAAAGTGACAAGTGATGGTGAGTATGTACTCTATGTTATATGTACTGTATGTCTATAGTTATGTATTGTATGAATGTATGAATGTATTGTATGTAGTATGTATGTAGTATGTATGTTGTATGTCTGTAGCATGTTTTATGTATGTTGTATGTATGTCGTATGTAGTACGTAGTATGCATATATGTATGTTGTATGAATGTAGTATATATGTAGTATGTATGCAGTATGTATGTATGTTGTATGAATGTAGTATATATGTTGTATGTATGTAGTATGTATGTATGTTGTATGAATGTTGTATATATGTAATATGTATGTAGTATGTATGTATGCTGTATGAATGTAGTATATATGTAGTATGTATGTAGTATGTATGTTGTATGAATGTGGTATATATGAAGTATGTATGTAGTATGTAATATGAATGTTGTATAAATGTTGTATTTTTGTAGTATGTATGTAGTATGTATATATTTTTTTTACATTCAACACATTAGCCGGATGATGGGACTACTACTGTCCCATCATTGGCTAATGTGTCAATCACTGTCATTGTAGCAGGCATCGCCCGATGGGACTTGTAGTCCCATCGGACGATGCCTGCACACACATACAACCCCCGGCAGCCGGTACAGACCCCCGGCAGGCCCATATAGACCCCCGGCTGTCCGCACAGACCCCCGGCAGGCCTGTACAGACCCCTGGCAGTCCGCACAGACCCCCGGCAGCCGGCACAGACCACCGGCAGGCCCGTACAGACCCCCGGCAGGCCCACACAGACCCCCAGCAGGCCCGCACAGACCCCGCCCGCACACACAGACACACACAGTGTCCGCCCACGCACCGCCCACACTCTTCCCCCCTCCCGAACAGGATGTACAAGTAAAGAAAGTGTTTTTTTAATTTTGATATTTCTGTCCCATTGACTTGAATGGGGCTTCCGATATCGGAATCGGCGATACCTGAAACTTTTTGGGTATCGGTCCGATCCAATCCCATCCGATATTTCTGAATATCGGAAAGTATCGCTCAGCACTACTCACATTGAAATGCAGTGGTGGTTTATCTTCAGCTTTCACGGTTTTCCGACTCACAGACGTGTGACATTCCTGCCCATATTTTTAAATGTGCCCTCTCATGCCAATCCAATAGAATCGCCTATGGCCTGTGGCTTCTGTGTTTTGCACTCCAAAGTTACCTGACAGATCATGATAGGCAGTGAGGACAATGTCTACATCTCTCCCTGTGATCACAATTTGATGGAGATGAGTAACGGTGATGGGATCCACGGTACTGCGATACAGCAAACCTTTCTTCACAAGAACTGTTTTCGCTGTCTCCACAGACAAAGTAATTGAGGGTCAGCATCGCCTCTGAGATTTCTCCTGGGAGTTTTCCCCATGATAAGTTATTCCCAAATTTTTGCAATCACTCGACTTTCCGTCTGTTCTTGTATCCATCTCGTTTCCTCTTGCGGAGAGTCTGGACTGTCTTACTGAGAATGAAATATCTATGAAGATTGAAAAATACCACAACAGTGTATACTGGTGTACGCTTCAAATACATTACCCTTTTTCTACTTTTTTGATTCTTGTCTAATCCATACTGAGGCTGTGAGTGTCTTTGTCGGGCTAAGGAAATATACACGGAGATTTTTAATGTTTAAACTATGCTACAGTTGTGGCCAAAAGTATTGACACCCCTGCAATTCTGTCAGATAATACTCAGTTTCTTCCTGAAAATGATTGCAAACACAAATTCTTTGGTATTATTATCTTCATTTAATTTGTCTTAAATGAAAAAACACAAAAGAGAATGAAGCAAAAAGCAAAACATTGATCATTTCACACAAAACTCCAAAAATGGGCCAGACAAAAGTATTGGCACCCTCAGCCTAATACTTGATTGCGCAACCTTTAGCCAAAATAACTGCGACCAACAGCTTCCGTAACCATCAATGAGTTTCTTACAATGCTCTGCTGGAATTTTAGACCATTCTTCTTTGGCAAACTGCTCCAGGTCCCTGATATTTGAAGGGTGCCTTCTCCAAACTGACACTTTTAGATCTCTCCACAGGTGTTCTATGGGATTCAGGTCTGGACTCATTGCTGGCCACCTTAGAAGTCTCCAGTGCTTTCTCGCAAACCATTTTCTAGTGCTTTTTGAAGTGTTTTGGGTCATTGTCCTGCTGGAAGACCCATGACCTCTGAGGAAGACCCAGCTTTTTCACACTGGGCCCTACATTATGCTGCAAAATTTGTTGGTAGTCTTCAGACTTCATAAAGCCATGCACACGGTCAAGCAGTCCAGTGCCAGAGGCAGCAAAGTAACCCCAAAACATCAGGGAACCTCTGCCATGTTTGACTGTAGGGACTGTGTTCTTTTCTTTGAATGCCTCTTTTTTCTCCTGTAAACTCTATGTTGATGCCTTTGCCCAAAAAGCTCTACTTTTGTCTCATCTGACCAGAGATCATTCTTCCAAAATGTTTTAGGCTTTTTCAGGTAAGTTTTGGCAAACTCCAGCCAGGCTTTTTTATATCTCGGGGTAAGAAGTGGGGTCTTCCTGGGTCTCCTACCATACAGTCCCTTTTCATTCAGACACTGACGGATAGTATGGGTTGACACTGTTGTACCCTCGGACTGCAGGGCAGCTTGAACTTGTTTGGATGTTAGTCGAGGTTCTTTATCCAACATCCGCACAATCTTGCGTTGAAATCTCTTGTCAATTTTTCTTTTCCGTCAACATCTAGGGAGGTTAGCCACAGTGCCATGGGCTTTAAACTTCTTGATGACACTGCGCACGGTAGACACAGGAACATTCAGGTCTTTGGAGATGGACTTGCAGCCTTGAGATTGCTCATGCTTCTTCACAATTTGGTTTCTCAAGTCCTCAAACAGTTCTTTGGTCTTCTTTCTTTTCTCCATGCTCAATGTGGTACACACAAGGACACAGGACAGAGGTTGAGTCAACTTTAATCCATGTCAACTGGCTGCAAGTGTGATTTAGTTATTGCCAACACCTGTTAGGTGCCACAGGTAAGTTATAGGTGCTGTTAATTACACAAATTAGAGAAGCATCACATGATTTTTCGAACAGTGCCAGTACTTTTGTCCACCCTCTTTTTTATTTTTGGTGTGGAATTATATCCAATTTGGCTTTAGGACAATTCTTTTTGTGTTTTTTCATTTAAGACAAATTAAATGAAGATAATAATACCAAAGAATTTGTGTTTGCAATCATTTTCAGGAAGAAACTGAGTATTATCTGACAGAATTGCAGGGGTGTCAATACTTTTGGCCACAACTATATACCTGGTATCCAGAGATACTGTACCCTTTCTCAACTTTCTATAATCTTGTCGAATCCATACTGGGCCTAAGACCATCTGAGTCTGCCTCCTGATATATAGACATAGATTTGTAATGTGTAAACTATGCTACATATATACGTGTTATCCAATGATACTGTACCCTTTCTCAACTTTCTACAATCTTGTCGAATCCATACTGGGCCTGAGACCGTCTGAGTCTGCCTACTGATTAGAGATGAGCAGTGTTCGAGTCGACCTGTTTGCCAAGTTCAAATTCGAGCTGTTTTGGGCGGTGTTCGGGCCGTTCGTCGAACTCGAACACTTTGCTTAAAATTCAGCTGTTAGAGGTTCTGTTCGAGAACGGTTCATTCACCAGAAGCGTAACTTTATTTTCACATTAATAATGGTTTTAAATGTTAATAGACAGTTTCATGGCATAGTAGCGGTGTCTGGTAGCCAGGTTCACGAAAAACGTAACTTTATTTTCACATTAATAATGGTTTTAAATGTTAATAGACAGTTTCATGGCATAGTAGCGGTGTCTGGTAGCCAGCGGTGTAGTGCACCTGTCAAGGAGCTACACAGTGTGTGTTTCTAATAATTTTTTACCGCATCTTGTCCAGAAAATACTTTTGGGCCTTGTAGCACTGTCTGCTACTCAGCAGAGGAGCCCACCCATGAACCTAGCTATGCCGCCTGTTTTTGAAAGAACCAGTTTTTGACTGCATTTAGCCCAGTTAATACTTTGGGCCTAGTAACTGTGTCTGCTACTCTGCAGAGGAGCTCACCCGTGAACCAAGCTGTGCCGCCTGTTTATGTAAGAACCATTTTTTAACTCCATTTAACCCAGTCAATACTTTGGGCCTAGTACCTGTGTCTACTGCTCAGCAGAGTTGCCCACCCGTGAACCTAGCTATGCCGCCTGTTTATGTAAGCACTGTCTGCTACTCAGCAGAGGAGCCCAGCTGTTAAGCAAGCTACAGCACCTGTGGTTTGGACAAGTAATTTTTTCACATTCTTTCTGGAATGCCGGTTAGGCCTAATTCCGGATTTCCGGTTGACCTGCACTTACTGGGAAATCCTCGTTCGCGGGGAAGAATTGGAATCCCAGATTACCATCACTAACGGGGTTTAGCAGGTTATCCACACCTGTAAGCGACACACGCTGGTCCTTTCATTGTTGCGTGCATGCAGCCCTGGACATGTAAGGGCATGACAGACCTGTTATTGCTCGATCTCGCGTGCCAGAGCCTCGCGTGTCCCTTTAGTAAGCTGGACCCGGACCGCGGGGTCATGCCGGAGTCTCGTTCGTTAACGGAATTAAGCTAACAAATCACTAGCACAACTAAAAACGGCCATGCACCACCACCCACAGAATCAACAAAGCTTGCAATCTGTCCATTTTTTCCATAGCTGGCATGGTTGAGGTTACCCATGTGGAGTCCAATTAAACCGCAGACTCCACTCCTGGTGGTGCCCTTCTGTACATTCCTTTAAGGTTCAGCTTTGCACCCATACTGCCCCCGGAAACCAAACACTTTGCCTTCATGGACGCTGTTCAGAGGGTCGTGGGAATAACGCCGCCCGATCGGCAGTTGGCATAATTTATGGTGGGAAGTCCGACGGTATATGATTGTCTTCGATTTTAGAATTTTAGATTTTTTTTTATTTTAGATTTTTAGTCCAGCCTTTCTTGACTTTATAAGGGCATGACATGCCTATATCTGTGTCTCCTCCTCCTCCTTTTACTCCTCCACATCTTTTCTATATGTAGTTGCCCTTTTCCATTTGTTATTTTTGGCTTCTGAGCATTGTGCCTGCTTTGGGACACCTTTTAAGGTGTTTTGTAATTGTTTTCTATGTGTTTGTATGTGTTTGCCTGCCATTGTTTTCAATGGGGCTCAACGGTGTTCGTCGAACGTTCGGCGAGCATTCGACGAACTTGCCTCCTGTTCGACGAACCGAACTCGAACACTAGCGGGGTGGCTCAACACTTCTCCTGATATATAGACATACATTTTTAATGTTTAAGGCTAGTTTCACACTTGCTTTTTTTTGCAGCGCGTTTTTCCCGCAAAAAAACGCATTAAAAAAACGCATACAAATGCATACAAACGCTGCGTTTTTTTCCAGCATTTTAATGCGCATGCAGGAAAAAAACGCAGCGTTTTTGCGCGTTTGTATGCGTTTTTTGTGCGTTTGCGTTTTTTTACAGATTTTGGAAAAACCCCACAAAAAAGAAAATACAACCATTCAACAACACACAAGACCAATGGGACTTCATTGTGGGTGTGGTATGTTAATATATATAGACCTTGTCTACAGTATTCTTCACATTTGCTTGATTCTTCTCGTGACCATGGATCTGCGCTGGAAGAGTTTTCACTTCAACTTGGATTTGGACATCGCGATGGCTCAGGCGTATGCAGTTGCTTGCCATGAACAAAGGAAGAGAGAGAGGCAGCGAAGACGGCGGCGTATGTGGATACATCCGATTGTTGAACTCCGGGAGAGCCGTGGGGCATACCACACCCTCTACAGCGAGCTACGTGCAAACCCGGAGAAATTTAATGATTATATCCGGATGTCCCACGAAAGTTTCATGGATTTGCTTGCTCGTGTCCAACAATCCATCCGGAGACAGGACACACAGCTCCGTCTTGCGATTCCTCCTGAAGAACGGCTACTGGTGACATTACGGTATGTTTTAAAAACAAAGGGGTGTGGTCTGATGTTTTTTTTTGGAAATTTAGTATTCAAAACCTTGGGTAATTAGTTTTCGTGAATGTACTAATATCTTATTTTATAGTTTTTAAAAATAATATACATAAATATTAATTTTACTTCTTTGTCTGTTCACAGATTCCTGGCGACTGGAGAAACCCTATCCTCACTACACTTCCAGTACCGTATTGGAATCTCTACCTTGTCTGGAATTGTTGCTGACACCTGCCGGGCTCTCTGGAATGTTCTTTGCCCAGAATTTATGCCCCTGCCCACCGCTGAAAAGTGGATGGAAATTGCTGACAAATTCTGGACAGTATGCAATTTTCCCAACTGTTTGGGAGCTGTTGATGGGAAACACATACGGATCATCAAACCCCAAAGAACGGGATCTGAGTACTATAATTACAAAAAGTACTTTTCAATAGTACTCATTGCAATTGCGGATGCCGGATGTATGTTTGTAGCAGTGGACATTGGAGCATTTGGCCTTGGTAATGACTCGCAGGCTTTTAAAAACTCAGACATGGGCCGGAGGTTGTATGGCAACCAATTTAATTTCCCTATGCCACGGCCTCTTCCTCACACCGAAGCTCCGCCACTGCCCTTTGTAATGGTTGGCGATGAGGCTTTTCAAATGTGCGGAAACTTACTGAAACCCTACTCCAGCCGGGACTTGGACCACACCAAAAAAATATTTAATTACAGGCTGACCAGGGCCAGAAGAACTGTCGAGTGTGCTTTTGGGATTCTTGTTTCCAGATGGCGAATTCTGGGCACGGCCATTAATCTTAAACTTGAAACAGTCGATGAGGTGGTGAAGGCCTGTGTGGTTCTACATAACTTTGTGATGGCTAAAGAGCACCCGACCTTTGAACTGGACGATGATGCTCCTAACCCATTGCCTGAATTCACTCAGCACACTCTCAGGTCATCCGTTGAAGTTGGCCAAATGAGGGACAAATTTGCGGCCTACTTTATTTCTGATGTAGGACGGGTGCACTGGCAAGATGAAATGGTGTAATGTTGTTGTTTATGGTAATAAAAATCCTTATTTGATACCATTACTGAGTGCACTATATTTTTTAAACTCCAATTAATTAAAAAACTTCCCATGTATAACTGAATTTTTTTATGTTCACACACCTGGGCAGGTAAATACACATATGAGTTAAAATTCAGCATTGCTAGTCTGCGTGAAATATATTGGAATGAGCAAAGCTGCAGGCCATGAATCATGAAACCATTTTTTTTTCAATCGAAAATTGTGCAACTAGTTTAAAACAAAGTATGTGATTTTCTCAAAACACAACCCTCAAAACCCAACCCCAATGAAAGTCCATGGGGAATACAAGTAAGTTACACTAGGCCTTGGAATGACTATACTAGGCCGTGGTATTTCAAATATGAGTATATTAGGCCTTGTGCCTACTAGTATATTCATATGTGAAATACCACGGCCTAGTATAGTCATAACAAGGCCACAAGGCCTACTCGATTTTGGCAAACTAGTATCTTGTTTCACAAAACTTGACAAGTTTCAACAGTTTGAAAATAGATTCTAGTTGGTAAAACTAGAGTTATTACACTAGGCCTTGTAATGACTATACTAGGCCGTGGTATTTCAAATATGAGTATAGTAGGCCTTGGGGCTAGTAGTATAGTAATATGTGAAATACCACGGCCTAGTATAGTCATACCAAGGCCTACTGTAATAACTCGATTTTTAACAACTAGCATCTTGTTTCACAAAAAACAAACTGGTGAAACTAGAAAGAAACTTATTTTTTAGACAAGTTTCAACAGTTTGTTTTTCATGAAACCAGATTCTATTTGGTAAAAATAGAGTTATTACACTAGGCCTTGGAATGAATATACTAGGCCGTGGTATTTCAAATATGAGTATAGTAGGCCTTGGTGCTAGTAGTATAGTAATATGTGAAATACCACGGCCTAGTATAGTCATACCAAGGCCTACTGTAATAACTCGATTTTTAACAACTAGCATCTTGTTTCACAAAAAACAAACTGGTGAAACTAGAAATAAACTTATTTTTTAGACAAGTTTCAACATTTTGTTTTTCATGAAACAAGATTATATTTGGTAAAACTAGAGTTATTACACTAGGCCTTGTAATGACTATACTAGGCCGTGGTATTTCAAATATGAGTATAGTAGGCCTTGGGGCTAGTAGTATAGTAATATGTGAAATACCACGGCCTAGTATAGTCATACCAAGGCCTACTGTAATAACTCGATTTTTAACAACTAGCATCTTGTTTCACAAAAAACAAACTGGTGAAACTAGAAATAAACTTATTTTTTAGACAAGTTTCAACATTTTGTTTTTCATGAAACCAGATTATATTTGGTAAAACTAGAGTTATTACACTAGGCCTTGTAATGACTATACTAGGCCGTGGTATTTCAAATATGAGTATAGTAGGCCTTGGGGCTAGTAGTATAGTAATATGTGAAATACCACGGCCTAGTATAGTCATACCAAGGCCTACTGTAATAACTCGATTTTTAACAACTAGCATCTTGTTTCACAAAAAACAAACTGGTGAAACTAGAAAGAAACTTATTTTTTAGACAAGTTTCCACAGTTTGTTTTTCATGAAACCAGATTCTATTTGGTAAAACTAGAGTTATTACACTAGGCCTTGGAATGACTATACTAGTCCATGTTATTTCACATATGACTATACTAGCCCTTGGGTTTGTTTTTAACATGTATTTACCCATCAGTGTGTGTGAGCGGCGCAAACAACATTAATGAAACTTATTAATGGTGAACCACAAATGTAAATTTATTTTTTATCACAAAAATAAAACTAAAAATTATTTTTTACGGCGTTTGGGGGCAGATGGTTTCAATTTGGGGGTGTGCAGGGAATATGCAACACTTGCAGTTGAAGACGGTGTTTGAGGGGAAGGGGCAACAAAACTTGTGGGGGAAGGTAGTCCAGTTAAGGGAATTAAAGTAGGAACACTTGTAGGAGAGGAAATCTGTTCAGGTACATTAGTTGTAATGGCATGTCGCCGTAGGCTTGTGTGCCTGGACCGACTTTGGCCCAATGCCCGCCTTGATTGATTTCGCCTTGAACTAGGGGCAAATATGGAATGCAGGTCCCCCGTCTGCTGGTATGGCTGCTGCTGCTGAGGTGGCGGCTGCTGCTGAGGTGGCGGCTGCTGCTGAGGTGGCGGCTGCTGCTGAGGTGGCGGCTGCTGAGGTGGCTGCTGCTGCTGAGGTGGCGGCTGCTGCTGAGGTGGCTGCTGCTGCTGAGGTGGTTGCTGCTGCTGAGGTGGCGGCTGCTGCTGAGGTGGCTGCTGCTGAGGTGGCTGCTGCTGCTGAGGTGGCTGCTGCTGCTCTTCGTTGTCAGTGCTCGTCCTTGCAGGAGGACTGGTGGCGGCAGTGATGGTCCAGGTTTGCAGAGTGGTGGTGGCAGGGCTACTACATGTTGTTGTAGCGGCAGGGCTGTTCCATGTTTGCCTAGTGGTGGCTGAGCTCCACGCATGCATGGGATTGGCGGTGGTGCTCCAGACAGGAGCAGCGCTTGCCATGGTGGTGTCGGTGAAGTGACCAGCTGCACTCAGACTTGTGGTGGTGTAACGGTGGGTGTCCTGGCTTTGAAGAGAGGTGTCCGTGCAGTGGTATGCAGCACAAGTCGGTAGTGAGGTGAAGCGAGTCAATGGTGGCACAGGTGGAAAGGACACCACTGACTGCTGACCGTACCGATTATGCTGCATAGCCTGCAAGAAAGCATTGTTGCAGGCCTGCAGCACATTCAGCTGTTGATCAGGACTAAGGTGTTCCGCCATGCCCTTTTCAATCTTACTAAAAAAATGGTGTGCTGGTCTGTTGAGGTCGGCCTCCAGACGGTCAAGGCGCTGTTCTACAGAATTGAAGCGGTGTTCAAAGTGGTTAAAACCACGTTCCATCAGTGCAAAACCGCTTTCAACTCTGTCGGACAGTGACTTGAGGCTGGAATTAAATGTCTCGCTCAAATGCATAAACTCGGGCAAGACATTCCTGTCCAAGGCCCTCTGCCGCTGGCGGGTAGTGCCCGCATAACCAGTGGCAGAGACCTGGGACAGGGGAACACCTGATGGCCCAGCTTCCTGGTCACCAGCTGTGTGTGTGTGGGACCTGCAAGGTGCTTCCTGGCTGTCGGATGGCTGGGACGGGTCAGAGGACGTCCGAGGAAGGACCGCTCCAGGGCCAGGTTGCAGGGTGCTGCTCCAGGTGCTGTGGAAGAAAGGAAAATCATTACTACCATGCCTTTACAAGAAGCATCAGCTGTGGATTAGAAAAACACAGATTAATAAAAATAAAAACCCAAAATGTATAATACTTACGATCTTGTGGCAAGGACCGGTCTTAGGAACTGCAACGCGTGATAGTGACGGTATCTAGTTCTGGTCCTTGACGCAGATCCACTGCGAACCTGGCCCTCAGCACGAACATCACTGTTGAAGCGGTCCTTGATCGAACGCCAACGTGTTCGGACTTTGTCCACTGTTGATAAAAAAAAACAGTGCCGTCAAGGACAACAGTCACTGCGTCACAATGTAGCAATACAATACTCAAAGCAGTCACTGTAGACCCCGATGACACTGTTGGGTTTCCTGCTAGAATACGCCTAGCACGAAACCCAACAGTGCCGTCAAGGACAACAGTCACTGCGGCACAATGTAGCAATACAATACTCAAAGCAGTCACTGTAGACCCCGATGACACTGTTGGGTTTCCTGCTCGAATACACCTAGCACGAAACCCAACAGTGCCGTCAAGGACAACAGTCACTGCGTCACAATGTAGCAATACAATACTCAAAGCAGTCACTGTAGACCACGATGACACTGTTGGGTTTCCTGCTAGAATACGCCTAGCACGAAACCCAACAGTGCCGTCAAGGACAACAGTCACTGCGGCACAATGTAGCAATACAATACTCAAAGCAGTCACTGTAGACCCCGATGACACTGTTGGGTTTCCTGCTCGAATACACCTAGCACGAAACCCAACAGTGCCGTCAAGGACAACAGTCACTGCGTCACAATGTAGCAATACAATACTCAAAGCAGTCACTGTAGACCACGATGACACTGTTGGGTTTCCTGCTAGAATACGCCTAGCACGAAACCCAACAGTGCCGTCAAGGACAACAGTCACTGCGGCACAATGTAGCAATACAATACTCAAAGCAGTCACTGTAGACCCCGATGACACTGTTGGGTTTCCTGCTAGAATACGCCTAGCACGAAACCCAACAGTGCCGTCAAGGACAACAGTCACTGCGGCACAATGTAGCAATACAATACTCAAAGCAGTCACTGTAGACCCCGATGACACTGTTGGGTTTCCTGCTCGAATACACCTAGCACGAAACCCAACAGTGCCGTCAAGGACAACAGTCACTGCGGCACAATGTAGCAATACAATACTCAAAGCAGTCACTGTAGACCCCGAAGACACTGTTGGGTTTCCTGCTAGAATACACCTAGCACGAAACCCAACAGTGCCGTCAAGGACAACAGTCACTGCGTCACAATGTAGCAATACAATACTCAAAGCAGTCACTGTAGACCACGATGACACTGTTGGGTTTCCTGCTAGAATACGCCTAGCACGAAACCCAACAGTGCCGTCAAGGACAACAGTCACTGCGGCACAATTTAGCAATACAATACTCAAAGCAGTCACTGTAGACCCCGATGACACTGTTGGGTTTCCTGCTAGAATACGCCTAGCACGAAACCCAACAGTGCCGTCAAGGACAACAGTCACTGCGGCACAATACAGAGCAGGGAAATACTCACTAAACGCCTTTTTGGCGGATGCTGTGGCGCTGTCCCAGCCATCCATCAACGCTGCGGCCACCTCATTCCATAGCCGCCGGGTCACCACATTGTCCTTGTACAGCCGGTCACGGCTGTCCCACAACGGCGAACGCTCCTGGACCAGGCTGATGAGCTGCTCATTATCCAGGTAGACGTCTTCATCCCGTTGTGGAACCTAGACAAAACACATTCATTAGAATAATCAAATTTAAATTGACTAAAAAGTTACAAAAAAAGAAACAAAAAAAAGAGTAAAAATAGAAGATAAAAAAAAAATAAAGAACATTACAAATCATTTGATACTTACATTCCGTATCACCACCGGGACTTGGCTTCGCTGCTCCTGCTCTTCGCCCTCACTATTCCCGTCCACAGATGATGATGACGATGTCTGAAAGTTGAAAAAAACGTAAGAGATTTGGAGAAGCAGCAGATATACTTACCAGATGCACGAAAATAATCACCTCACGGTCTGCTTGCGCCAATTCCTGCCGCGATGGGGAATACTCAGATTCTGAAGACATACTGCATGTAAAAATAATAAAAATCATTAGTACATACATAATTTAAAAGGACAGGCATATAATGTAATATACTCACATTCTTTGCTGATATAATGGGTTCTTGGTTGAATGTCTGCTCTTCAATCTGTCTAGTGTAGTAGTGGCAGAGTTTTGGCAGGCACCTCCTTTATATAGACTTTTTTTTTTTGACTTTAGAAGATTCTAACTAGGATAAAAAGTGGACACCACCCAAAAAACGCAGCGCTAAAAAATCGCATACCTGCGCATGCCAGTGCGCACGTATGCGCATCCATAGGCTATAATGGCCATTTTTAGCGCAAAACGTGCGCATACGTGCGCATGCGATTTTTTCAAGGGCCAAAAAATGCAACATGCAGCGTCTGGAAAATACCAACGCACACCCCAAAAAAACGCAGCGCATGAAAATCGCATACATGCGCTTACAAGCGCGCAGGTATGCGCACCCATGTTAAATATAGGGGAAAAATCGCATGCGCACGTATGCGTTTTTTTCCAGCGCTAAAAAACGCAAATGTGAAACCAGCCTAAACTATGCTATATATACCTGGTATCTGGTGATACTGTACCCTTTCTGCCAGGAAGTCCTCCACCCACCACTCAAAGTGTATCATTGACTTGCTTTGGGTTTCGTGTTTCAGTCGGCCTTCGACTTTTCACGATAATCGGCCGATTTCGTTCGACCCGACTTTTGCAAAAGTCGGGTTTCCGGAAACTCGACTCGACCCGAGAAAAGGCAAAGTCGCTCATCTCTAGTTGATACCTTTTAATGGCTAACTGAAAAGATGGTAACACATTGCAAGCTTTCAAGACTACTGAGGTCTCTTCATCAGGCTAGACTAATACAACATCTGTGCAATCACATATTTATACACAAAACAGCACAGAAATAATGGCAATAGATAAGGCAGGTGATGTGAAGCAGAATTGTCATTATGGGAGAGGGCATAAATGTTGGAACAGTTCATAGATAAGCAGTGTGAAGGTTTTATTGCCCTCTGATTGTGGTCTAGTTCTGTGTTGTGATGACCTCAGAAGGTCTGAAGAGCAAATTCCTTAATTGATATAAAAAGACATAAATCCATGAGACACATTCATTCCTGGAATCAGTGTGTCAAAAGTTTTCATAAATTTGTATTCAGAAAGAAACTCTTCTGTCTCTCTGAGACTTGAAGTTACATTTTAATACAAGTAATTTAATTTTCTTCTTTAGCTTTGTAATGTAGCAGGTGATTCCTTGACATTCTGGTGGCTCTTGTAATTCTTGTAATTTGGTTTTCAATTGTTCTTGGATGGTAGCCCTGATTCAAAGAATAATTGAAAACCAAATTACAAGAGCCACCAGAATGGCAAGGAATCACCTGCTACATTACAAAGCTAAAGAAGAGAATAACCGGGTGCCTCTGATGGTCACCTACAATCCAAATCAGGGGGTGCTAAGGGGAGGTGCACGGAAATTACAACCTTTACTACAAAAAGATGCCCGATTGCAATCGCCTGCATGCACCAGAGGAATTCGTTGTGTTTGGGCACGTAGCAGAACGCTCAAAAACCACATCTGCTCCCTGTATCAGCTATACCACCACCAGCAGCAGCTGCACCAGCACCACCACAGTTACGTACATGTCTCCTATTTGATGATCTCCTAATTTCTGGAAGCATTTTTTCTGCTTACTACTCTCAAAAAGATAGCAGAAGAGTAGATGTATTTATTTTCAACAGGACTAGAAAACACACACGGTCCAGAAAATGTATTTCTTTGGCCTACAAATAGAAAAGATTCAGCCAATTATTTATTTCCCAGACTATGAGAAAACATGCAATGGTTCAGAAAATTTGTTTCTTTGGCTTAGAAATGGCAACGAGGCAGCTGATGCCAATTATTTAATTTCAAAAGTGCTAGAAAACACAAACCAGTCCAAAAAATGAATTTCTTTGGACTAGAAATGGACAGCCCTTCCCGTGGTTGTTCCTTCCCGGACAAAGACCTGGCTGGTCATTGCTTGCGTTGAGAAACACGTGATGGTGTCTCCGCGGCTTCTGTTTTGCATGTTTTGCATATTTCCCATAAGGGATGGGGGCAGTGCTCTAGAATCACTGCGTTGAGAAACACGTGATGGTGTCTCCGCAGTGTCGGATGTTGATCTCCATGAGTTCATTCTTCCTCCTCTTCATAGTCTTTTTACTAGGCATTGCTCCTACCAGCCAGTTTCCTACTCCACACTGATGAGGGGCAATACCCCGAAACAGCTGTATGTGGATGGATACCATGTTTTGGCATAGGTGGTTTCCTTCATTGGAGACTGCCCTTCCCGTGGTTGTTCCTTCCCGGACAAAGACCTGGCTGGTCATTGCTTGCGTTGAGAAACACGTGATGGTGTCTCCGCGGCTTCTGTTTTGCATGTTTTGCATATTTCCCATAAGGGATGGGGGCAGTGCTCTAGAATCACTGCGTTGAGAAACACGTGATGGTGTCTCCGCAGTGTCGGATGTTGATCTCCATGAGTTCATTCATCCTCCTCTTCATAGTCTTTTTACTAGGCATTGCTCCTACCAGCCAGTTTCCTACTCCACACTGATGAGGGGCAATACCCCGAAACAGCTGTATGTGGATGGATACCATGTTTTGACATAGGTGGTTTCCTTCATTGGAGACTGCCCTTCCTGTGGTTGTTCCTTCCCGGACAAAGACCTGGCTGGTCATTGCTTGCGTTGAGAAACACGTGATGGTGTCTCTGCGGCTTCTGTTTTGCATGTTTTGCATATTTCCCATAAGGGATGGGGGCAGTGCTCTAGAATCACTGCGTTGAGAAACACGTGATGGTGTCTCCGCAGTGTCGGATGTTGATCTCCATGAGTTCATTCATCCTCCTCTTCATAGTCTTTTTACTAGGCATTGCTCCTAACAGCCAGTTTCCTACTCCACACTGATGAGGGGCAATACCCCGAAACAGCTGTATGTGGATGGATACCATGTTTTGGCATAGGTGGTTTCCTTCATTGGAGACTGCCCTTCCCGTGGTTGTTCCTTCCCGGACAAAGACCTGGCTGGTCATTGCTTGCATTGAGAAACACGTGATGGTGTCTCCGCGGCTTCTGTTTTGCATGTTTTGCATATTTCCCATAAGGGATGGGGGCAGTGCTCTAGAATCACTGCGTTGAGAAACACGTGATGGTGTCTCCGCAGTGTCGGATGTTGATCTCCATGAGTTCATTCATCCTCCTCTTCATAGTCTTTTTACTAGGCATTGCTCCTACCAGCCAGTTTCCTACTCCACACTGATGAGGGGCAATACCCTGAAACAGCTGTATGTGGATGGATACCATGTTTTGGCATAGGTGGTTTCCTTCATTGGAGACTGCCCTTCCCGTGGTTGTTCCTTCCCGGACAAAGACCTGGCTGGTCATTGCTTGCGTTGAGAAACACGTGATGGTGTCTCCGCGGCTTCTGTTTTGCATGTTTTGCATATTTCCCATAAGGGATGGGGGCAGTGCTCTAGAATCACTGCGTTGAGAAACACGTGATGGTGTCTCTGCAGTGTCGGATGTTGATCTCCATGAGTTCATTCATCCTCCTCTTCATAGTCTTTTTACTAGGCATTGCTCCTACCAGCCAGTTTCCTACTCCACACTGATGAGGGGCAATACCCCGAAACAGCTGTATGTGGATGGATACCATGTTTTGGCATAGGTGGTTTCCTTCATTGGAGACTGCCCTTCCCGTGGTTGTTCCTTCCCGGACAAAGACCTGGCTGGTCATTGCTTGCGTTGAGAAACACGTGATGGTGTCTCCGCGGCTTCTGTTTTGCATGTTTTGCATATTTCCCATAAGGGATGGGGGCAGTGCTCTAGAATCACTGCGTTGAGAAACACGTGATGGTGTCTCCGCAGTGTCGGATGTTGATCTCCATGAGTTCATTCATCCTCCTCTTCATAGAAATGGCAATGTGGCAGCTGATGGCAATTATTTATTTTTAAAAAGTACTAGAAAGCACACACCTGTCACACACAGTGGCTTTTTGGGACAGTACTCCCACAGATATGGGTTGCAGAGTATATACAGTAGCTTTTGGCACAATACTCCCACAGATATGGGTTGAAGCGTACACACAGCGGCTTTTTCGCAGAATTTACAGTCGGAATCTGTCCCTCACTCCAGCTGCACCCTATCCCTACACTATCCCTACACGACAGAATGGTGGTGGTATTCATGATCCGGCCTTTATACAGGACTGGTCACGTGGTGCACCTGTCAATTACAGCTATGCTGTAATAGTTGAGGGTTCCATAGGTGCCCACGTCTAAAAGCTTGTTAATTGACTGTGCTGCCGCCTTTTAACATGCATTATTAGACTGCCAAACCTGAACAGGAACTGCATGTACAATAAAAAGTCCATGTTTGGAGTTCATTACCAGGTGTCCAATGTCAATCTCAAACTTCGCTCATCTCTACTCATCACTTGATATTGTGCTGTTTATGTCTGTTCAACCATTGTGCTTTTCTATTAGCTGGGAAAATCCTAATTTTAGCATGATGCCCACTGGTTTGTGGACTAGCGGCATATGACAGCAGAAGAGAGGAGGAGGAAGAGAGGATGCTGGATTTACACTGAACCTTCACGGACTTTCACCAGCACCAAAAGATGTATGTTGCCTTGTGTTGAATGTCAATCAAGACATTTGACAAACTCCTCTAGCCCCTTTACCCCCAAGGGTGGTTTACACGTTAATGACCGGGCCAATTTTTACAATTCTGACCACTGTCCCTTTATGAGGTAATAACTCTGGAATGCTTCCATGGATCCAGGTGATTATGACATTGTTTCCTCGTGACATATTGTACTTCATGTTAGTGGTAAAATTTCATTTATATAACTTGCGTTTATGTGTGAAAAAAAATGGAAATTTGACAAAAATTTTGAAAATTTTTCAATTTTCCAACTTTGAATTTGTATGCCCGTAAATCACAGAGATATGGCACACTAAAAACTTAATAAATAACATTTCCCACATGTTTACTTTACATAAGCAAAATTTGGGAGCCAACATTTTTTTTTTGTTAGGAAGTTATAAGGGTTAAAAGTTGACCAGCGATTTCTCATTTTTACAACACCATTTTATTTTTAGGGACCACATTACATTTGAAGTCACTTTGAGGGGCCTATATGATAGGAAAATACCCAAAAGTGACACCATTTTAAAACCTTCACCCTTCAAGTTGCGCAAAACCACATTCAAGAAATTTATTAACCCTTCAAGTGCTTCACAGGAATTTTTTGAATGTTTAAAAAAATGAACATTTAACTTTTTTTCACAAAAAAATTACTTCAGGTCCAATTTTTTTTATTTTACCAAGGGTAACAGGAGAAATTGCACTGCAAAAGTTATTGTGCAATTTGTCCTGAGTACGCTAATACCTGATATGTGGGGGGAAACCACATGACAGAGCTCAGAAGGGAAGGAGCGCCGTTTGACTTTTTCAACACAAAATTGGCTGGAATTCAGATCGGACGCCATGTCATGTTTGGAGAGCCCCTGATGTGCCTAAACAGTGGAAACCCCCCATAAGTTACCCATTTTGGAAACTAAACCCCCCAAGGAACTTATCTAGATGTGTGGTGAGAACTTCGAACCCCCAAGGGCTTTCCCAGTTGTTGGACAATTTGTCCTGAGTACGCTGATATTCCATATGTGGGAAAAAACTACTGTATGGGCACACGTCGGGGCTCGGAAGGGAAGTAGTGACGTTTTGGAATGCAGACTTTGATGGAATCGTCTGTGGATGTCATGTCGCGTTTGGAGAGCCTCTGATGTGCCTAACTGTTGAAACCCCCGACAAGTGACCCAAGTTGGAAACTAGACCCCCCAACGAACTTATCTAGATGTGTGGTGAGCACTTTGAACCCCCAAGTGCTTCACAGAAGTTCATAACGTAGAGCCATAAAAATAAAAAAACAAAATTTTTTTCACAAAAATAATATTTTTTCCCCAGAGGAGAAATTGGATTCCAAAAGTTGCTGTGCAATTTGGTCTGAGTGGGCTGATACCCCATATGTGGGGGTAAACCACTGTTTGGGCATATGGCAGAGTTTGGAAGGGAGGGAGCACCGTTTGACTTTTTCAACGCAGAATTAGCTGGAATTGAGATCAGATGCCATGTTGCGTTTGGAGAGCACCTGATGTTCCTAAACAGTGGAATCCCCCAATTCTAACTCCAACCCTAACCCCAACACACCCCTAACCCTAACCCTAGCCCTAACCCTAGCCCTAACCCTAGCCCTAACTCTAACCCTAGCCCTAATGGGAAAATGGAAATAAATACATTTTTTTTAATTTTATTATTTTTCCCTAACTAAGGGTGTGATAAAGGGGGGTTAGAGTTATTATTTATGGCGGGTTTTTATGTTTGGCAACTGTCATATGCTAAAAGACGCTTTTTATTATAAATATAGTTTTTGCATCACCACATTTTGAGAGCTATAATTTTTCCATATTTTGACCCACCGAGTCATGTGAGGTCTTATTTTTTGTGGGACGAGTTGACATTTTTAATGGTACCTTTTCGGGCACGTGACATTATTTGATCGCCTTTTATTCCGATTTTTGTGACGCAGAAGAAAAAAACCCAGCATTTCATGAATTTCTTTTGGGGGGTACGTTTACACCATTCCGCGTGTGGTAAAATTGATAAAACAGTTTTATTCTTCGGGTCAGTACGATTACAGCAATACCTCATTTATGTCGTTTTTTATGTTTTGGCGCTTTTATGCAACGAAAATACTTTTATATAAAAAAATAATTATTTTTGCATCGCTTTATTCTGCGAGCTATAACTTTTTTTAATTTTTTGCTGATGATGCTTGTGGCAGCTCATTTCTTGCTGGACAAGATGATGCTTTCAGCGGTACCATTTATTTATTCCGTCTTTTTGATCGCGCGCTATTGCACTTTTTGTTCGGCGGTATGATAAAGCATTGTTTTTTGCTTTTGTTTTTTACTTTTTATTTTTTAAGGGGTTCACTAAAGGGGTTAACTAGTGGGATAGCTTTATAGGGCGGGTCGTTATGGATGTGGGGATGCTAAATATGTGTACTTTTATTGTTTTTTTTATTTCCAAAAAATGAATTTATTAGGGAATATTTTTTTTTTTTTGTAATTTATTTAGGGATTTTTTATAAATTATTTTTAGCCTTTTTTTTACTTTATTTTATTGTCCCAGGGGGGGACATCACTGTAATGTGTCAGATCGCTGATCTGACAGTTAGGACAGCACTCTGTCAGATCAGTGATCTGACAGGGGCTGCACAGGCTTCCTCACTGACTTATTTCAGCAGGCACTGTGGAAGCTGCCTCCCTGCAGGCCCCCGTGGCCATATTGGATCTGGGGGCCTGCAGGGAAGGAAGCCCCCAGTGCAGCGCAGCACATCGCTCTGCTTGAGGGGTCTCAGGGACGCACGGAGGGAGCCCTCTCCCTGCCGATGCTTCCCTAATCCCCTGGTACACTGCGATCATGTTTGACCGCCCCTGACACAAAGTGCCAGGTTTCAGCTGTGATAATCAGCTGACACCCGGCCACGATCAGCGGCACCCCCCCTCCCCCCCGGGAGCGCCGCTGATCGCTTAGACGTACTATCCCGTCCCCGGTCATAGGGGCCCGGTTACTGTGGATGCTATAGTACGTCTCATGTCAGAAAGGGGCTAGGAGCTGCTCCCTGGCCTAACTTTCATGTACATAAATATGAGGTGTTGCATCTCTGCAGCAGAATGTTGTGTAATTACATTAAGGTAAGATATTGTTTGCATAGTGTTTCTTCATTTTTCTTTTTGTATACAATATATTTTTGTGTTGTCTATATGTGTGTCTATTTGTGTTTGCACTAAAAACTGTGCATTGTAAGTCGGCCCAGTTTCCATCCAGTTTGTTGGTCCTTAATAAGTATCTATTATTTGGGAAGTTTTAATAAGGCTACAACTAACCACAGGATTGTTTCAAATGTAAATAGTGTATACCACACCTTTTTGACTGATGGAATATAACAGAATACCAGTCTGCTGCATGTTCATTTTTAGGGCAACTAGTTCATAAAACCAACATCACTGACACCTGCCCTGTGAAAAGTGACCATGGACAGTCCCATACAACATTTTTTAGACATATTTCTTTAGAGAAAGAGCGTACAGACGCTATACTAACCGTGTGTAGGTGCATGTGTGTGAACAAAGGCAATGTTGAAATTTTTTTTTAATTGCAAAGTTCACATATACAAACTGTATATGTTCCAATGATGGCTGCAGATAGCCAAAAGATTCTACAACAATTTACACTTTTCTTAACTGCCTGGATGCTGTGGTTGGGAAGCAAAGGCTACCACACTCTGTTAAAAGGCTACCACACTCTGGCTCCCAATATTACAAATACAAGCAATTATTTTTTCTGATGCTGTTAGCCTTAGTGAAAATCAACTACGTTTCACAATTGCTGATATTGGGGATTTATAGAGCTCTGCTGATTCACAATTCTTCATAGCTTCAGCACGTGAAAGCAGCTTTTGAACAGTCAACTGGCCATACTCCAACCGCAGGTTTTGCCCAAAACCTGAGGATTTTGGCTTATCAAATCATATGCTGCAATTTTTTTCCCCATAAAGGTTCAGTCAACCGAAGCTATATTTTTAACTGCAGAATGATAAGATCCACAAGATTTCGTTGGGGCTTTTCTGTGCCATGAATGAAACATCCTTGGACGAAGTCATGGAGATTCCTGAGTCATGCACATATTCAAATGTAATTTGGGATAGCTCATCTAGAGATTAAAGCCTCTAGTTTGATGGTTCAATACCAATAAGCCAGATTACTTTGTCGGTTGCAGGTCGCCATGGCAGGATTCCGTTGTTTCCATGCATCCTAATTGTGTTTTATTGTTCACTAGCTGTAGAGTCCGGCATGGAGTAACTAACTGTGGTTAGTTATAACAAATTATAATGATTATACTGCACATAAAAACATTTCGCATCATACTGTATATTCAACACTACAAATTTGCAACACAAATTAACTAAATGATTACCCAAGTATTGATAGTATTTTATTGTCACTATTGAACATAGCAATGCTCCCACACTGGTACAAGGAACACAACCGGCGCCATTTTGTTGAAGCAAATTTTTTTAAACACAGTATTAACCCCTTAACGACTGCCGATTCGACTTTTAATGGTGCTAGTTAAGGGGCCTTATTCCTCCTGCACCTCATGATCCTTCTTTTTACACAGCCTCCTTCTGCACCTCATGCACCTACTTTATACACAGCATTTGTTTGCAGCACAGCTTTTCTCCTTTTTAGTCGCCTCCTCCGGCAGCACCTCACACTCCTCTTATATATACAATTGGAAACACTTGATCCTGAGAGAAATTGCACTAATTTCAATAAAGCATATCGTATACACAGCTAAGGCCGGTTTCACATTCGCGCTTTTGAGCGCAGTGACGGCCTGCGCACGGCCGCCGCTAAGCCCCGCCCCCTGCCCCGCCTCCACCGGTATCTCCGCCTCCGGGCGCATGACGTTGCATGCGTCGTGCGTCCCCTATCTTCATCACAGAGGGCGCAGGCCGTGCGCAATCTGCGCACAGTCTGCGTTTGGCGGCGCATGCGTCCTTTTGATGGTGCGCCGAGCAGCGCCAAACGCAACCTGTTGCATTTTGGTGCTGCTCGGCGCACCCTAAAAAGGACGCATGCGCCGCCAAACGCAGACTGTGCGCAGACTGCGCACGGCCTGCGCCCTCTGTGATGAAGATAGGGGACGCACAACGCATGCAACGTCATGCGCCCGGAGGCGGAGATACCGGTGGAGGCGGGGCAGGGGGCGGGGCTTAGCGGCTGCCGTGCGCAGGCCGTCGCTGCGCTCAAAAGCGCGAATGTGAAACCGGCCTTACTGCTTCTGCAGCACCACAATTTTCTCCTTTAGACCTCATTTGCACGTTATTTGGTCAGTGTTTTTACCTCAGTATTTGTAAGCTAAAACTTGGAGTACAACAATCATAGGAAAAGTATATTAGAAAGACATCACCACTTCTGTATATTCCTCCCACTCGTGGTTTTGGCTTATAAATTCTGAGGTAAAATACTATCCAAATACTACACACATGAATGTGGCCTTATACACAGCCTCATACTGCAGCAGCACGTCACTTCTCCATCACACCTCTCATTTTGCCACTCACATCTCTCATTTTCCCCCCTCGTCATTTTCTGATCCCCCCCACTATTTTCCCCTCACTTGTGCACATCAACTTCCTGTTATGAGCACAGCGGTGTAATCCATGAGGCTCCTCCCTTTCCTTTGATAGGAATAGAGTACACATCACTCCGTCTTCGAGGTGCACGGAAAAGGATACCACTCCTCAAAACGTATAGTATAAGAAATTCCGGCACTCAAAAGAAGAATATACAGAAGAAATTTATTTGTACAACAGATTCTCCCAAAATTATATGACATTTCGGTCTATATCTCAGACCTTCATCAGACTAGAGGTATGGAGATATATGTGAGCATGGAAAGTCCATGGAAGGCAGCCACGATAAGTAGCAATATTCTCCTTTTTGGGGGGGAGAGATCAAGGTCTTGGGACAAAGGGAGAAAGTCCGTATGGGCACATAGTCAGGCGCGTACGCAGCACTGGCAGGGGGGCTGTTTCTCCATCACTGCATGGTGGACCCTGGGTTGCGAAAGCACCTTATTATAATTTCTTACTTGGTGTGTTCCGCCAATCCTAATAGTATACTAGTTCCAGGGTCTGTATAGCAATGGTGCATCCTCAGCGTTACATCCAGCAGCTTGAGAGCAGGTTGACCACTCTCGAGCGGGCGTCTACAGCTGTGGATCTTGCCGCATTGGTAGCACTAGCAACTGCTGAAGCCGCTACTAAGGTTACTACTGTGGTTCCTGCTTCCTCTGTGCCACGTTTTTCGCTGCCCGAAAATTTTTCTGGGGACAGCAAGGTTTGAAGAGGATTTGTGAGTCAGTGCTCAATCCACCTGGAGTTACTGGCTTCACAATTTCCAACAGAGCATACGAAGGTGGGATTTATTATTTCCCTTTTTTCATGCAGGGCGTTGATGTGGGCTATGCCATTATAGGAACGAGATGATCACCTGATCCTCAGCGCTTCTCGATTTCTGGGTTCCCTGAAAGAGGTTTTCTTGGGGCCACAAGTACCTCATAATACTACACTCCAACTCCTGGCTTTAGCTCAGGGTTCGTCCTTGGTTAGCCAGTTTGCCATTCAGTTTCGAACCCTGGCTACCGAGTTGGAATGGCCTAATATGCTCCTAATACCGATATTCTGGAGGGGATTAGCAGATCATGTCAGGGATGCCTTGGGCACTAGGGAGATTCCAACTACCCTGGAGGAATTAATATCAGTGACCACCTGTGTTAAATCTGGGGCATGTTGAGCGTGGTTTGGAGCGAGCCCATAATAGACCCCGGGTTCAGTTATCTCCGAATTTCACCAATCCCATGTGTCCTCCAACTCAGGTTGATGGTCCTGTAGAGCCCATGGACATCTCTTGAGCAGAGCCAATCTCCAGCTCTGTACATCCGCAGACAACTTGCTTTGCCTGCGGGCAAGTCGGTCACTTTGCCAATAAAAGTACCAAGCGTCAGAAAGAGTCACAGCCTCCAGTGGCCTTGGGGAGAGATCACTAGTTCCTGTTGAGGTGTCACCCAAGTTGGCTTTTGGGGCTTCTCTGACGTTTGGGTCAGCTACTCTTACAGCACAGGCTTGCATGGACTCCAGGGCTGAGAGTAATTTCATGTCTGCTACCTTTTCCAAACAGCACGCTATCCCATTAGTTATGCTACCTAAGCCAATGTCTTTTCGGGTAGCTAAAGTGTCCGTTTTGCCAACCCCAATTTTCCATCGGACTGTACCCTTTACCCTCATCATGTCTCTGAAGCACCAGGAGATAATCTCCTTTCTAGTTATTTCTGAGGTACTTCTGGGGTTACCCTAGCTGCATTTTCACTCCCCTCAGATTGATTGATCAATGGGGATCATACAAAAATGGGGTAGCTTTTGTGAGAGCCTATGTCTAAAAGCCCATGTACCCCCAGGCAAGGTCTTGGAACCATCTAAAACTTCAGTCCATCTGCAAAAACACTTCCATTCCTCCCAGCGAATGGTAGCTTCTAAGCGTGTCAAACGTTGCCGGGGAGGGCGCGTTAGAGGGGGGTAATGTTAGACGCCAGGATTCTCCCACTGCACGGGATGGATCTCAAGCCTTGTCTGGTGCTGTGGTCTTCCATTCAGGCTCAGCCTTTGGCATTTCTGCTCAGCAAAGACTTCGGTCCCAGCGCCTTGCCCAAGCTCATGCTGCATGTGTAGTTGCTGGTGGCTAACCAGCTATGCCTATGGTGACTACTGGTTTACACATGCAGCGTTTTACTCTGGAGCCTAAGTCCAGATTTCATCCTACTGAGCATGTCCAGGATGTGACGCCTTCTCATTGTTGCTCATACATCACCTGCTCTGGTTATGGAGCAGCTACTGATTGGTCCACCGGCAAGGTCCTGTCTGTCTGGACTTGAGCTGTATGTATAAAAGTTGCTCTGGAGCACACACCTGTGTGCTAGTATCATGTGTGTTTGGTGTGTTGCTGGCTGCTTTACCACACTGTGTGCACGTGTGCTGCTAATAGCACTGCAAATATTTGTCTAGACAGGCAGTATAGGGTGGGAACTCCCGCTTGAACTTAGCATCTGCACGGGGCGTCCTCAGGCACCTGTGCTAAAGCACACCACGTGTCAGAGCAGGGTCAACCACCAGCTTAGTCTTCCCTTGGGGGGGGTTAAGTTATAGAGACCCCAATTATTATTTTCTATATGCCTGTGCAGTCTAACAGAGTATAGTCCTTTTTGCTTTGCTTCATAGTACCGCTCTGTGGTGTAACAGAGCTTGTTACTTTGTGCTCTGTGCACACTGAGTGACATTTAACTCAGTGTACTTGTTTTATCTCAGCCTTGCTCCACCATTGTACTAGCTGCGGTTTCTCCATGACCGCACGGTGGTGGTTTCTTATTTGGTGCGTTCCGCCAATTCTAACACACACATACAGTGCCTTGCGAAAGTATTCGGCCCCCTGAAACATTTCAACCTTTTCCCACATATCATGCTTCAAACATAAAGATACCAAATGTAAATTTTTGGTGAAGAATCAACAACAAGTGGGACACAATTGTGAAGTTGAACAAAATTTATTGGTTATTTTAAATTTTTGTGGAAATTAAAATACTGAAAAGTGGGGCATGCAATATTATTCGGCCCCTTTACTTTCAGTGCAGCAAACTCACTCCAGAAGTTCATTGTGGATCTCTGAATGATCCACTGTTGTCCTAAATGACTAATGATGATAAATATAATCCACCTGTGTGTAATCAAGTCTCCATATAAATGTACCTGCTCTGTGATAGTCTCAGGGTTCTGTTTGAAGCACAGAGAGCATCATGAAGACCAAGGAACACAACTGGCAGGTCCGTGATACTGTTGTGGAGAAGTTTAAAGCCAAATGGATACAAAACGATTTCCAAAACTTTAAACATCCCAAGGAGCACTGTGCAAGAGATCATATTGAAATGGAAGGAGTATCATACCACTACAAATCTACCAAGACCCGGCCGTCCCTTCAAACTTTCATCTCAAACAAGGAGAAGACTGATCAGAAATGCAGCCAAGAGGCCCATGATCACTCTGGATGAACTGCAGAGATCTACAGCTGTGGAGCTTGGAGGTTGGAAGAGTGAAGAAGAAAAAAAAAAACGCGCGTGGCCATGCATTAAAACCAATCAAAGAAAGCCAGCCTGAAGGAGAACCTCTCGTGCATTGCTCCGAGCCCGCCTGCCCGATTTTTATAAGAAAACTACAGAAAAAAAAGACTATAAAAATATATGTGCAACCAAGAAGAGGAGACCTCTAAGTGAAGTCATCTACAAGGATGTGAGAACTTTTTGTGCTGGGTAGCAAGAAGCTTTAAAAGGCAAGGGGAGACGCCAGGCAAGCATAACGAGTGAGGCTGGAAACACAGCTGTACCTCTTTTGATATCTTTTGGTTGACCCAATTTGCAGCAGGTCTTCCATCCAAGAGAGGTGTGAGTATCTAACTCTGCTTGAATTGCATTTGTTGATACTAGAACAGAGAAAAAAGTCATCCTTGTAGGCCACTGTAAATATGGAGTGGTTACAGAAGCAGGCAGGGAAGTATGCTGGCACACCCCAGCTGGAGGGGGTTAATGTTGAAACCATGTGGTTAAATTGTATGCTTTGGTTCACCAAATAAAACAGGGAACTAGTAGCCGAGTAGCGGCTTTGTGTAAGACAGTCATAACTTTTGATCAGGTTCTTGATAGGCAGCCTACACGACAGTATGTACATGGTATCACCCGGGGTGGGGCAGCATATGGGGAGATGTAAGGACAGTTGAATGAGACACTGAAGCAAGCAAAGGAAACACAAAAGGAGGGGGCTGAGTTGCAGCCTTTGAGAGCACTTATAGCACAGATGGAGTCTGCAGTGGGGAAGTGCGGGGCTGACGTAGAAAGAGTCTCAGAATGGAAGTCAATGTTAGGAGACACGGCAGCTTCAGCACATGTAGACACAGTTGAGGAAAGATTTAGCAGAAGATGAGGAAAGAGATGATTCATCCCAGATGGAATTTAAATCTGCTTCTACACCAAGAACAGCCTCCGGCCAAATGTCCCTGGTCCATCTTAAATGTGTTAAAAATTTGCCTAATTGGGAGGAAAGTAAGGGAGTGTTTCGTAATGTTCTTGGTTCTGAGTCATGGCTAGATAAATTTCAGATTAAATCTAAGGAAGATGCTTCCCATGATTTCATGTCTTTTGTTCCTCCTGAGTTCATGTCCCATCTTAAAGCCCAGCAATTAGTGTTGAGTGATACCACCCGATATTGAAAAATATCGGATCGGATTGGATCGGCCGATCTAAAAAAAATATCGGGTATCGCCGATTCCGATCCTGGAAGTCCCATTCAAGTCAATGGAACAGAAATATCGGAATTGAAAAAAACCCTTTCTTTCCTTGTAGGCTAATTCTACATGAAGAAAAGCAACTAAGAATAATGTAGAATGTATTGTGGGAGGTGTAGCATTAAAGCCATAGAGCTTTAGCCCAATCAAATGGAATAGCAGGAATATTTTTTTTTATTTTAAAGACGTTTGGAGTTACAAAGGTATTGACTATGTTAACTTCTTTTATATTTTGTCAGATATGTATGTTTCACTACTTCATGCTCTTCACCTTCTTTTTTACTTCTCCCTCACTTTCTCCTTCATCATCCTCAGCAGCAGCATCTTTTTCATCAACTTCTTCTTCACCTTATTCATCTTCTTCTTCTTCTTCACCTTCTTCCTATTATTCTTTTTTTTACATTCTTCATATTCTTCTTATTCAACTATTATTATTCTTCTTCATATTCTACTTTTTCAGCTTCTTCCTATTCTTCTTCTTCATCATATTCTTATTTGTGACAGGCATTCCTGTAGTTGTTATCTATAAAAGTTTGAAAATTACACCTTCCGTTCTGCCTGTCACAAAAGATTTACAACAGGATTTGTCCGCGTTCAGTTTGGCCTGCAGCAGCAGGCATTTTCCAGGGGCACCACAAGGAGGAACGGACTCACCCCCATACACTGCTTAGTCTTCTTCTGCTTATAATTGAGATAATATCATTTGCTCTTATTTTTAGTCTTATGCTTAATGTTCTTCTGCTTTTGGTTTTTCTGCTTCTTGGTCTTCTGTCTCTTGTTGTTCTGCATCTTGGTGGTTGTCTTCATGTTCTTTGTCCTCTTGGTCATCTACTTGAGGGTCATCTTTTAGGTCTTCTTTGGTGTGGTCTTCATGGTCGTCGTCTTCAGGGTCATCGTCAGGGAGATCCAGAGTGAGAATCAAAAAACAATTCCACAAGCTTGAACTTGGAAAAGTAGCAGAAAGTACAAGAAGGCTGAGGAACTGCCGAGAACCAGATGACGGTACTGGAACCTGGATGGGAAGCAGAAGGTACAAGAGCCAATGGAACAAGCGAGGACCAGCTGACGGTGCTGGAACCCGGAGGGGCAGCAGAAGGAACAAGAGCCAAAGGCACAACCGTGGACCAGCTGACGGTTCTGGAACACGGTTACTAAGCAGGAGGTACCTGTGCTCCAAAGCACTACCAAGGACCAGCAGACGTTGCTGGAACTCAGATACCAAGAAGGTGGCACCTAGGCCAAAGGCACTGCCGAGAACCAGCTGACGGTGCTGGAACCCGGATGGGTAGCAGAAGCTGCAAGAGCAAATGAAACTAGCGAGGACCAGCTGATGGTGCTGGAACCTGGAGGGGTAGCAGAAGGAACAAGAGCCAATGGCACAACCGTGGACCAGCTGACTGTGCTGGAACACGGTTACTAAGCAGGAGGTACCTGTGCTACAAAGCACTACCAAGGACCAGCAGACGTTGCTTGAACTCGGATACCGAGAAGGAGGCACCTAGGCCAAAGGCTCTGCGGAGAACCAGCTGATGGTGCTGGAACTCGGATGGGTAGCAGAAGCTACAAGAGTCAATGGAACTATAGAGAACCAGCTGACGGTGCTGGAACCCAGAGTGGCAGCAGAAGGAACAACAGCCAATGGCACAACCGTGGACCAGCTGACGGTGCTGGAACACGGTTACTAAGCAGGAGGTACCTGTGCTTCAAAGCACTACCAAGGACCAGCAGACGTTGCTGGAACTCGGATACCGACAAGGAGGCACCTAGGCCAAAGGCTCTGCCGAGAACCAGCTGACGGTGCTGGAACCCGGATGGGTAGCACAAGGTACCCATAATCAACAAAGTTGCAAGGCCGTGAGCAGGACACAGTTACCGAAACCCACAATCCAACAGAGGGTGCTTGTCCTTTTGGCACTACGGAACCAGCCTTTATTACCAGAACCCACAGCCCACATAGGAAGCACCGAAAATGCAGGCACCATAGACTCGGCTAACCCGACCGCAACACGACAGGACAATGTATTGGTGGCAAAGTGATGTTGACTCTACCCGGAAACAGCAGGCGTGCTGGAAACAGGATGGGCAGGAGGGAGTGCCCATGCCAAAGACACTTCCGAGACCCAGCTGACGGTGCTGGAACCCGGATGGGTAGCAGAAGCTACAAGAGTCAATGGAACTAACGAGAATCAGCTGACGGTGCTGGAACCCAGAGTGGCAGCAGAAGGAACAACAGCCAATGGCACAACCGTGGAACAGCTGACGGTGCTGGAACACGGTTACTAAGCAGGAGGTACCTGTGTTAGAAAGCACTACCAAGGACCAGGATGAAGCATGGAGCAGGCTGAGGCCTGATGTTTTTGGCATGTGGAGGCAGCAGGAGACATTGCCGTCCACACAGCAGGGGAACAGCAGACGTTACTGAACCCCACCAACACAGGAGCTAGTGTGTTTTTCTCTGTGAAGACGGCACTTCTGAACACCAACTGGCGTTTTTGGAGCCCAGGATGAAGCATAGAGCAGGCTGAGGCCTGATGTTTTTGGCATGTGGATGCAGCAGGAGACATTGCCGTCCACACAGCAGGGGAACAGCAGACGTTACTGAACCCCACCAACACAGGAGCTAGTGTGTTTTTCTCTGTGAAGACGGCACTTCTGAACACCAACTGGCGTTGTTGGAGCCCAGGATCAAGCATGGAGCAGGCTGAGGCCTGATGTTTTTGGCATGTGGAGGCAGCAGGAGACATTGCCGTCCACACAGCAGGGGAACAGCAGACGTTACTGAACCCCACTAACACAGGAGCTAGTGTGTTTTTCTCTGTGAAGATGGCACTTCTGAACACCAACTGACGTTGTTGGAGCACAGGATCAAACATGCAGCAGGCGGAGGCGAACTTGCAGCAGGTTTTATATAGGTTGTAGACTACTACTGATTGTAACCGTGCTCCACTATGGCCTCTGGCTCCACTGTCTCTAGTATTTCCTCTGGCCTCCAACCCCGCCAGTTACAGCTCTGAAGTGGCGTCTGCACAATCCACACTTGTTCCTGTGTAACTGGGGCTCAGACACGTCAGTGGATCCCCTGATGTGTGTCCGGCAAGGTCTCCTGCTCTGTCCTCATTCACACTACTAGTAATGGGAATGTGGACAGAGCAAGAGACATTGCCGGACACACATCAGGGGATCAACTGACGTGACTGAGCCCCAGTAACACAGGAACAAGTGTGGATTGTGCAGACACCACTTCTGAGCAACTGGCGGGGTTGGAGGCCAGGGGAAAAACTAGAGACAGTGGAGCCACAGGCCTAAGTGGAGCACGGTTAAAAATCAGTAGTAGTTTGAATGTGGATGGAGCAGGAGACTTTGCCGCCACACAGCAGTGGAGCAGCTGGCATTACTGAACCCCACTAACACAGGAGCTAGTGTTTTTCTCTGTGCAGACGACACTTCTGAGCGACAACTGGCTGTGTTGAAGCCCAGGGATTATAGTTCAGGTAGTAGAAACATGAACACAACAGGAGACCTGGATACTGTTGCCAACCAATTATTTATTCGTGAAGAGGACTGGCAAATTCTGGAGAGATCCAGACCTTGTTCATTTTCAGCAATGTAAGCCGGTCAACGTTATCGGAAGATCGTCGCATGCGACGATCTGTTAGCACACCACCTGCGGCACTAAAGACGCGTTCCGATAATACACTGGCAGCAGGGCAAGCCAGCACCTCCAATGCATACTGGCTAAGCTCTGGCCATGTATCCAGCTTAGAGACCCAAAACTTGAAGGGGGTGAGCCATCTGGGAGTACACTGACAGGGCAAGACATGTAGTCTGTCACCATCTGACAGAAATGTTGCCTCCTGCTGACTGGAGCCGTCTCTGATGGTGAAGACAATTGTGGCGGACACACAAAACTTTTCCACATTTGGGCCATAGTGGTCTTGCCTTGTGCTGAGGCGCTGCCTCTGCTCCCTCTTTGTGCCTAGTTTCCTCCACTGCCTCGACGCACAGAGCTGCTTTGTAAAGCACTAGCACCACTGCTGTCGGGTGGAATGGAAAACATGATGGACTGCACCAGTGTGTCTTGGTACTCCCGCAGTTTACACTCCCGGGTCAACGGTGGCATGAGGCTTTGTAAGTTGTCCCGGTAGCGAGGATCTAGGAGGGTGTACACCCAATAATCAGTTGTGTTGAGAATGTGGGCGATGCGGCGGTCGTTTCTCAGGCACTGCAGCATGAAATCAACCATGTGCTGCAGACTCCCAACTGCCAAAGAAACACTGTCCCCTGCTTGATGCGTCATCTCTGCCTGCTCTGCATCACCCCACCCTCGCTGTACATACTGACTAGAGGATTGTGTACCTCCCTCCCTCCTCTAGAGAGATGTCTTCCTCCTCCATCGACTCCTCCTCATCCTCCTCACAAAGTGTCCCCTGCCTAGGCCTTTGTGAGGAACCACGTAGCGCAGACTGTCCAGAAGCAGACGAAGCCACTATAGGTGGCGACACGCGTTGGGCATCTGTTTCTCCCTGAGGCTGCTCCACATGGACTCTGCAATTTTAGGTTACTCTCCATACCATTATTCATGGTTATTGTGTTTTTTCTACCAGGTTTCACATGCCTGTCTTTATCCAATTTAACTCTGGGGATGCACCCATCTGAGGATGGTTATATGTATGCTCTCCTTCTCTGATAGGCATTGTGGGTTTTGGTGACTAAATATATTTTTTTCGTTTAACCCTTTGGGATTACAATTACCTCTAAATATTTCCAGACGTTTGGATTGAGGGACTTTACAATCCCTCTCATTTAGGGTTCATTTAGGCTACTTTCCACACCATCACCCATGGTTATTGTGTTTCTTCTACCAGGTTTCACAAGCCTGTCTTTATCCAATTTAACTTTGGGGATGCACTCACCTAATGATGGTTATATGTAGGCTCTCCTTCTCTGATAGGCATTGTGGGTTTTGGTGACTAAATGTATTTAACCCTTAGGGATTACAATTACCTCTAAATATTTCCAGACGTTGGGATTGAGGGACTCACAATCCCTCTTATTTAGGGTTCATCTGGTATACTCAGTCACCTGTTGGTATGCTGTTTATATAGGGAGGTCCTTTGTGGAGTACACCCTCAGGGTGAAGGCTCTATTGCGAGCCAGTTCTGTGTTTGTTTAGTCACATGTGTGACTTTTTAATGTTTTTACTCTTTGTGTGGTTTATACATGTTTAAATAAAAAATGTCTACCTACATGCCAACCAATTGTCTGTGGTGATCCCCCTTGTATAGCCCATTCTTGTTTTTTGCTATGTTCTGAACTGTCCAGAAGCAGATGGCATTTGTGACTCCTCATCCTCCACTTCTTCCAAAACCTCATTCCTTAGTGCTTGCAGTGTTTTTTGAAGCAGGCAAATAAGGGGGACAGTCATGCTGAATAGTGCGTCATCTGCACTCGCCATCCGCGTGGAATCATCGAAGGCACGCAGAACGAGGCAGATGTCCTTCATAGAGGCCCACTCAGTGGTGCTGAAGTGTGACCGGCGCACAGTGCGACTTGTTTGCGCCTGATGCAGCTGGTACTCCATGACTGCTGCCTGCTGCTCACACAACCGCTCCAACATATGTAATGTTGAATTCCACCTGGTGGGTAGGTCACATATGATGTGATGTTCCGGAAGGCGTAATCGGCGCTGCAGAGCAGCAAGGCGCGATCTTGCCATGCTGGAACGCCGCAAGTGAGTGCACTCTATGCGGACCTTGTGCAGCAGTGCATCAAGATCCGGATTGTCCCTCAGAAAGCTCTGCACGACCAAGTTCAGCACATGTGCCAGACATGGGATGTGAGTGAGGTTGCCTAGGCCAAGAGCTGCCACCCGATTTCGGCCATTGTCACACACTACCAAGCCCGGCTGGAGATTTGCTGGCAGAAACCACACGTCGCTCTCCTGCTTGATGGCATTCCAGAGCTCCTGCGCTGTGTGGCTTCGATTCCACAAAGAAATTAATTTGAGTACGGCCTGTTGACATTTGGCCACGGCTGTGCTCATATCGGTCGTAACAGGCTCCTGCTGCGTTGTTTCTGAGGAATTTGAGTAGGAGGAGGAGTCAATGTGTACAGACTGGATTCCTGCAATCCGTGGAGTTTGCAGAACACCATACAGCGCCACTCTCCAGATCTGTTCCCGGCTCCACAACATTGACCCAATGGGCAGTGAGGGAAAGGTATCGTCCCTGTCCATGGTTACTGGTCCACGCATCGTTGGTCAGGTGGACCTTGCTACTGACAGCGTTTAGTAGTGCATGTTGTATTTTTCCCTCCACATGTTTTTGCAGGGCAGGGACGACTTGCCTGCTGAAATAAAAGCGGCTCGGCATGGTGTATTGTGGGACTGCCAATGCCATCAAGTCCCGGAAGGTGTCAGTTTCCACCAGCTTGAATGAGAGCATTTCAAGTGCCAGTAGTTTGGCAATGCCAGCATTCAGAGCCTGTGTTCGGAGATGGTTTGCTGAGTATGGCCGCCTTTTATCCCATGCCTGTGCTACCGATGGCTGTAGAGTGGCCTGGGAGTGTGAGGAGGACTGGGAACGTGGTGCTGTGGGTGGAAGTTCACTGGGTCTCTGGACAACAGTGTCAGAGGTTCTTCCTTGGCGATCCTGTGAGGAAGCCGAACCAGCTGTGTGTGTGAGCTGGAGGAAGAGGCCCCAACACGAGCTGAAGAGGTGGTAGGTGGTGTTGTGTGTTCTCCTACGTCTTCAGTGTGTCTGTGTAACTCCACCTCGTGCTTGGTCCGCACATGTTTCCACATATTTGTGGTATTGAAGTTGCTGACATTTTTCGCTCTTTTGACTTTCTGATGACACAGCTTACATTTGACAAAGCAAATGCCATCTGCAACTGTGTCAAAAAAGGACCACGCACTGCAAGTCTTGGGAGCGCCCATTTTGCCTTTTCAAAGAGGAATGCTCCTACGGGTGCCGAAGTGGAGGCTACAGGCAACCAAGTCTGCCCCCTCCCTCTCCCTCCTGTTTTGGCCGTTCGGGGAATCTCTTCCTCAGAGCTGCTCCCACCACCTTCCTGTTCCTCATGCCTTGATGGGTCAAGGACCTCATCATCTACACTCCCCTCTTCAAACACCTGCTTCTCCTGGGTTGTCTCGCCAGCACCGTACACACCAGAAAGTGGTAACTCAGTCTCGTCATCATCTGATGCGTACTGAGGTGTGCTGACCATAGACACTGGCCCACCCGCCTCTTTAGATTCCGAGGGACAAAGAAGTTGCGCATCACTGCATACTCCCTCTTCTTCACATTCTTGAATGCTGCTTGGCTGGCCCCCTCTTTCCAAGCCAACAGATTCAGAGAACAGAAGTAGAGACTGTGATGGCTCCTGTCCAGGGCTCTTTGACTGCCTAGGCACTTTGGCAGGTGGTGAAGAGACAGATGGTTGCTCTTCGGTGCTCTGGCCGTGAGAGGACGTGGAAGTCATTGAAGTCGATGCGTTAGCTGCCATCCATCCGACAACGGCTTCAATTTGTTCCTCCCGCAGCAGTGGGGTACGGCGAGGTCCTACAAAGCTGCGCATAAAGGACTGTTGCCTGGTGAAACTGGGGGATGCTAACTCACTAGTGCCAGCAGCAGGCACAGAATCCCCACGTCCTCTCCCTGCAGAATCCCCACGTCCTCTCCCTGCTGAAACTCCACGCCCACGCCCACGTGCCTTACTCCCTGCATTCTTCATCTTGCTAGACTGATAAAGATAGGCAGAAATGTACAAAGGGGGGGCTTAGTGTGCTTATTCCTGAACAGCTGGTAACAGGTATAAGAAACACTAATTTTATGAAGTGTGTGTGTGGACTACACTTTAATAGGAGCTAATGTGGCTTACACAACTGTGAAATGTAGTGTTTGGTGAACTTTATTTTGTTTTGGTTTTTTGAAAAAAAGCTAAAAGGATGTGACCAAAGATTTGAAAGTGATGGTATCACAAACTTTTTGGAGCTATTACAATGCAGGCAGGTAACCTACAATGCAAAAGATGAGGCTCCAAAAAAATTTGGTAATACTAATCTGGCTGCAGCTGAAGGGCACAAGCCAGAAAAAAGGCTCCTCTATCTACTCCTATATAGGGTTTGCAACCAACCAATGTAGATGGATACGGATAGATGCACACTAATAGGAGAAAAAAAAAGGAGCTGCAATAAAAGAAAAATGTGTGAGGCAGTGATGCACGCTGAGCAGCCTACAACCAGACGTAGCTGCAGGACACACTACTCAGCATGAGCTGCACTCATACACAGTCAGAGACCTCTCAGACAGCCGTGAACAGTGCAGAGAAGTGGGCACTAGCACTGAAAGGCTGCAGAAAGGCTCCACTGTCTACTCCTATAGTGTTTGCAACCACCGTATATGGATACGGATGGAAGCACACTAGATAGAATTTATGAAAAATAAGCAGCTAGAAAAGAAAAAATATGTATGAGGCAGCAGTGACGCACGCTGGGCGGCCTACATCCAGACGTGGCTGAAGGACCCACTACACAGCGTGAGCTGCACTCACACAGCCCTTGCAGACAGCTGTGAACACTGCTGCTAGGCAAAAGAAAGCTACAGTGGTGGTTTATGTAGCCTGGGTAAAGCACAATTTTTTTTGAGAATCGCTATTTCTAACTGTCCCTCACAGTCTTCAACAGCAGCCTGTCCCTAACTGAATTCACAGCAGAGTGAACAGAAATGGCGGCGGCTTTTATAGTGCATCATGACATCATTTCAGCAGCCAATCACAGCCATGCCAATAGTTAACATGCCTACATGCCTAACAGGATGTGCCCACACTTCTGAGGACTCCCATTGGCTGAATCAAATCGAGCGCGCTCATAGCATTATGGGAACTTCCGATTCCGGTATTCGATATGAAAAAAGTATCGGAACTAAGTATCGGAATTCCGATACAGCGAATATCGGCCGATACCTGATACTTGCGGTATCGGAATGCTCAACCCTACCAGCAATCCAAAGGAATTAAATATGATCTAACAGAACCCCAGGGGAGAATGAAGTTTGTGATTTCACACAAGGGGGGAGAAAGACCGCTCCAGCATTTTTAGATTCCTTTAAAATTAAGAAGGGGAATAATCTCAGAATAGAGGCAGATAAATGGGTTGCAGCCTAGTGTGTTGTGTTTGATAAGACCTTAGATACTATGGACCAGGGTGCTAAATTTGCTATGATGGAACAATTTGTAAAAAGGTGCCCTTGGAAGGGGTTTTTGAATCAGGAGTTTTGCAAAATGCTGAATCTATTGAAAATGTTGTGGAGGCTTTGTTAACCAATGTTAGGACAATGCAGTCCGAGGTGAAGGGTGATGAGTCCAATGTTTTTGCATACCATTCACCTCAGCATGTATCTGCTGATCCAGGGAGGCCCGGAATTCTGGGGGGTATGCGCAACTGTCGAGAATGGGCAGGTCCCATTCAGCAGATCCCCCACGGGATCTCATGAGGGGTCCTCCCCTGTGTTTCTTTTGTGGACAGTTGGGACACGTTAGATGTTTTTGTCCCAATCTTGTGCCAGGGACTGTACCCCGAGAACCCCGGGTGCCATTTAACCCCCAACAGCCCAGTAATTATCTAGACCGCCATATCCAGCAGTGAATGACCCTAGGCAGTATCAGCAGTATAATGGTCTCCAAGTGGTTAACCCAATCTCTCAGGAGCCTTCTGCTCCTGCTCCCTCCCCAATAGCTCCCACTCATCCATGCCCAGAGGTCCATGCTATTCAGGGAGGGGTCACTCCTCCTCGTCCCTATGCTCAGCTGATTAGGGAGCTACGGGAACATGAGGACAGGATCCTGACTGAGGATCTCTTTGGAGCAGAAGTGGGAGCTGTTGGAAGGAAGCCGTGTCCAGATGGGGATGATGGATTTTTCGGGCTTCCCACCGCAGGTAACACTGATTAATGGGGTGCTCCCCCTGTTTCTCTTGCCCTCCTTGCCTCCCTTTCCCTGGGCAGGGATGGAAGACCTTATGTAAGAGGGAGAATAGAGGGGCTGCCATGGGAAGACATCCTCGTTGATACAGGAGCCTCAGTTTTAGTAACAGGACACAAATTGCTGTCGCCCCCTGAACTGCCTCAGACTACCACTTTGGTAGGATTTGAGGGCTCCTGTATTCAAGCAGTAAAAAGTCGTCCAGTGAACCTGAGATTTCAGGATACAGGGGGATCGAAGCAAAGGGGTCTTCGATGCGCTTTTTGGGTAAACCCACAGTTACGGTCCACTATTTTGGGTACTGATATTTTGGGAGCAATGGGAATTGTTGTTGATTTATGTAACAAAATCTTTTGGCAGAATAAAGAAGCAACTATCTGTTCTGTAATTGTACCTCTGGAGGAGGATGAGGAGAGTCACAAGTTATCCATTGCTAGTTTCGGATTATGTACTGTTGAAAATGTTGAAAATGCTGACAATAATGTTTTGAAAAATGAATTGCAGCAAAGGTTCCCTGAATTGTGGATCTCAAAGAAAACTGATTGTGGGTTAATGCAAACTCAGGTTAAAATTGATGGTGAAAAACTGCCACCTTTCCATCGTCGGTACCGTATTCCTGAGGACGCAAACCCTTACATAAGGGTTGCAGGCTGTGAATTGTTAAAGCAAGGTATTGTTGTGAAAAGGTAATTCTCCATGTAACAGTCCTATTCTACCTGTAAAAAAGGAAGATGGCAGTTTTCGAATGATGGTAGACCTGAGACTTGTAAATAAGTACACTCCCTCAGCAGCTCACATTGTTGCATCTGTCCTTGAAGTTATGTCACAGCTGAGGAGTGATTGTAAAGTGTTTTCTTGTTTGGACATTGCAAATGGCTTTTTCTCAGTACCCCTAACACCTGAATCTGCCCTCCGCTTTGCATTCACTTTTGAGAATGTGCAATACTTGTTCACACGGTTGCCCATGGGATTTCACAATTATCCTGTGTATTTCCATCAGGCATTGGCTCAAGTGTTAGAACCCCTTGGCTACAGAGACAAAGTCCTACAATATATGGATGATTTATTGGTTCAAACTGTCGATGAATGTGAACACAAAGAGAAACTTGAAAATGTTTGTCAGGCTTTACAAGATGCAGGACTAAAATGAGTCTAGACAAAGTACATGTCACGTGCTCCATCCTGAGTGACACGGCCAGCAGGCCGGTAACTAATACAACAGGATGCGGCACGTGTAATTGTCCTATGTGACGCGGCCCGCAGGCTGGTAACTAATACAATAAGACAAGGCAATAGGGAAAACCTGGGTAACAATAACAATGGTGGCCCTGCGATAGGGAACAGGGAAGTGGAGACCTCCTGCACTCCCCTGAGTCAGTGTCTCTACACTCCTAACATTCCCTAGGCCGGTTCCGCACCGGGCGCCGAATAGGATCCTAAAAACCCTGACTCGCCCTGCACCTAAACCCTCACTAGGGAATTGGAAGTGCATTGAGCAGCAAGGTGGTGTGCTGGTAAAAGGGGGAGAAAAAAAAAACTCTTTTAAATCTTCTGCCTGAGCGAGTGTGAACGAGCTGAGTGTGACCTGAGCGTAAGTGCGAACTGTGGTAAGTGTGTGACTTGAGATTCAGTGAAGAGGTATTTGGAAAACCTATAACAAATACCTGTGTGAGTTGCTGAATTGTAGGTTGCTGAGTGCTTTCTACCTGTTCAATTTTTGGGGGGCTTGGGGGCTTGTTTAACCTATTTTTTCTCTCTACAGGGTTAATCTCTTATTTTACTATCTGTGTTTTTAAGGGTTAACTATATTGCATTTAAATCTTGAAGTGTAACTATATTCACAAGGGGTTAATTAAGGGTGGGAGTTCATACAGTAATTAAGGGTTTATAAGGGGCAGCTGGTTGGGGCTCAACTCCTTTTGGAAGTGCATTGAGCAGCAAGGTGGTGTGCTGGTAAAAGGGGGAAAAAAAAAACTCTTTTAAATCTTCTGCATGAGCGAGTGTCAATGAGCTGAGTGTGACCTGAGAGTAAGTGCGAACTGTGGTAAGTGTGTGACTTAAGATTCAGTGACTTTGGATTCAGGGAGTTTCCAAGGGAGGTCTTACTGAATTGCTGTTATATTATATTAATACTTTTTTTTATTATTTTTGCTTATCTTATTGTCTGGTGCAATCCCCATTAGGATGTGCTCCACTATTGCCAATGCCATCCAGTGCACGTCTTGCCGCATGTATGAAATCCTTGAACAGCCGGTCGAGGGTGCATACTGCTGTGCGAGATGTGAGCATGTTGTGCATTTGGAAGCCCAAATACTGGATCTAAATGTGCAGCTGGCAACACTGAGATCCATAGACAATATGGAAAGGAGTCTTCTGCTCACTAAGCAGACGCTCAATGGGATAGATGAGGGGGGGATGCTAGGTTGGAGCTGCAGGACAATGAAGCAGCTAGCTGGGTGACAGTTAGAAGGCGGGGTAGAGGGAAGAGCACCAGGGAGGCTAGTCCTGATCTGGCACACCCCAATAAGTTTGCTAAGTTGGCAGATGAGGGGAGTGTTAGTGTAGGAGTAGCACTGCTGCAGCAAGGCATGTCCTCTGAAAGCCGGAGGAGTGTCTGCTCCAGTAAGGGGGGAAATAGGAGAGCAGGGCAGGCCAGACAGGTTCTGGTAGTGGGAGACTCAATTATTAGGGGAACAGATAGGGCAATCTGTCACAAAGACAGGGATCATCGAACGGTGTGCTGCCTACCTGGCGCTCGAGTCCGACACATCGCTGATCGGGTTGACAGATTACTGGGAGGGGCTGGTGAGGATCCAGCGGTCATGGTGCACATTGGCACAAATGACAAAGTTAGAGGTAGGTGGAAGGTCCTTAAAGATGATTTCAGGGAATTAGGCTGTAAGTTTAAAGCAAGGACCTCCAAGGTGGTATTTTCGGAAATACTTCCTGTACCACGTGCCACGCCAGAGAGGCAACGGGAGATTAGGGAGGTTAATAAGTGGCTCAGGAATTGGTGTAGGAAGGAGGGGTTTGGGTTCCTGCAGAACTGGGCCGACTTCTCAGTTGGCTACAGGCTCTACGCTAGGGACGGGCTGCACCTCAATGGGGAGGGTGCAGCTGTGCTGGGGGAGAAAATGGCTAGAAGGTTGGAGGAGTGTTTAAACTAGGGACGGGGGGGAAGGTATTCCTTTTATAGGAGGGGAAGACAGTGCAGCTAGAGACCTGGGCACAAATAATGAAATTGGGGGTGGGGGTGGCATGGGGGGTGGGGTTAGAACAGTTAATAATTTAAGAAAGAATAGAGGTACAGAGAGATACATAAAGTGCATGTATACTAATGCCAGAAGCCTCGCCATCAAAATGGAGGAATTGGAGTTAATGTTGTTGGAACATAATTATGACATGGTGGGGATATCTGAGACATGGCTGGATGAGAGCCACGACTGGGCAGTTAATTTACAGGGCTATAGTCTGTTCAGAAATGACCGAACAAATAAGCGAGGGGGAGGCGTGTGTTTATATGTAAAATCATCCTTAAAACCCATCCTTCATGATAATATATATGAATCTAATGAAAATGTAGAGTCCCTGTGGGTAGAGATAAGGGGAGGGGGGAAAAATAGTAAATTACTGATAGGGGTTTGTTATAAGTCTCCAAAAATAATGGAAGCAACAGAGAATATCCTCATAAAGCAAATAAATGAAGCTGCGACTCAAGTAGAAGTCATTATTATGGGGGACTTCAACTACCCTGAAATACATTGGGGAACTGAAACCTGCAGTTCCAACAAAGGTAATAGGTTTTTGACTACTATGAGAGACAATTACCTTTCACAACTGGTTCAGGACCCAACATGAGGGGGGCACTGCTAGACCTAATATTAACCAACAGGCCAGACCGCATATCAAATGTAAGGGCTGAGGGTCACTTGGGTAATAGTGATCACAAATTAATAAGTTTTCATGTATCCTTTAATAAGATGTGTAGTAGAGGGGTTACAAGGACACTAAACTTCAGGAAGGCAAATTTCCAACGGATGAGAGATGATCTTGGTGCAATTAACTGGGACGATATCCTGAGACATAAAAATACACAAAGAAAATGGGAGACGTTTATTAGCATCCTGAATAGGACCTGTGCACAATATATACCATATGGGAATAAACATGCAAGAAATAGGAGGAAACCACTATGGCTAAATAGAGCTGTAAGGGGTGCAATAAGAGATAAAAATAAAGCATTTAAAGAATTAAAGCAAGTAGGTAGTGATGAGGCATTAACTAAATACAGAAGATTAAATAAATTCTGTAAAAAGCAAATCAAGACAGCAAAGATTGAGACAGAGAGACTCATTGCCAGAGAAAGTAAAAATAATCCCAAAATATTCTTTAACTACATAAATAGTAAGAAACTAAAAAATGATAGTGTTGGCCCCCTTAAAAATAGTCTGGGTGAAATGGTGGATGAGGATGAGGAAAAAGCCAATATGCTAAATGACTTTTTTTCATCAGTATTTACACAAGAAAATCCCATGACGGATAACATGATCAGGGATAAAAATTCTCAGTTAAATGTCACCTGCTTAACCCAGCAGGAAGTACGGCGGCGTCTAAAAATCACTAAAATTGACAAATCCCCGGGCCCGGATGGAATACACCCCCGAGTACTGCAGGAATTAAGCACAGTCATAGATAGACCATTATTTTTAATCTTTAAAGATTCCATAATAACAGGGTCTGTACCACAGGACTGGCGTATAGCAAATGTAGTGCCAATATTCAAAAAGGGGACAAAAACTGAACTTGGAAATTATAGGCCAGTAAGTTTAACCTCAACTGTGGGTAAAATCCTGGAGGGTTTTCTAAGAGATACTATACTGGAGTATCTGGAGAAGAATAACCTTATGACCCAATATCAACATGGGTTTACAAGGGACCGTTCCTGTCAGACTAATCTGATAAGCTTTTATTAAGAGGTAAGTTCCGGACTGGACCAAGGGAATGCAGTGGACATGGTGTACATGGACTTTTCAAAAGCTTTGGATACGGTGCCACACAAAAGGTTGATACATAAAATGAGAACAATGGGGATAGGGGAAAATATGTGTAGGTGGGTTAAGAGCTGGCTCAGGGATAGGAAACAAAGGGTGGTTATTAATGGAGCACACTCAGACTGGGTCATGGTTAGCAGTGGGGTACCACAGGGGTCAGTTTTGGGCCCGCTTCTTTTTAACATATTTATTAATGACCTTGTAGGGGGCATAGAGAGTAGAATTTCAATATTTGCAGAAGACACTAAACTCTGCAGGGTAATCAATACAGAGGAGGGCAATTTTATATTACAGGAGGATTTATGTAAACTAGAAGCTTGGGCTGATAAATGGCAAATGAGCTTTAATGGGGATAAATGTAAGGTCATGCACTTGGGTAGAACGAACAAGATGTATAATTATGTGCTTAATTGTAAAACACTGGGCAAAACAGTCACTGAAAAAGACCTGGGTGTATGGGTGGACGTCAAACTCACATTTAGCGGCCAGTGTCAGGCAGCTGCTGCAAAGGCAAATAAAATAATGGGATGCATTAAAAGAGGCATAGATGCTCATGAGGAGAACACAATTTTACCTCTATATAAGTCACTAGTGCGACCACACTTAGAATACTGTGTACAGTTCTGGTCTCCGGTGTATAAGAAAGACATAGCTGAACTGGAGCGGGTGCAGAGAAGAGCGACCAAGGTTATTAGGGAACTAGGGGGTCTGCAATACCAAGACAGGTTATTACACTTGGGGTTATTTAGTTTGGAGAATCGAAGGCTTAGGGGCGATCTTATTACAATGTATAAATATATGCGGGGACAATACCAAGACCTTTCTAATGATCTTTTTACTCTTAGACCTGTGACGGGGACAAGGGGGCATCCTCTACGTCTGGAGGAAAGAAGGTTTAAGCATACTCACAGACGTGGATTCTTTACTGTAAGAGCAGTGAGACTATGGAACACTCTGCCATATGATGTTGTAATGAGTGATTCCCTACTAAAATTTAAGAAGGAACTGGATGCCTTTCTTGAAAAGTATAATATTACAGGGTATATACACTAGTTTCCTTAATATTGCGTTGATCCAGGGAGCTAGTCTGATTGCCATATGTGGAGTCGGGAAGGAATTTTTTTCTCCAATGTGAAGCTTACTGTTTGCCACATGGGTTTTTTTTGCCTTCCTCTGGATCAACATGTTAGGGCAAGTTAGGATAGGATATGGGTTGAACTAGATGGACTTAAAGTCTCCCTTCAACCTTAATAACTATGTTACTATGTAACTATGTAGTGCGGAAACTAATTCCACCACTGCACTAAACACACATAAGGAAAAGTGACAAAACAGGGGAACACCACTAAGCTTTGCTCTGTTGCTTACGCTCCCAGCAACAGAGCTCACCACCTGCATGCATCTTTTCTTCCACTGTGTCCAACATCTGGGTGCACTGTCCAGAAACGGATCTTCTCCGCACCATAGTGCAGCCTTGGAGCAAACAGAGTCCACACCTGCGTGCAGCTGTCCCGAAACAGAGTCCAGCAAATGAGTCCAGCTTTTCTGCCAAAGAGTCCCACATTTTGTGTCCAGCTTTCTGCAACCGAGTCCAGCATTCTGGGTGCAGCTCTACACCATAGCTGCCACTCCACCAAGCAATGCCAGCACTCCTTGCAGACACCATAGCTGACACTCCACCAATCCATGCCAGCCCTCCTTGCAGACACCATAGCAGCTACTCCAGCACTCTGACTGGGCTGCCAGTGACTCTCCTTCAGCTCCATTCTTTACCCAGGCTTGCTTGCAAATGAGGAACTTATCACCAACAGTAATTAACACACCTGAGACTCTCTTATAGAGCAATCACACCTGTTACATAATTACGTGCACAAACTAAGGTAACCAAAGTGCAATGACCCTAATGGCAAACCGGGGGGAAACCTACAACTGAAATCACCACAGTACAATGACCCTAATGGCCACCAGGGGAAACCACATTTGGCACACAGACAAGGGGAAACAAAAAGGTTACTTTGTGCATTTAAACTGTCAGATCCAACCTGGATCATGACAGTACAGTTGATGAAATCAGAGGTTAAATTTCTGGGTGTGTCTGTCTCAGCAGAAGGAAAGAAACCCATGCATAACAGGGTTAAAGCTATTCAAGCTGTCCCCATACCAACTAATATTACTGAGCTCAGAAAATTTTTGGGTCTTATCAATTTTTCCAGAGAATTTATTGAAGAATTTGCTTATCTGGCTAAACCACTGTATTATTTACTAAAAGATGTTGATAATGATTTTGCCCCTCTCAATGTAGAGGGAGCAGCTATACAGGCTTTTGAGGGATTGAAGCGCGCCCTTACGGCAGCTACTGCATTGGTTAACCCTGATCCTTCTCCAGCCTATCTACATTCAGACTCACATCAGTGATGTCTCAATTTCTTCTGTGCTTCTAGAAAAATGGCTCAAAAAAAGCCCAGAAGTGTCTAGTCAGTTGTATGCCCTAGGTTACTACTCTAGGTTGCTCACTCCCGTGGAAAAAGGATTTACTTTGTGCATGAAGCACCTACTGGGCGTGCACTGGACTATGAATCAAGTGAGACATAAAGTGGAATTTGCTCCTTTAATTTTACAAACCCCGCATGTCACTTTAAAAACTTTGTTGAAAGGAAAAGCTTCAGGTATTAATTCACAGAGAATGGCCCAATGGATCAGTGATTTTGAGACTAGAGACTTACAAGTCGAAGTGGGTGAGAAATATCACTTAGCCCGGATGATGCAATATGCAGGAAAAAGTCACGATTGTCAAATTGAACATGCTAATGTCACTCCCTCCCTCTTTTGAGCAAACTTCCAGGAGGGAGTCCCTTGTGCCTATATCGACAGAGCTCGATATTGGCATGAGGGCCACTACGTCACAGGCTTCGCAGTGTAGCTTCCAGCTAAGCCACTGCTGCTGCAGTATAAACTCCCTGGTCACTTTTCTGCTCAGAGAGCTGAATTGGAAGCAGCTCTACAGCTCATTCTTGTATGTACGGAGCCAATGAATATCTTCAGTGACAGCGCATATGTTGTTTCCTCACTCACCCTGTATCTCAATGTATGGGCCCTGGTTGACACACAGAATAAGCCCTTGCAACATGCAGACATTTTAAAACAAATTGAACAGCGGGGCAAAGAATTCCCGAATTTATGGTCCTTCTGTAAAATTAAAGGGCACCAGAGGCGGATTCCTGACCCCCACATCCTTGGCAATGCATATGTAGAACCACGCAGCCAAGGAAGCTGTCCTTTTGGGCGATGACAAATATCCCCAAGAAGTCATCGCTGCAGTCACTAAAAAACCCTGAGAGCCCCCACCCCCTTGTTTTTTCTCCTCTTCAAGATCTTGTGAAGGCACAGGAAAAGGATGGAGACTCATCCCTGTTCAATTCCCTTGAGTCCCTGCTCATTGAGAGGGAGTGCCTGTACTACTAAAGGGTTAATGACAGGCTAGTGCTTTACATCCCAACAACAATGATGAAGCCTTTGCTCAAATTTAACCATTCAGTTTTTGCTCATCCAGGACCAGAGGCTCTATTAGAGCTTGTCCAACAAAAAATGTGGCATCCCTAATTAAGAGTTTTGTGCCAGGAGACTCAAGATGAATGCCTTATATGTTTACAGAATAATCCTTAAGGTAAAGGCAAGGCCCATCTCCGCAGAATGCAAGTAGCGGAGGGGGCCCTGGCAGTCCATCCAAATTGATTTCATTGGCCCCTTCCCCCTGCTAAAGGTGGTTTTCGACATGCCCCAGTTCTGGTTGATGTATCCCAAAATGTGTAGAGGCGCTTCCAGCCACTAACAATACTGCCCTTACCAAGGCCAAACTTTTGTGGAAAAATGTGTTTTCACATTGGGGTTTCCCTAAAATCATTGAAAGTGACAATGGCCGTCACTTTGTGGGTCAGGTTATGAAGCATCTCTGTGCTCTGCTGGGGATCCAGCAGCGGTTTCATGTCCACTATCACCCGCAATCTGCAGGAATGGTAGAACGCATGAACAGGACCCTGAAGTCCAAATTGTCCAAAATGACCCAAGAAAAGGGTAATGATTGAATTAATCATTTACCGGCTATCCTGTTAGCCATCCGTGCTGTAGCATCCAAATCCACCAGTATTTCCCCATTTGAATTAATGACAGGAAGACAGATACCTGTTAAGTTACCAAGTGACATTGTACTTCCTAGCCCGCAACAAGCCGTAGTACAGAGGGATCAAAGGTTACAGCAAGTGCAGAAGCACATTACACACCTTCAACAGTACGCTGCTTTCCAAATGGCAAAGAGTTGTGCCGACCCTACAGACAAATCCTACGAGTCTAAATTTGTTATAGGAGCTCAGGTCATGGTAAACAACGGGACGGGACTCTGGAGCCATGGATCCACCGGAGTTCCTGGACACCGTGCCTCACACTATACAGTTAGACCCTGATAGTGTGACAGAGGGAGAAGACTCGGAGGATCCAGGAACTGGAGGACAGGAGGAACAGTGTATATGGAGCAGAGCATTCAGGGAATCTTTCAGAAATCCTTGTTACTTTGGGACTCAAACGTTACTGACTTTTATTATACTTTTATGTCTTGTACTGGGGATGTTTGTTCTCCCGATACGGGTCCAGGAACAAGTTTTTCATTACAATAGACCAGTTAGGGAGAAAGATTTTTTTTTTCAAGGACGGGTCATTCCCAAGAAAGGGGAGGCCTTTTTCTTTCACATTTGGTGATGATGGAGTACCATCTACATGTGTTGGACTCTCACGTAGGAAAGATTGTGTAACCACAGTTTCTGTATGTGTTAAGGAGTGTTGTATTGTGAATAGAGCTTTAGGTACTAATATTGAAGCATCGCTACAAAATTCTACTCTGACCTTGCGCTTAGGAAGACAAACGTGTGCTACTAGTGTAGATATTGTGACCCCATGGCATATTCAAATACTTACTCAGTTTACAAATGAGACTGCACAGGACTATTGTGTCATGATTGGAACAGAATGGAGGGATCCCTTTGGTGGAGAAACACCCAGGATGGGGGAAACAGGAAAGAGGAAGATGTCTTGGAGTTGTGATAATGATTTCACAGTGTACCCATTACACCCTAAGACCTTGTCCCCTGAAAGTACTACAGATTATCTCGATTTCTTTGTACTGTCTGCCAATTACACACGGTCCTGCGTAGCTCCTCAATACCCAGCATGGTTCAGTATAATATCCCCTCTAGAATTGACACTCCAGTACCATAATTGGTCTAAAACCACAGGAACCAGTCGAGCAGTAAGAAAAAGAGGATTTTTACTCAAGTAATAAACCCAATCCGTATTATCAATACTGGCCATTTCATCTCCTTAAATACTCAGTATGGTTAGTTTACATGGCATCTCAATATGTCAGTCTGGGACTTAGCAGAGCATATCCCAGCGTGTACCCCTTTCTTAGATGGGTTCATTATGAATTTTCAAAGATGGTTGACAGCCAGGACTGTATCTACTTACAACAATAGAGATCCCAGGGTTTTAAAACGTAGCGTTATCCGGAGAACAGGAATTAGCTCAGGACCCGAAACTGGTTTACAAAGGGAAAAAAGAGAATGGTATGATACTCTTTTGGGAGGTGCTGGTACAGCAGCAGGTGTCCTTAACACCCGACATCGAGACCCTCAGTAGTAGACTATCCTCCCTTGCAGCCATTGGAGCTGACTCTGAGAATGTGGCTCTAGTCCAAAGTGCTATTCAAGGCCAAATGAGTGTCAATAATCAAAAGTACCAAGCCTGAGTGATGGATTATCTTAAAGCTCAGATCAGAGCATTATTCAAGGTTACTAGAGAAATTAGCAATGTAACTCAACACGCCCTTGCTTGTATTGCCCTTCAAGGGGAAATGCATACTAATGCTAAAATACTCCTCCTGACTCTTCTTAACTGTCATTGGCCATGGGAAATGGGCCGCACATGGCCAGGTATAACTGAATTTGCAAAAAAACATGTGGATTGGTGGAAAATTGGGTGGATGGGTTGCACTAATCTTGATATGGAAGATTGTACCTTTGGTGCCTTAATACCCATCTGAGGTACTGTTCATCCCCTCCTGAGTCAAGTTGATATGGGACTGGTCCATAAAAATTTATGGGTTCGGACACCGTCAGACACTTCTGTTAGTTATGTTCGGACTCCAGATGGTATTCAAAAAATTTCTACCGCCTTATGTGGACAAGAACGTTCTTACTTGGTGTGCCCTTACGGAGTCACTAATCCTGTCCAAAACCGACCCTGTTGGGAGAATGAGGAGACTACTTGTCCTCTCATTCTCGATGAACATAGAGGTCCTCTGTTTTGGCTGTTCAACAATGGAGAGATGTGTTTCCACGTTCCTACTAAACAATATGTCACTTTTCGTACTCCTTCTTGCATGACTACAGGCCTGGCGCAGCCAGCATTGTACTTTACGACCACACCAATTATTGATATTAGAGTTGATGAACAAAAATGGGTTTACCAGCCAGTTATCCTGCTGAAAAGAGAGTTCAATGTAACATACCGTCCTCCCAGGGTAGCTTCTCCCCATCTGTCTATTGGAAAAGGCCTGTATCAAATGATTCAGGACCTAGAGGTTCTGGAACATTTCCAGAAACTGTACAACCAGACCAGTCAAAGAGCTTCAATCAACATAGCCCACAATAAGGTAAAAATTCAGAAAATCATTAAACAATATAACGCGGTGAATATCTTGGTGGGACGAGATTGTCAAATTCTTCACAGGGAAACTTCCCCCACTTCGGAGTGCAGCAGGACACTTCTTTACACATCCCGTACTCTGGGCATTCATTCTAGATGGGATTATTTCTGGTTGCTTTCTTTGTATCTGCTGTAAGCAAATGTTTCTGCGCCGGAATATTGGCCATGTCGAGGAGCTGTGCTGGCTGCAATCCCGCGCCCACAATTACACTCCAGTGGTAAGACATTACAGGAGACCCCTTCCCACCACAGATGTTGATCCTCAAAGACCCACTCCACCTACTACTGAGCCAGGTACCGACAGCCCATCTATCTCAGCGTCCCGTGCTGTTGTGAGCTCATTTTCTCGTTCACCTTTGATGTCCGATGAACTCCCTCTGCTGGTGAAAGGAGGTGGTGAAACTGATTTGGATGGGAGAGACCTGTCACCTGGACAGGTGAATTGCGATTGGACATCCGGAATCTCTGAGTGGATATAAGGCAGCCGACGCCCTGTAGGGTTGCTGGTGATTTCTCTGCTCTGAGCTCTGGCCTCCAGTTCAGTTCCTGTCTATTAAAGCTAAGTTTTGCTCTGTTATTGTTCCATGAGATTTTGTCTGATTTGCTTAGTTTCGTGTTCAGCCAGCCCCGGATGGGGCTTTGCTGAATTTCCATTTTTGTCCCAGATCGGTTAATTCTCTTTTGCTCTGTCACCAGAATATATCAGAGTGCTGATATAGGGATTTTGAAGTCTAGTGACTTCAGGGCCGTTTTTCCTATCAGACGTGTTGGGACATTTTTGGTAGGGTTTTTGCGGATTGCAGCCAGCATCTTTTCTGTCCTTTCCTATCTAGTTAGTTGGGCCCCATCGTTTGCTCTGCCTGTCTTTCTGTCTGTGTTTGTGTTTTCATCTGTTTTCACCGTCAATACATGTTGGGGGCTGTCTATTGCTTTGGGGTCTGCTCTGGGGCAGTTTAGATTTCCCCTTTCTTTCTTTAGGCTTATTTAGCTCTCCGGCTGTGACGAGGCATCTATGACCACCGTAGGAACACTCCACGGCTACTGTTAGTTGTTGTGAATAGGATCAGGGGTCTGCAATCCGCTAGCTACCAACCTCTCCGGTTTTCTGGACTTAGCTTGCATTTTTGCTTTTTCCTCCTCCGGTGACTCATTCATAACACCGTGCATATGAAACAATGAACCCCATCTACTACAACACCCTTTCTCGTGATACACTTCTCGTGTTATTCTTATGTAAAGGTTGTACTCTGGACAGAGTACAAGAGGGGAACTTGTAAGAGAATGGTCAGCTATAATATACTGAGCTGCCATGATGAACCAGGCAGCCATCTCTTGAAAGTTTCAAACCAACAGATTCAACTTATAAGAAAGAGCTAATATGGTGCACTTTGGAAAAGTGGTGTCAAGGTCCACTTTTGGAGCCATGGCAGAATGTGCATTCTTATAGATACCTTTTTCCTTTTTCTCCCGGGGGCCGCTGGGGTTTACTACAACTGTAGTTGTTTTTGGTGCTGGTTTTGCCCCCGGTGGCTGCTGGGATTACTACACGTGTGAATTAACCAACAGGTGATGACTACTCCCCCCTCCTTCCTATAAAAGGTCGTCATGTGCAGTAATCACTGTTGGTAATATTGTTCATTTGTTATCCAACCGTGGTCAAGACTGGACCTACCTGGTGGAGAGGGGGTTCAGCTTATCTGGAGCAGTGGAGTTGCTGCTGGATGCTGATTGGATCCTTGCTCTGTTGCTTGGAGAATTTGCAGCAGAGCAAAGCTAAGTTTTGGGTTTTAGTTGCTTTAAGCCCGTGGTGTCTGTTTTATTTTACTTTGTGAGTTATTGGATGCAGTTCACTTTATTCCCTGTCTCACCTCCTGGGGAGTGGGTTGGTGGTTTAGCTCAGGGCTAAACAGGAGATAGGGATAGGTCGGGGACTTGGGCCTTACTACCTTCAAGTGTACCCCCAAGTTAAGGAGAGTCAGGGCACCCACTTAGCCTGAGGGGCAGTTCAGGGGCCCAGGTTTCACATCTCCTGCTTTGTCCCAACAGCCCCGTGACATTATTACCAACCCACCCATTTTTTCCTGGTGAGCCATGGCCCTAATGCAGACCTGTCTCCAATTGCTGCAGACCCTCATCGAGGAGCATGGGGTGCTGTGTGGTGTGGTGGAGCAGCAGCTGCAGCAGTGGGAGGGGTACGGGGCCTCAGCTCAGATGCAGGCTCAGCCAGAGCCCAAGTTATCTCTCCCAGACTGGTTTTCTGGAGGGAGAGAGAATATTTTTGTTTTTTCAGGAGGCCTGCAAGTTACACTTCAGGCTCCGCCTTCATTCATTAGGGAGTGAGGTACAGCAGGTGTGATTCATTATAGCCCTCCTTGAAGGTGATCTCCTATCCTGGGCCTTCTCCCTGCCGGCCGATTCACCATCTCTACGGTCAGTGGACGAGTTTTTTGTGGCTTTGGTGAATATGCCCCCTGGGGTCCTTGCTGAGGAGGAGGACTCACAGGTGCAGGTGGATGAGCCCAGGCAGGTGGGAGGAGTTGGTTCCCCAGCGGTGTTGCCTGCGGATCGTCGTGATGTGGGGGCATGTTTTAGCTGTGGGCAGACTGGTCATGTTTTCAGGGTCTGCCCAGCACGCACCAAATCTTCTGTACCATCTAAGGAGCCGCGCCCCCTGGTCGTGTGGAGGGAGGCAACCAGGGAGTGTATATTTCCTCCATTTTGCCCTCTCAGTGTACTATGTCAGCAGAGGTGGTGGCTGGCGGGGTACCTGAGGGCATACCGGCGTTTGTGGACAGTGGAGCGGGAGACAATCTGGTGGACACTCACTTTGTCCAGACACATGACCTGAAGTGTAGGACGCTGGCCAAACCTCTAAGCGTCCAGGCCTTTGACTCTGTCCCACTGAGCCAGGAGAGGTTGACCCAAGTTGTAGAAAATATACATCTGCACATAGGGACTCAGCATGAAGAGTCCTTGTCATGCTACGTGTTGGGGGGAATGCCATCACCTATTGTTTTAGGCCTCCCTTGGTTAGAAAAACACAACCCGGTCATAGATTGGCGGTCTAGGGAAGTAGTCAGCTGGGATCAGTCATGTGAGGGCTGCTGCCCAGGAGCTACTGTCTCTGCGGTCTTTCTACAACCGTCCCCTTCTTCTCCAGTGGGGGCAGCACAGGTGCTGCCAGGGAGTAGGGGCAAGTCTCTACCGTCACCACATGCTAACCCTGGGTGTCGGAGTCCTTGTAGGAGGAGGGGTCGGAGGAGAGTGCTGACTCCTTCTGAGCATTGTAGGGGTGTGAGTATGATGACACAGGGGGACGCCTCTGTTGTCAGTCCTATGAAGAGTTCACCATTTTGTGGCAAACGCATGAATGGTAATAAACGTTCAGGTCCGGACCTGTGTGTGAATGAGTATGTATGGGTGGCCAACAAAAACATCCAGTGGAAGTGTGTTACTGGGGTCTGGAGTTCTCGGGTGATTGGGCCGTATCGGGTGTCGGCCATCCTCAGCCCGGAGACTTACCAGCTGTAGTTACCCCGAATTATGCCCATACACAACTCATTCCCCAGGTCGGCGCTCAGGAGATTTGTGGTGCCTCCGGAGCATACATTGCCATTTCCATCTGCCCACATTTTCCATAAACCTGCGAGTCAGGTGGTCGCTGAGGTGAACTCTGGTGGACCTAGGCGGCCGCACCTTAGGTGTTTTTCGGGTGAGGTGCAGTGTTGAGGGTCCAGAGGCCCCTCATTGAAGGAGGAGTACTGTCACGGTCCATTTTTGGAGCCATGGCAGAATGTGGACTCTTATAGAAACCTTTTTCCTTTTTCCCTGGTGGCTGCTGGGGTTTACTACAACTATAGTTGTTTTTGGTGCTAGTTTTGCCCCCGGTGGCTGCTGGGATTACTACACATGTGAATTAACCAACAGGTAATGACTCCTCCCCCCTCCTTCCTATAAAAGGTCGTCATGTGCAGTAATCACTGTTGGTAATATTGTTCATTTGTTATCCAACCGTGGTAAAGACTGGACCTACCTGGTGGAGAGGGGGTTCAGCTTATCTGGAGCAGTGGAGTTGCTGCTGGATGCTGATCGGATACTTACTCTGCTGCTTGGAGCATTTGCAGCAGAGCAAAGCTAAATTTTGGGTTTTAGTTGCTTTAACCCTGTGGTGTCTGTTTTATTTTCCTTTGAGGGTTATTGGGTGCAGTTCACTTTTTTCCCTGTCTCACCTCCCGGGGAGGGGGTTGGTGGTTTAGCTCAGGGCTAAACAGAAGATAGGGACAGGTCGAGGACTTAGGCCTCACTACCTTCAAGTGTACCCCCAAGTTAAGGAGAGTCAGGGCACCCACTTAGCCTGAGGGGCAGTTCAGGGGCCCAGGTTCCACGTCTCCTGCTTTGTCCCAACAGCCCCGTGACAAGTGGATGGAGGATGTAAAATGAGGTCATGTCTACTAGCAAACCTAGCAGATGTGCATAAAGGAAAATTGGATCGGCCTCAGGGCAATAGGGGAATTGGGTCAACAAATATATAGTCAATATGTGTATACGTGATAGTGTTTGTAGAAAACAAACTCATTAAAATGTCAAATGTATGAATTTATGGGTTTAGTCTGGAAGCAGTGATAAGATTAATGACAGTAGCTATGGATAACAATTACTTTTATGGGTTTTAATGTTGTTTGGGGAAATGTTAATTAATGTTGTCATATTATGTCATTGTATACTTTGTTCTAAAACACATATTTCTCTCTGCAATATGAGGTTATCATGTATATGCCCTTTACTGCAAGGTGCAGCTTTCTTTGTTCGCATTATGTATAAAAAGGCACCCATAATCTAGCACGGGGCCTTTCCATCGCCAGACTTCTCAGTGACTCTTCGCCCGTCTGGACCCCTGTTTTGTGCCTGCATGCCTTATCTCAACTGACTCTCTCTACCTGTTCTGCCGTGTATATCTCAATAAAGACAAGAAGAAATCCATTTCTCAAAGATATCCATAAAAAGTGTGGATTAAAGTTTGAAATAAGCCACCTGGGAGACACATGAAACATGTGGAAGGAGATTCTCTGGTCGGATGAAACCAAAATTGAACTTTTTGGCAACAATGCCAAACGATTTGTTTGGCATAAAGGCAACACAGCTCTTCACCCTGAACACACCATCCCCACTGTCAAACATGGTGGTTGCAGCACCATGGTTTGGGGCTGCTTTTCTTCAGCAGGGACAGGAAAGATGGTTAAAATTGATGGGAAATGGATGGAGCCAAATACAGGACCATTCTTGAAGAAAACCTGTTGGAGTCTGCAAAAGACCTGAGACTGGGACGGAGATTTGTCTTCCAACAAGACAATGATCCCAAACATAAAGCAAAATCTACAATGGAATGGTTCACAAATAAATGTATCCAGGTGTTAGAATGGCCAAGTCAAAATCCAGACCTGAGTCCAATCGAGAATCTGTGGAAAGAGCTGAAAACTGCTGTTCACAAACGATCTCCCTCAAACCTCACTGAGCTTGAGCTGTTTGCCAAGGAAGAATGGGCAAGAATTTCAGTCTCTCAATGTACAAAACTGATAGAGACATACCCAAAGCGACTTGCAGCTGTAGTTGCAGCAAAAGGTGGCGCAACAAAGTATTAAGTTAAAGGGGCCGAATAATATTGCACGCCTCACTTTTCAGTTTTTGAATTTCCACAAAAATTTAAAATAACCAATAAATTTCGTTCAACTTCACAATTGTGTCCCAAAAGTTCTAGTGGGCCAAATATTTTCTCAAGGCACTGTACATACACTCAGCTTTATATATAGATTATTATTTATGCACGTGTTATTTGTATATGATTATTTTTGGGTTGGCTCAGTTGGGCAGGAATTAGGTTACATTAAAATATAAAATACACTGCAACCATCTGTTTACATTTATACAGATCACAGACCAAGGGACCCCTCTTTCGCAAAATATTTGGTTACAAAATAAAAAGTCCATCCTGTTTTTTTCCTGCTTGGATAAAATTAACACATCGTCCACAACAAAAATACAACATAGTTCTTTACTATATCAAACAACAATGGGGCCAAACACCTAGACAACTCATAATGATAATTTTTAGGTGGTAGATGAGTTTAGTCTGCTGGGTGAGCTACATTTTTCGGGGACCTGAAGTATTTGTAAAGTAGAAGTCCATGTATGAGATTTGAAAGATGAGTGCAAGATTTACAGTGGCATAGGAGCAACCCAGGTTTGGTTGAATAAAAGGTGGTTCTAGGTGTATGACATGATAAAAAAAAATGCCCATTCACGGAATGATGCATATATTGGTGGTTTTGGTTCATAATAGGACATGTAAAGAGCTGGTGTGCTAAAAGCTGGAGGGGGAAATGGCAGAAATGGTGTTGCCCCAGTATGTCCTGAATTATACCATTGCTATAAAACAAAAAAAATTTGTGGATTATTGAGAGTTGCTGCATATTTTCATAGTCTTAAATTTACGGGGCCTAACATAGAAACGGCCCCAAATTATGTGCCATTGTATCCTCCACATCTTCTTCTGCATTGTGACTGAAATATTTAAGCATATATGTGCACGTGTTGATATCAGTCACTGTACTACTTTTCTTTCTTTACTCATTCTGGGTTGCTGGTGTTGGTTATTGCTACGGAGTGTTGACTTTCACATCAAGGGTGGTACTCAGACACATTCCTGTGTAAACACATGGGACTCTAAAAATTCAGGGTTTGCTTACTAGTCAGAAAAAAAATCAGCTTCACTTGTTTTCATCTTCTGTGGGAGATTTATGTCTTCTCTAAAAATAAGACATATACCCCTCCTCACATGTAAAGCGCCATGGAATAAATGGCGCTATAATAATAAATAATAATAATAAATAATAATAATTAAAAAATTAGAGCAGAAAAACAAACGTGCAAGATTAGCTAGATGTGAAATTTCGAGGGAGGTTTCAAAAAGTTGGCTTTTAAACTGAACCAAATAAAAGGAATGAAAAAAAATGGACAGTATGAAAACATGCAATATCACACCTCAGATTACAGTATATTTTGAATATCAACCAGGTAATACACCAAATGTTGTACCAATATTAAGAGGCTGACACAATCTGCTGATGACATCCATTTGTAGTGTTTAAAAAATGTAAATTTGACAAAAAGGAAACCAAAATAGAAAAAGCAACTACAAAGATGTGGTAGTTCCTTTTTCACAACCCCAAGTGGTACTAAACCTATCCACGCATGTCCATCACTTGCAAAAAGAAAGTCCACTGCTGCAGGTACATGTACGACGTCTTTTTGGGTGCCACTGATCCACTTTTGGTTTGCTCCTGCTTCTCTTGGCTATACTGATTGTAGCACCTGTGCCAATGTTTGATATCATAATAATCTTGAGTTTGTAAATGAAAAATAATGTTAAAAAAACAGCAAGTTTAATCATGCATATACCAATGCAACATCTATTTTGACTAAGTCACATGAACCAAAAAAGAGGCACATTGTAAGATTTATTGCCAGACGTACAGTTCAGTAACTTGCATATGGATTATTATATTTCTTAATTGCTGCTGGCATATTCTGGGTAGAAGTTCCTATAAATTTCTAGCCAAGCTGCTTCTTTTTTCTGCTTGTCACTGTAGGATGGGGTCACTCTACAGCCCACGGGACACACCTTTCGTGGACCAAAATAATCAAACGTTGCCATTCCAATGGCGTTGGCATCGCAGCAGAAGTGCACACAACATTGTCTTCCTTTAACTACTTCCTGGGACACTTGCAGGTTTCTTGCGTCATTTGTGTAAATCCAACTTGAAATTACGCAAGAGACCTGCAAGAAACAGACTGTTGGACCAAGAGAAAAATTGTTCATCTAAACAGACCTATTGAATGACATGGCTCCATGTGCTTTCCCTGTGCGATCTATTAAAAAATCAGACAGCACACATCCGATTTATTTGCTTGTTTGCATGAGATCTAATACTCACAAATCAATTAATTGTAAAAAAAAAATATATAAAAAATGTTTTTTTTAAATACCCAGTGAAATAAATGTCTGTTTGACACAAAAGAAATAGCTTATTGTTGTGCTTTTAAATTGACTCGCCCTTAGAGAGCACTGCACATTTTACCAATGTTATTCTTTTTATCTGTGTCTTGTTACTCCTGATGACAAGGCTTTTGTTTTTAATTAGGATCACATTCAGTGTTTTACTTACATACAATTAGATTAATTGCACAGCAGAGAACATTTCATAAGACAATTTGAAAAAAAAAATCACATTTTAACAAGAAATATGACATGCAAATATAATTAAGCAATATCTACCAGCTATTTACAGTAAATGCCCTTTACAAAGATTTTTGAACAATTCCTAAAGTTTATTTAGCTACACAGTATGGGGCACATTCACAGCAGGATAATTGCTGTCTCATTTAATTCACTATTCATAGTAAGCGTTGTAATTGAAAACACTTAACATTGGTAGGAGGATTATTAGAAAAATGTAAATTCGGTACAACAATTGAATTTCTAGTGTATGTTTCCATTTTCAGGCTTTTTAATGCAGCTGTTGAAATCAAAGCCAGAAATGCTTATAGACCTAACTTTTGCAAGCAGTAAATTGAAGTAAAGGGAATGATAAATTCCCCTTAGGCCAAGTTTACATAGGCGTATGCAAATCCATCCTTTTTTGCCCTGAATAAAATGACACTTTTTTGTATTGTGTTCAGTACATCCATTTTCTTATCTGTTTTGCATTCATATGTCTGTATTGTAAGTCAATGTGTCATTCCTGTGTTCATTTTTTTTATATTTTTTTTTTTATTTAAGGACAAGTGCAGAAAAAAACCAACAGATTGCAAAAAAGTGGATTACCAAAAACAATAGAAATCAAAGGATATGGGTGGTGTAAAAGCTATATCAAAAAGTCATTGTATACAATCAATTAGGTATTAGTGCTGCATTTTACACCTCAAGGTGATCAGGTTTTCAGAAATGATGAACGAGTGTGTGTTTCCCAACCGGTCAATTTTTCCAGTCGGTAAATCAGACATACTTTATCTAACCATTCTGAATTGGGAGTGGGTTGCTTCCAATAAACTGAGATGAGATGTTTTGTAGCCCCTACTAACAGAGCTAAAAGGTCATTTTTTTGGCTGCAAATTGTTTGTCAGGGCAAGGCTTTAGATTCCTTGATATTAAGCCTAGATTAAATAAAGTCCTGTTAATATCGGCACAGAATGGTTGTAAGCTGGGGCAGTGTCAAAATATGAGAGAGAGAATACCTATTTGGATACCACATCTCCAACACAGACTGGAGTTAGATCCAGGTGATGTAGGAATTTGGGGGGCACCCATATGTCCATTTAAGACATGGTATCGCAGTTATTTTTCATGTATTTTGAAAGTAGAATCCTATCACTTTGAAATTATAAAACAGTTAAATTATATAGACAAAGTATAGATTATATTTTTGACATATCATGTGTGTATGCCAACAGTGTGATAAATGTCCGTGGTCACAGATAGTCACATAGTAATATTTTACATTTTCTTAATTAAAAAAACTAATAAAAAACTGGAGTCTGAACTGAGAAAGTAAGTTAATGTGTATGCACAATGTAAGTGCATATTAACACATGACCATTAACCAGAGAAAACAAAAAGCAAAAAACACAAATATCCTGAACTAAAAAGTAAAAAATAAACTGCAAATAATGCATAAAGGTAATAATAATAATAATAATAATAATAATAATAATAAGGGTATTTAGTAAACATAATTTTGATCAAAATAATGTACAAGCCATCCCGCCACGTCACGGCAACCCTTGTGGGACAGTCCCTACTCTAGTATTTAAAACCTTTTCACTTGCCAAGTGACGTGAATGTGAACGCGGATCGAGCGACTGAACCACTAGTAAAAGCTTAGGCTAGACAGGATGGTTTTCCCAGCTCAGAAAGACGGCGGTCACACCCATATATGCACAGAATGCACAATAAAATGCAAAAAACACAAATATCCTGAACTAAAAAGTAAAAAATAAACTGCAAATAATGCATAAAGGTAATAATAAATACTAAATACCCTTATTATCATTATTACCTTTATGCATTATTTGCAGTTTATTTTTTGAAAACCTATTCTCCTATCGAAGGAATAGGATTAATGATGACTGATAATAGTAGTAGTTCCAGTAGTCTGGCACTCCATGAACAGTTAGTTATTTTAAATCATATCTACTAGGTATAAGGGTCCAGATGAGTTACACCCCAGAGTACTGAAGGAGATAGCAGAAGACATTTTTGAACCCCTCTCCATAATCTTTGAAAATTCTTGGAGAACAGGAGAAGTCCCAGAAGACTGGAGAAGAGCAAATGTTGTTCCTATCTTCAAAAAGGGGAAGAAGGTGGACCGAGGCAACTATAGGCCGGTGAGTCTGACTTCTATACCAGGAAAGATCTTTGAACAAATTATTAAACAACATGTATGTCAGTATCTGGATAAGAATGAAGTGATTAAACAGAGTCAGCATGGGTTTGTAACTAATAAGTCATGTCAGACTAACTTAATTTCCTTCTATGATGGAATCACTGATTGGGTGGATCAGGGAAATGCTGTAGATATAGCATATCTTGACTTCAACAAAGCATTTGACAAAGTATCTCACACAATCCTTATTGAAAAATTGACTAGGTATGGAATGGACAAGGCAACTGTTAGGTGGATTCATAACTGGCTTAGTGATCGGACCCAAAGAGTGGTCGTAAATGGCTGTACATCCAGTTGGAGGAATGTCTCAAGTGGGGTAACACAGGGCTCTGTCCTGGGCCCTGTATTGTTCAACATCTTTATCAACGATTTAGATGAAGGAATTAAGGGTAAACTGATTAAATTTGCTGATGACACAAAGCTAGGAGGAATAGCTAATACTAGAGAAGAGAGAGAGGATTCAAAAAGATATAAATAAACTGGAGCAGTGGGCAGCAACTAACAGAATGGTTTTTAACAGGGAAAAATGCAAAGTACTACATCTGGGCAATAAAAATGAAAAAAGCATATACAGAATGGGAGGAATAGGGCTAAGCAACAGATCATGTGAAAAAGATTTGGGTATACTAATAGATCACAGACTGAATATGAGTCAACAGTGTGATGCAGCAGCAAAAAAGGCAAATGCAATTCTAGGATGTATTAACAGAAGCATACAGTCTAGATCATGTGAAGTCATTATTTCCCTCTACTCCTCTTTGGTCAGACCTCATCTGGAGTACTGTGTCCAGTTTTGGGCACCACATTTTAAAAAAGACATCAACAACCTGGAGCAAGTTCAGAAAAGAGCGACCAGAATGGTGACCGGTCTGCAAGCCCTGTCTTATGAGGAAAGGTTGCATGATTTGGGAATGTTTAGCTTGCAAAAGAGAAGACTGAGAGGAGACTTAATAGCTGTCTACAAATATCTCAAGGGCTGTCACATTGTAGAAGGATCATCTTTATTCTCATTTGCACAAGAAAAGACTAGAAGCAATGGGATGAAACTGAATGAGAGGAGACACAGATTAGATATTAGAAAAAACTTTTTGACAGTTAGAGTGATCAATGAGTGGAACAGGCTGCCATGAGAAGTGGTGAGTTCTCTTTCAATGGAAGTCTTCAAACAGAGGCAGGACAGACATCTGTCTGGGATGATTTAGTGAATCCTGCTTTGAGCAGGGGGTTGGACCAGATGGCCCAGGAGGTCTCTTCTAACTCTACGATTCTATGATTCTAATATCTTTGCACAAATACTTTGTGAGGATATGGCCACTTACTAAAGACTGTAGGATGAATGGATGTAGAGCGGAGTCCACAGCTCTACGAGATAGAGACTTTTTCCAGCACGGAGCACCGGTTGCATCGACATTGCTGTGTTTTATTTGATATTTTCTTGCTTTGGTTTATTAGTGATTTGCTTGCTCATCAGTTGATTCTCAAGAATCAATGTTTACATTCAGTGACAGTAAGCAGAGGAAGATGAGCAGGCTAGATCTAACATAAACTTAAGGGCCCCGTCACACATAGCGATGCACACTATGTAAGATAAAAAGTTCTCACAGAAGGAGAATGAGAGCATATTGAATAAGGAAGTCAATCAACTTCTTTATTTTCATGCTGTCTAATAAAATAAAGTATTTGAATAATACCCCAATAAAGCTCAATATCTCATATTAGTGTTGTGTTTTCTTAGTCATAAAAGGAAACCACATAATACTTTTGGATCAGTGGCATGTAAAACAGTGGTAGCACGTAACAGCAAAAAGTCTGTCAGGTTCCACATCAATTAGCATCATTTTGATGATAGAAAAATGTACGTTTATGGGGACAATGGAAACAACCAAGATCTATTTTTTTACATTTCCATATATCCAATCACTGGATCAGCAGTTTACATCTACTACTATCGCTCCTTTCAAATTCCCACTGTGAATGGCACAGCAGTGGGGCCTCCAGTAATCAGGCATTTACCATCTATCCTGTGGATAAAAAATCAATGTGCCTTGTTGGACAACCCCTGAAATAAAGCACCTTTTTTAAAGAATTAGTTTTACCAAGGAAATATATTTGATTGTTGCGATAATGCGAATGCTAATAATGCCTAAATAATGAGAGTGATAACTCTTGAGTTATTCTTAGTTTTTACCCCTTATATTTGCTGTTGAGTAATCAACCAATCATTATGAGCATAGAGCATGATGTCCCTGGGATCGACTGAGCAGTAGAAAGAAAGGTTAATTAACCTGGAGCCCACTTAAAGACCCAAGAGGTAACTGGAAACAAAATCAAAAATACTACTTTTATTCTAGAACATCAAAATTAGGCATTTTATTCTGTTAGTTTTCCTCAGCTTGTTATTGAAAGATACTTGGAGAGTTTTCTTAAGCACAGAGCATTTTATCATTTTATACCAGTCATAATATAAAGCATAATGGCTTTCCCAGGACAATTATGCACACAAGTCTTATCTGGTTTATTGCTTGCTATTCATGTACTCGAAAATTGAACCTATGCTAACCTATAATTTGTCACCTTCCAGTGTCGATAAGCTCATTCCATTTTTTTTCTTTTTAAGAAAAGTGGCTTGATTGGCAGGGAAAGTTTAAAAAGTCACAAATTATGGCACTCATATGGCTTATGTCATAATTTGTGATAGATTTCCTTCTGATTCTAGCATATACACAATATGTTAGACTGTCCTTGTTGCTGCAGCTAAAGAGGTAAGTTACTACTTTTTTACTGGTGGCCTATCCTTTGGATATCTGATCGATAGGGGGACACCTCGTGTGCAACACTGGCAGCTGCGGATGGAGTGCTCGTGCGACTGCGCTCTGTGGACGAGCTTTCGCTTCTGGAGGAGGAGGAGGACGTTCGAATGCCTACAGCCAACTGTTTCCTATACCATGGGCTAGACAGCACTGTCCCACCACCGCTGTCCCCTGTGGACCCTGCATCCACCACATTAACCCAGTGTGCAGTGATGGATATGTAACGGCCCTGGCCATGCCTACTGGACCATGCATCAGTTGTGAGGTGCACCTTTCCACTCACTGATTGCTTGAGCGCATGGACAATGCTGTCTTTCACATGATGGTGGAGGGCTGGGATGGCTTTGCGAGAGAAGAAGTGGCGACTAGGTAGGTCATAGCATGGTACTGCGTAGGCCACGAGTTCGCGGAAAGCTGCACTTTCAACCAACCGGTAGGGCATCATCTCTAACGAGATTAGTTTGGCAATGTGGGTGTTCAAACACAGTGTACACAGATGAGAGGATGAGTACTTTCTTGTCCTACTAATAGTCTCTGGTAAGGTGAGCTGGACTTGAGAGCTGCATATGGTGGAACTAGCGGTGTACATGGCGGACTGAGAGAGGGTTGATGATGGTGATGGAGTTGGTGTTCTTTCTGATGGCCTAGATTCAGTCTTTCGTTGATATAACATTGTGATTCCCTGACTGCTTTGGCCTTGCGACGACACCTCAACATTTGCTGCTGGTGGTGTGCTAACCGGGGGGCTTACAGGGAGAGAAACAATGTAGCATTGCTGACTACCTTCTTTGAGAGCAGTTGCACATGTGGTACGTGAGGTTTGGCAGTCCGTCCATGCTTGCAAGTGCATGGTGGTTAAATGTCTAAGCATGCAACTGGTGTTCAAATTTCTCAGATTTTTCCCTCGGCTAAAGGTCTTTGCGCACTTCTTACAGATAACCTTGGCCTGATCATTAGGATTTTGTTCAAAAAAGTGCCACACTGCACTCTTCCTACTATGGAAGACATTTTGAGGCCTTTCATGCTGTGCTATTTTTACAGTCTGGCCAAGCTGTCATGCAACTCTTTTGGTTTTTGTAACCCGCTTTTGGACTGCTCCGGGCCTGCCAGATAACAGCTGTTGTGATGTCGATGCCTGCTGCAGATGCTCCTCCTCTTCTGAGCTATTGGCAGCGGCACCCTCTTCCCCCAATGGATGCCAATCTGCGTCAACAACTGGGTCATCCATCACCTCCTCTTCAATGTCATGTGCACCTTCCTCTGTGTCACCGAGTATGGTGGTATAGTATGCGGGAAGGGGCACCTGAGTTTCATCAGGGTCAGATTCTGGCTCAGTACACTGCGAGGACAATGTAGTGCTCTGAGTGAATGTACCAGCAGAAAAATCTAGCAGTGCCTGTGCATCAGTGCACTCCATGTCATATTCATCTTGGACTGGGGAATTCACGATTTGACTTGATAACCCAGGCATGGTATGAGAAAAGAGCTCCATGGAGCAATCTGTAGTGTGGCCTGCCACATCCTTCACTTTTGGTAGGGGTGAAGGACACAAGGAAAGGTGTTATTCCTTACCAGGAGCCTCCACTGACAACACAGTGCTTTTATTTTTTGAAACTTCAGAAGAGGAGGCGATAGAGCTGGAGGCTGTGTCAACAATGTAAGCCAAAACTTGTTCCTGAAGCTCCCGCTTTAAAAGCGGTTTACCTACTCCCAGAAAAGGGAGCCTACGAGGCCTTGTGGAGCCAGACAATGACGCCGGCTCATCACCTCCTGCCTTAGGTGCTATTGTGCTTTTGCCACAACCAGCAGAAGCACCACCACCAACACCACCATCAGGACCAGCTGGCAACCCCCGCCCACTTCCACGGCCTCTTCCACCATGCTTCTTCATTTTTTTGTAAAAGGTACCCAAAATAACAACAGCTATATGGTACTGTAAAACAAGGTAAAGGGTCTATAGAGTATTGGTGAGAATTTGAATCTCACTGTAGATTGGAGGACGCTGGACTATTGTCTCAGGCTCAGTAGAGATTACACCGCAATGTGACAGGCAGAAATTGGCTGGTGTATGAGAAGGCAGAAGCTGTATATAGTATTGATGAGAATTAGAGTTGAGCGAAATGGGTCGAAAAATTTCAAAAGTCACCGATTTTGGTAAAGTCGGGTTTCATGAAACGAAACCCGACCCTAGGGTGAGGTCGGCCACGAGCTCGGCGACTTTAGCGCCAAAGTCGCGTTTCAAAAGTTTGTTTTCCGCCCTTTTTCAGCCAATCAGGATCCACGGACACTGTGGGCAACGTGATGACATAGGCAGGGGTCACCACCATCTTTGAGAAGGGCATGCAAGTGATTGGCTTGCGTCACAGGGGGTATAAAAGGGCGCGCACGCCGACCGCCATGTTACTCATGCTGATCTCAGAATAGGGAGAGCTGCTGCTGCTGCTGATTCTGTAGGGAGAGCGTTAGGCAGGGAAGAAGACACCAAAAACTGCTTCTGCTGCTAGCGATTTTGCCTTTACAACACACCAGTCACTGTGTGTGCAGTGCAAGTGGAGGCTATATTTTGCTGGATCAGCTGTGTTGATTGTTAGGCTGCCTTATAAGGCTTCCTGATAGCTGCATTGCTGTTTTCCCACTGCTCTGCAAACTGCTTTTTTAAAAGCAATCCAAATTTTTTTTTTGTCCTGGTGAGGTACTGAGCGTGCATTTTTTCACACCATACAGCGGTGTATGCTCCTCACACAGTACCGTGTAACGGCTGTTATCACGGCCACAGTGAAGCTATCTGTGTGTGACTCTGTAAGAATACGTCGAGGACATGTTCCGTTCTTACAGACCTCCACCTTCTAGTTTTGTCTGCTTTTCAAACAGTTAAGTATATTTGCTGTTTGATCACATTCAAAACTATAGAGAGACAGCGTGTGTCAGTCCGTATACTTAAAAAACACGGAGCTTGACAATTTTACGGACACCGGACAGCGGTGTACGTGCACGCTCCTCTCTCAGTACCATGTAACGGCTGTTATCACGGCCACACTGAAGCTATCTGTGTGTGACTCTGTAAGAATAAGTCGAGGACATGTTCTGTTCTTACAGACCTCCACCTTCTAGTTTTGTCTGCTTTTCAAACAGTTAAGTATATTTGCTGTTTGATCACATTCAAAACTATAGAGAGACAGCGTGTGCCAGTCCGTATAATTAAAAAACACGGAGCTCGACAATTTTACGGACACCTGACAGCAGTGTACGTGCACGCTCCTCTCTCAGTACCATGTAATGGCTGTTATCATGGCCACAGTGAAGCTATCTGTGTGTGACTCTGTAAGAATAAGTCGAGGACATGTTCCGTTCTTACAGACCTCCACCTTCTACTTTTGTCTGCTTTTCAAACAGTTAAGTATATTTGCTGTTTGATTACATTCAAAACTGTAGAGAGACAGCGTGTGTCAGTCCGTATACTTAAAAAACACGGAGCTTGACAATTTTACGGACAGCGGACAGCGGTGTATGTGCACACTCATCTCTCAGTACTGTGTAACGGCTGTTATCACGGCCACAGTGAAGCTATCTGTGTGTCACTCTGTAAGGATAAGTCGAGGACATGTTCCGTTCTTACAGACCTACACTCTAGGGAGATTCCTATTCTGCCCAATTCTATATACACCTTGTAGTTTGTCATACACTAGCCAATTTCTGCCTGTGACATAGCGGTGTGATATGCACTGGGCCACACACAATCCAAGAGTGTCCACAAGTGCGTTCAGAAATTCTACATCTCCCCTGTCCTATAGTGACATTTTTCACACCTACGACATTGAGCCTGTGACATAGCGGTGTGATATTAACTGGGCCTCACACAACAGTGTCCACAAGTGTGTTCAGAAATTCTACATCTCCCCTGTCCTATCGTGACATTTTTCACACCTGCGACATTGAGCCTGTGACATAGCGGTGTGATATTAACTGGGCCTCACACAACAGTGTCCACAAGTGTGTTCAGAAATTCTACATCTCCCCTGTCCTTTAGTGACATTTTTCACACCTGCGACATTGAGCCTGTGACATAGCGGTGTGATATTAACTGGGCCTCACACAATCCAACAGTGTCCACAAGTGTGTTCAGAAATTGTACATCTCCCCTGTCCTATCGTGACATTTTTCACACCTGCGACATTGAGCCTGTGACATAGCGGTGTGATATTAACTGGGCCTCACACAACAGTGTCCACAAGTGTGTTCAGAAATTCTACATCTCCCCTGTCCTATAGTGACATTTTTCACACCTGCGACATTGAGCCTGTGACATAGCGGTGTGATATTAACTGGGCCTCACACAATCCAACAGTGTCCACAAGTGTGTTCAGAAATTCTACATCTCCCCTGTCCTATAGTGACATTTTTCACACCTGCGACATTGAGCCTGTGACATAGCAGTGTGATATTAACTGGGCCTCACACAATCCAACAGTGTCTACAAGTGTGTTCAGAAATTCTACATCTCCCCTGTCCTATAGTGACATTTTCACACTTGCGACATTGTGCCTGTGACATAGCGGTGTGATATTAACTGGGCCTCACACAATCCAACAGTGTCCACAAGTGTGTTCAGAAATTCTACATCTCCCCTGTCCTATAGTGACATTTTTCACACCTGCGACATTGAGCCTGTGACCTAGCGGTGTGATATTAACTGGGCCTCACACAACAGTGTCCACAAGTGTGTTCAGAAATTCTACATCTCCCCTGTCCTATCATGACATTTTTCACACCTGCGACATTGAGCCTGTGACATAGCGGTGTGATATTAACTGGGCCTCACACAATCCAACAGTGTCCACAAGTGTGTTCAGAAAGTCTACATCTCCCCTATCCTATAGTGACATTTTTCACACCTGCGACATTGAGCCTGTGACATAGCGATGTGATATTAACTGGGCCTCACACAACAGTGTCCACAAGTGTGTTCAGAAATTCTACATCTCCCCTGTCCTATAGTGACATTTTTCACACCTGCGACATTGAGCCTGTGACATAGCGGTGTGATATTAACTGGGCCTCACACAACAGTGTCCACAAGTGTGTTCAGAAATTCTACATCTCCCCTGTCCTATCATGACATTTTTCACACCTGCGAAATTGAGCCTGTGACATAGCGGTGTGATATTAACTGGGCCTCACACAACAGTGTCCACAAGTGTGTTCAGAAATTCTATATCTCCCCTGTCCTATAGTGACATTTTTCACACCTGCGACATTGAGCCTGTGACATAGCGGTGTGATATTAACTGGGCCTCACACAACAGTGTCCACAAGTGTGTTCAGAAATTCTGCATCTCCCCTGTCCTATCGTGACATTTTACACACCTGCGACATTGAGCCTGTGACCTAGCGGTGTGATATTAACTGGGCCTCACACAACAGTGTCCACAAGTGTGGTCAGAAATTCTACATCTCCCCTGTCCTATAGTGACATTTTTCACACCTGCGACTTTGAGCCTGTGACATAGCGGTGTGATATTAACTGGGCCTCACACAATCCAACAGTGTCCACAAGTGTGTTCAGAAAGTCTACATCTCCCCTATCCTATAGTGACATTTTTCACACCTGCGACATTGAGCCTGTGACATAGCGATGTGATATTAACTGGGCCTCACACAACAGTGTCCACAAGTGTGTTCAGAAATTCTACATCTCCCCTGTCCTATAGTGACATTTTTCACACCTGCGACATTGAGCCTGTGACATAGCGGTGTGATATTAACTGGGCCTCACACAACAGTGTCCACAAGTGTGTTCAGAAATTCTACATCTCCCCTGTCCTATCATGACATTTTTCACACCTGCGACATTGAGCCTGTGACATAGCGGTGTGATATTAACTGGGCCTCACACAACAGTGTCCACAAGTGTGTTCAGAAATTCTATATCTCCCCTGTCCTATAGTGACATTTTTCACACCTGCGACATTGAGCCTGTGACATAGCGGTGTGATATTAACTGGGCCTCACACAACAGTGTCCACAAGTGTGTTCAGAAATTCTGCATCTCCCCTGTCCTATCGTGACATTTTACACACCTGCGACATTGAGCCTGTGACCTAGCGGTGTGATATTAACTGGGCCTCACACAACAGTGTCCACAAGTGTGGTCAGAAATTCTACATCTCCCCTGTCCTATAGTGACATTTTTCACACCTGCGACTTTGAGCCTGTGACATAGCGGTGTGATATTAAGTGGGCCTCACACAATCCAACAGTGTCCACAAGTGTGTTCAGAAATTGTACATCTCCCCTGTCCTATAGTGACATTATTCACACCTGCGACATTGAGCCTGTGACATAGCGGTGTGATATTAACTGGGCCTCACACAACAGTGTCCACAAGTGTGTTCAGAAATTCTACATCTCCCCTGTCCTATCGTGACATTTTTCACACCTGTGACATTGAGCCTGTGACATAGCGGTGTGATATTAACTGGGCCTCACACAATCCAACAGTGTCCACAAGTGTGTTCAGAAATTCTACGTCTCCCCTGTCCTATATACACCTTGTACCTTGTTTTACATTACTATATAGCTTGTGGGATTTTGTGTACATTTTTACCCAAAATGAGGAAGGCTGGTGTAAGAGGCCGTGGAATTGGGTGGGGGTTGCCAGCTGGTAATGATGGTGTTGGTGGTGGATCTGATGGTAGTGGCAAAAACAAAATAGGACCGAATGCAGTAGGTGTTGAGCCTGCATCATCGTCTAGCTCCACAAGGCCTCGAAGGCTTAGTTTTCTAGGAGTTGGCAAACCGCTTTTAAAGCCAGAGCTTCAGGAAAAAGTTTTGGCTTACATTGATGACTCAGCCTCCTGCTCTATCGCCTCCTCTTCTGAAGTTGTAAAAAATAAAAGCACTGAGTCGTCATTGGAGGGTCATGTTCATGAACCACACCTTTCCATGTGTCCTTCACCCCAACCAAGATTGAAGGATGACGCAGGCCATACAACTGATTACTCCATGGAGCTGTTTTCACATACCATGCCTGGGTTATCAAGTGAAATGGTGAATTACCCAGGCCAAGATGAATATGACATGGAGTGCACTGATGCACAGCCACTGATAGATGATTCTGCTGGTACATTAAGTCAGAGCACTACATTGTCCTCGCAGTGTAATGAGCCAGATTCTGACCCTGATGAGACTCAGGTGCCCCTTCCGGCATACTATACCACCATACACGGTGACACAGAGGAAGGTGCACATGACATTGAAGAGGAGGTGATGGATGACCCAGTTGTTGACCCAGATTGGCATCCATTGGGGGAAGAGAGTGCTGCTTCCAATAGCTCAGATGAGGAGGAGGAGCATCCACAGCAGACATCGACATCGCAACAGCTGTTATCTGGCAGGCCCGGAGCACTCCAAAGACAGGTTCCAAAAATCAAAAGGGTTGCTGGACAGCTTGTCCACACGGTCAAAATAGCACAGCGTGCTAGGCCGCAAAATGTCTTCCAAAGTAGGAAGAGTGCAGTGTGGCACTTTTTTGAACAAAATCCTCATGATAAGGCCAAGGTTATCTGTAAGAAGTGCGCAAAGACCTTTAGCCGAGGGAAAAATCTGAAAAATTTGAATGCCAGTTGCATGCTTAGACATTTAGCCAGCATGCACTTGCAAGCGTGGACACAACACCAAACCTCAAGTACCACATGTGCAACTGATCACAAAGAAGGTAGTCAGCAACGCTACATTGTTTCCCCCACTGTAAGCCCACCGGTTAGCACAGCAGCAAATGTTGAGGTGTCGTTGCAAGGCCAAAGCAGTCAGGGAATCCCACTGTTATATCAATGAAAGACTGAATCTAGGCCATCAGAAAGAACACCAACTCCATCACCATCATCAACCCTCTCTCAGTCTGCCCTGTCCACCGCTAGTTCCACCATATGCAGCTCTCAAGTCCAGCTCACCCTCCCAGAGACTATGAGTAGGTCAAGAAAGTACTCAGTCTCTCATCCGCGTACACTGGGTTTGAACGCCCTCATTGCCAAACTAATCTCGTTAGAGATGATGCCCTATCGGTTGGTGGAAAGTGCAGCTTTCCGCGAATTCATGGCCTACACAGTACCACGCTATGACCTACCCAGTCGCCACTTCTTCTCTCGCAAAGCCATCCCAGCCCTCCACCATCATGTGAAAGACCGCATTGTCCATGCACTCAAGCAGTCAGTGAGTGGAAAGGTGCACCTCACAACTGATGCATGGTCCAGTCGGCATGGCCAGGGCCGTTACGTGTCCATCACTGCGCACTGAGTTAATGTGGTGGATGCAGCGTCCACAGGGGACAGCGGTGGTGGGACAGTGCTGCCTAGCCCACGGTATAGGAAACAGTTGGCTGTAGGCGTTCGACCCTCCTCCTCCTCCTCCTCCAGAAGCAAAAGCTCTTCCACAGAGCGCAGTCGTACGAGCACTCCATCTGCAGCTGCCACTGTTGCACACGAGGTGTCCCCCTATCGAGCAGCTAGTGGAAAGCGTCAGCAGGCTGTGTTGCAGATGATGTGTTTGGGCGACAGACACACCGCGGAGGTGCTGGCCGAGTACTTTCAGCGACAAACTGAGTCATGGCTGGGCAGTATACATCTTGAGGCAGGCAAGGTAGTTAGTGATAACGGGCGTAATTTTGTGGCAGCCATAGCCCTTTCGAAACTCAGCCACATACCTTGCTCGGCTCACACCTTGAACCTGGTGGTGCAGTGCTTCCTCAACAATTATCCGGAGTTAACAGCCCTGCTCCAGAAGGTGCGAAGACTGTGCGCGCACATCCGCCGATCGCCTGTACACTCCATTCGTATGCAGAAGCTGCAGTGATTGCTCCACCTTCCCAACCACCGCCTCATTATCGACATTGCAACAAGGTGGAGCTCCACCCTGCACATGGTTGAGCGGTTGTGCGAACAGAGGCAGGCCATAATGCATTTGTGGGAGGATACACGGCCAGGCACTTTGAGAGCAGACATGGAGTTGACAGGTGTGCAGTGGTCGAAGCTGAAAGACCTCTGTAAAGTCCTTCAGTGTTTTGAGGAATGCACACGGCTGGTAAGCGCAGACGACGCCATCCTAAGCATGAGCATCCCACTTATGCGTCTGCTCATGCAAACTTTGACACACCTTAAGGAGCAGGCGTCTGCAGCCAATGTTGACGAGGAGGAAGAGGAGGAGGGAATCCTTGATGACATTCAGCCATTGTCTGCTCAGGGACCTCTCCTGGACGAGGTGGAGGAAGAAGAGGAGGAGGAGGATGATTATGGGGATGATTACTTAGGGGAGGAGGATGCATCTCGCGGGGCAAGTGAAAATGTTGGCATGGCAAGGTCTGGTACAGGGTTTGTGCGTGACTGGAGGGATGTGGATTTGCCAGAAAGTGCTCCTCCAACCAGCACTCGCAGTGCATCATTGACATCGGGAACATTGGCCCACATGTCAGATTATGCCTTGCAGATCCTAAAAAGGGACCCCCGCATTGCCAAAATGATGAACGATGACGACTACTGTTTGGCCAGCATTCTGGATCCACACTATAAAGGCAAATTACAAAACATCATGCCACACGAGAACCTTGACCTAATATTGGCTAATAAACAAGCAACTTTTGTAAACCCGTTGGTTGAGGCATTCCCAGCACACAGCAGCGGTGATGGTTCTCACACGAGCCATACGGGCCGGGGGCAGCTTGGCAGAGGTGTTCGTGGTGCATACAGCAGAAGTGGCGCTGGAGACAGGGGTTTCATGACAATGTTGTGGACTGATTTTTCAAGTACCGCTCACACAACTGGTAATACTGCATCGATGGAAAGTGAAAGGAGACAGCAGTTGTCAACTATGGTTACAAACTACTTTTCCTCCCATATCGATGATCTCCTGCACAGGTCATTCCCCTTTGACTATTGGGCCGCTAAACTGGACACCTGGCCTGAATTGGCACAATATGCCTTACAGGAGCTCGCTTGCCCAGCTGCAAGTGTGCTATCGGAAAGAGTCTTCAGTGCAGCTGGAACAATCCTGACAGAAAAAAGGACCCGTCTGTCTAACCGTCATTAAAATGAACCATGCATGGGTTTCCAAGGATTTTGTCCCACCTTCCCCCGATGACACATAGGGTGACAGAAAAATGGCTTACTTTGGTCCTCCTCTTCCTGGGACTTGAACAATTTCGCCTTTTGCATCAGCTGAATGTCCAACATCAACATATGCCGCTTTCTAAAACTCCCTAACTGCGCTGCCTCCCCCCCCATGGCCGGGGTCACCACCTAGCACACGAAACCGTGCGAGTGCCGTTGCCCTGGGCAGGTGGGTAGGCCGACTCTTGGGCGCGGGCACTAGCACAGGGTCCCTCATAGTGCAGTCAAGTGTCTCTGACGGTGGTGGTGCACACCCGCCGTCAGACACACAGCCGTACTATGAGGGGCCCAGTGCCAGTACCGACGCCCATGAGTGTGCCCCCCTTGCTTGGGCAGGGCCCCAGCATTTGTAATCTTTACCTCTCCCTGCTCCTCCGCTGTGTAGTCTGGGCCGTCAAATCCATACTGGGCCTGATACCATCTGAGCCTGCCTCCTGATCTATAGACATATATTTTGAATGTATACACTATGCTATCCATACATGTTATCTGGGGATACGGTACCCTTTCTCACCTTTGTGCAATCACGTGTAATCCATACTGGGACTGACACCGTTTGAGCCTGCCTCCTGATCTATAGACATATATTTTGAATGTGTTGACTATGCTATCCATACATGTTATCCGGGGATATGGTACCCTTTCTCACCTTTGTGCAATTATGTGTAATCCATACTGGGCCTGACACCGTCTGAGCCTGCCTCCTGATCTATAGACATATATTTTGAATGTGTACACTATGCTATCCATACATGTTATCTGGGGATACGGTACCCTTTCTCACCTTTGTGCAATCACGTGTAATCCATACTGGGCCTGACACCATTTGAGCCTGCCTCCTGATCTATAGACATATATTTTGAATGTGTACACTATGCTATCCATACATGTTATCCGGGGATACGGTACCCTTTCTCACCTTTGTGCAATCACGTGTAATCCATACTGGGCCTGAGAATGGCTGGCGAGCTGTTAAGCAAGCTACAGCACCTGTGGTTTGCACACGTAAGTTTTTCATTTTTTCAGGAATGACGGTTAGGCTTAATTCCGGAACTGCGGTTGACCTGCACTTACTGGGAAATCATAGTTCGCGGGTAATAATTGTAATCCCAGATCCCCATCACTAACGTTGTTCAGCGGGTTATCTGCACCTGTAAGCGACAAACGCTGGCCTTTTCAGTGTAGCGCACATGCAGCCACGGACATGTAAGGGCATGACACACCAGTTATTGGCCAATCTCATGTGCCAGAGCCTCGCGTGTCCCTCTAGTAAGCCGGACTCGGACAGCGAGGCATTGCGGAGTCTCGTTCGTTAACGGAATTAAGCTTGCAATGTGTGCATCTTTTTTGTTGCTGGATGGTTGAGGTTGCCCGTGTTGAGTCAAATTACGCCATAGGCTCCACTCCTGGTGGTGCCCTTCTGGACATTCCTTTAAGGTTCAGCTTTGCAACCATACCGCCCACGTAAAACAAACACTTTGCCTTCATGAACGCTGTTTGGAGGGTCGTGACTCGTGGGAATAACGCCGCCCAATCAGTTAACCTGCTAGAGAGATCCTTCGTTGCTCTCAAGCATGACATCACACTCCCTAGGAGGAAGGTAATGCCACTGTGGTGACCGTACTCCTGGGGGCGACACAAGTGCACTGATGCCCGGCCACTGCTCGATGAATCTGCTGGTACATCGACCCAGACCACTACATATCCCTCGCACGCTACATGGCCTGAATCTGACCCTGATGAAACTCAGGTTACCCTTCCCATATACAGTTCCATCTTACACGGTGACAAAGAGGAAGCTGCAGATGAAAGTGCAGGTTCGGCACACCCGCCGTCAGACACACCACTGTACTATCAGGGGCCCTGTGCCAGTGCCGTCGCCAACGAGTGGGCCCCCCTGCTTGCTCAGGATCACAGCACTTGCAAGGTTGAAATACTGTGCAGTGAGATGGAAGATGGGGACGACGAGGAGTCCAGACTAGTACAGGGATTCCCTAGCGAGGAGACTTATTTCATTGCTTTCAATGTTGGGACAGAAATTTTTGGGGAGCACTATACTCTGGAGAATGATAGATGGGGCCCAGCATACACTGGAACATTCCAAAGGTGGACATCAAACACTGGAGCAGCATTTACAGGGCCCATTATACACTAGAGCATTAGAAATGGGCCCATTATGTTTGGAGCATTATTTTGGTCCATAAGACAGTGGAGCTTCATCCATGGGGACCAACATATACTGTAGCATTATGTGGAGCTCATCATATACTGTTTCAAACATTATATGGGACCAATGATTCTGTATGGAGAAACAGATGGGCCTCGTCATTAGATGTAAAAAGTGAAGCATTTTTCATTGTACTATACCGCTATTTCTCTGCCGTATCGGAGCATCATGAGTTGTCGTATGTGTTAAAGGGGCGCTCTTTCGCCCAGAGCACATGAAAACCTGGAGCCAGCCCTGCCCCCCGCAACTTTAGTCAAATAACCCCCATTTTTCAGTGCGCAACTAGTATTATGAAGTTAATTAAGGTTGACAAGCTTAAGTAAGAAGAATTGATGCTTTTGGCATTCAAATGGGCACTGTAGGTGTGTTTCCTGTCCTCCTCTCACTGCCGACTTTAATTCCCCATTGACTTACATTGGGTTTCGTGTTTCGGTCGGACCCCCGACTCTTGCCTATAGTCGGCCGATTTTGCTCGACCCGACTTTTGGAAAAGTCGGGTTTCATGAAACGAAACTCGACTTAAAAAAGCAAAAGTCGCTCAACTCTAATGAGAATTTGAATCTCACTGTAGATTGGAGGACGCTGAACTATTGTCTCAGGCCCAGTAGAGATTACACCGCAATGTGACAGGCAGAAATTGCCTAGTGTATGACTAACTACAAGGTGTATATAGAATTGGGCAGAATTGGAATCTCCCTAGATTTCAGGTCTGTAAGAACGGACAAACTCCTCGGCTTTTTCTTACAGAGTCACACACAGATGGCTTCAATTTGGCCGCTGAACTATTGTCTCTGGCCCAGGACAGATTACACCGCAATGTGACAGGCAGAAATTGCCCAGTGTATGACTAACTACAAGGTGTATATAGAATTGGGCAGAATTGGAATCTCCCTAGAGTGAAGGTCTGTAAAAACAGACAAACTCCTCAGCTTCTCCTTACAGAGTCACACACTTAGATAGCTTCAATTTGGCCGTGATAACAGCCGGTACACGGTACTGTGTGAGGAGCGTACACCGCTGTACGGTGTGTGAAAAAATGAACGCTCAGTAACTCACCAGGACAAAACAATAAAATTTGGATTGCTTTGAAAAAAGCAGTTTGCTCAGCAGTATGAAAACAGCAATGCAGCTATCAGGGAACCTTAAAAGACAGCCTAATACCCAAAAGAGCTGATGCGCCAAAATATAGCCTCCCCTTGCACTGCACAGTAACTGGTGTGTTGTACAGGCAAAATCGCTAGCAGCAGAAGTAGTTTTTGATATCTTCTTCCCTGCCTAACGCTCTCCCTACAGAATCAGCAGCAGCAGCTCTCCCTATTCTGAGATCAGCATAAGTAACATGGCGGTCGGTGTGCACACCCTTTTATACCCCCTGTGACGCCACACAAAACAAGCCAATCACTTGCATGCAAAGCATCTTTTGAAACGCGACTTTGGCGCGATGGTCGCTGACCTCGTGGCCGACCTCACGCTAAGTTTCATGAAACCTGACTTTGGCGAAAGTCGGCGACTTTTTAATTTTTTCGACCCGTTTCGCTCAACTCTAATTTTGAGGCCTTGCACGCTGTGCTAATTTGACCATCTGGCCAAGCTGTCATGTAACTCTTTTGGTTTTTGTAACACGTTTTTGGACTGCTAAGGGCCTGCCAGATAACAGCTGTTGAGATGTCGATGCCTGCTGCGGATTCTCATCCTTCTCTTCTGAGCTATTGGCAGCGGCACCCTCTTCCCCAATGGATTCCAATCTGGGTCAACAACTGGGTCATCCATCACCTCCTCTTCAATTTCATGTGCACCTTCCTCTGTGTCACCATGTAAGGTGGTATAGTATGCGGGAAGGGGCACCTGAGTTTCATCAGGGTCAGATTCTGGCTCGGTACACTGCGAGGACAATGTAGTGCTCTGAGTGAATGTACCAGCAGAAAAATCTAGCAGTGGCTGTGCATCAGTGCACTCCATGTCAGATTCATCTTGGACTGGGGAATTCACGATTTGACTTGATAACCCAGGCATGGTATGTGAAAAGAGCTCCATGGAGTAATCTGTAGTGTGGCCTGCCGCATCCTTCACTTTTGGTAGGGGTGAAGGACACAAGGAAAGGTGTTGTTCCTTACCTGGAGCTTCCACTGACGACTCAGTGCTTTTATGTTTTGAAACTTCAGAAGAGGAGGCGATAGAGCTGGAGGCTGTGTCAGCAATGTAAGACAAAACTTGTTCCTGAAGCTTCTGCTTTAAAAGCGGTTTACCTATTCCCAGAAAAGGGAGCCTTCGAGGCCTTGTGGAGCCAGACAATGACACAGGCTCAACACCTCCTGCCTTAGGTGCTATTGTGCTTTTGCCACTACCAGCAGATGCACCACCACCACCACCATCATTACCAGCTGGCAACCCCCGCCCACTTCCACGGCCTCTTCCACCATACGTCCTCATTTTTTGGGAAAATGTACCCAAAATACCACCAGCTATATGGTACTGTAAAACAAGGTACAAGGTGTATATAGTATTGGTGAGAATTTGAATCTCCCTAGAGATTTTAGGAGGCTGAACAATTATCTCAGGCCCACTATAGATTACACCTCAATTTAACAGGCTAAAATAGGCTGGTGTATGACAAGGTACAAGATGTATATAGTATTGGGGAGAATTTGAATTTCCCTAGAGATTTTAGGAGGCTGAACTATTATCTCAGGCCCACTGTAGATTACACCTCAATGTAACAAGCTGAAATTGGCTGGTGTATGACACGGTACAAGGTGTATATATTATTGGGGAGAATTTGAATCTCCCTAGAGATTTTAGGAGGCTGAACAATTATCTCAGGCCCACTATAAATTACACCTCAATGTAACAGGCTGAAATAGGCTGGTGTATGAGAAGGTACAAGGTGTATATAGTATTGGGGAGAATTTGAATCTCCCTAGAGATTTTAGGAGGCTGAACTATTATCTCAATTTACCTTAATTTAGCAGGCTGAAATAGGCTGGTGTATGAGAGGGTACAGGTTTATATAGTATTCGGCAGAATTTGAATCTCCCTAGAGATTTTAGGAGGCTGAACTATTATCTCAGGCCCACTATAGATTATACCTCAATGTAAATTATCAAAAACTTATCCACAAAGTCCCGGAAAATATCGTTCATAAATGATTTGAAAACAGAAGGGGCATTAGTGAGCGCAAAAGGCATCACCAGGTACTTAAAATGTCCCTCCGGAGTATTAAACACCGTCTTCCATTCATTCCCATGCTTGATGCAAATAAGATTATACGCCCCCTGAGGTCAAGCTTGGTTAACCAACAGGCACTTTTAACTCTGGAAAATAAATCAGAAATCAGGGGTAATGGGTACTGATATTTAACAGTGATTTTGTTAAGGGAACGATAGTCAATACAAGGCATTAATGAACCATCTTTCTTGGCCACAAAAAGACCCAGCACCTAAAGGTGAAGAGGATGGTCTAATATGACCCTTCTCCAATGACTCCTTGATATAAGATCGCATAGCATCATGTTCGGGTACCGATAAGTTAAAAAGCCGACCCTTGGGAAATTTACACCCGGGCATTAACTCAATTGCACAGTCATAACTCCTATGAGGAGGCAAAGACACAGACTTACTCTCACTAAATACATCAGAAAAATCAGCCAAATAATCAGGAATATCATGAGACTGGGGAGAGGTGGAGAAAACAGGAGTGTCACTAAGAACACACTGACAACCCCAACTCACCACAGACACAGCTTTCCAATCCAAAACAGAATTATGAGTTTGCAACCAGGGAAAACCCTGAATAATAGTATCATGCAAACTGTGCAACACCAAAAATTTACAATTTTCTTGGTGGTCCGGGGCGACCCGCATTATCACCTGGGTCCAAAACAGGGGTTTAATCTCTGCCAAAGGAGTAGCATCAATACCCCTCAAAGGGATAGGAGTCCGCAGGGGTATCATGGGAAAACCACAACATTTAGCAAAGTCTAAATCCATCAGATTCAAAGCTGCTTCTGAATCTACAAAAGCCTTAGCGGAAAATGTAGACAAGGAGCAGATCAGAGTAATTGCCAAAAGGAACTTAGGCTGTACACTGCCCACGGCAAATGTGTGAGCAAAACGTTTTTCTCATTTATGGCAGACAGAAATAGTATGAGAGGCGTCTCCACAGAAAAAACACAGCTTATTACGCCTTCTAAACTCCTGACATTGCGCCAGACAAAACCCTATTGTCAGGTCGCAGTCAGACTCAGGGCCTGCTGTTCCGGCTTCGGCCACTAGGAGGGGCCGGACTGGCACATCGCCGCCAGACTTGGGGCCTGCTGGTCCAGCTTCGGCCACTAGGAGGCGCCAGACTGACACTTCGCCGCCAGACTCAGGGCCTGCTGTTCCGGCTTCAGCCACTAGGAGGCGCCGGACCATCTCGTCGCTGTCGGACTCGGGGATGGTTGTTCCTGCTTCGGCCACTGGAAAGCGCCATGGTTTGCCCCTGGATGAGGGTGATGACAGAGAAGAGGCTCCTGCGCAGGCATCTGGTCGGCGCAGGCTCCGCTCCTCTGTCAGTCATGTAGGGCTTACTGCATCACCATCTGGCCTGGTCTTGGGGGTGGTCTTAATTGCATCATCAGTCCGGGAACCTGTGAGGGATAACCTGATCCCTCAAATACCTTGGGACTGGTCTTGCAAGCTGCTGGATATATTCTTGGCTCCCCTGCGTGCTACTGTGTGAATTGCTATAGTTAACTCTGACCTCAGCCTGGATTTTTGACCATTCTATTGCCTGCCGTTTTTGTACCTCTGCCTCTCTTCCGATTTTTTGACGCTGACCTTCCCTTGGATTCCTGACCCTTCTGCTGCCTGCTGATTCTGTACCTTTGCTGCCCTTCTGGTTTTACTGACCTTGGCCTGGACTTTGACTCTTCTTCTGCCTGCTGATTTCGCAACACTGCTGCCCTCCGGCCTCCGACTCCTGCCTCCTGACCACGATTACGGGTTTTAGTTTTAACCCCTTGGCGGCCGTCCTGCTCTGGTCCACTGCTCCACCTGACAGCTACCCCCTGGGCCTTGCTACAATTCCAGATCCCTGTATAGGGGTTAGGGGTCTCGGGGTTACTCGGGGTGCTGTCCCTACTGCAGCCCAGATTCGCAGGCGGCTGTCACACCTATCACATTGCATGGGTTCAGACGTTCGTTCAAAAGGTGGCAACTAGAGTTGAGCGAAACGGGTCAGTAAAATTCAAAAATAGCCGACTTTAGCTAAAGTCGAGTTTCGCCGATCAAAACCCGATCATAGCGTGAGGTCGGCCATGAGGTCGCCGATCAGAGCGCCAAAGTCGCATTTCAAATAATGCTTCAAGCGCCTTTTCTCAGCCAATGATGGAGGACGCATAGTGTGGGCAATGCGATGACATTCGCAGTGGCCACCACCATCTTATAGAAGGGCATTGAAGTGATTGGCTGACTTTGTGTGGCATCACAGTGGGAATAAAAGGTTGTGACCGCCGACCACCATCTTACTTCTGCCGATCTTAGAATAGGGAGAGGTGCTGCTGCTGATTCTGAACAGGTAGAGCATTAGGCAGGGAAGAAGAAAAAAAAACTGCTTCTGCTGATAGCACTTTTCACTGTACAGTTAGGATTTTTGTTGTGTGCAGCAGCGCTGCTGGTGATTAGGTTGCCTTTTAAGGCTACCTGCTAGCTGCATTGCTGTGTGCACACTGCTGTTCAAACTGCTTTTTTCAAAGCACTCCAACTTTTATTATTTTGTCCTGGTGAGTTACTGAGCATTCATTTTTTCACACATCGTATAACGGTGTACGCTCCGCACACACTACCGTCTACCGGCTGGTATCACGGACAAATAGAAGCTATCTGGGTGTGAGTCTGGAAGAACAAGCCGATGAGTTTTTCCATTTTTCCAGACCTACACCTTAGAGTGCTGTCTGCTTTTCAAACAGTTTCGTATATCTGCTGTTTGATTACGGTCAAAACTAGACAGAGAAAGTGCGTGTCAGTCCGTATACAAATAGACAGAGATCGACATTTTCCATACAGACACCGTATAGCAGTGTAAGCTCCTCACACACTACTGTGTACCGCCTTGCATCACGGACAAATAGAAGTTATCTGTGTGTGACTCTGGAAAAAAAGCCGAGGAGTTTTTCCATTTTTCCAGAGCTACACCTTAGAGTGCTGTCCGCTTTTCAAACAGTTTTGTATATCTGCTGTTTGATAACGGTCAAAACTAGACTGAGACAGCGTGTGTCAGTCCCTATACAAATAGACGGAGCTTGACAATTTTCCATACACACACTGTATAGAGCTGTCTGTTTCTCAAATAGTATTGAATATCTGCCGTTCGCATTGCAGTCACATCTATACAGAGTCAGCGTGTGGGTGTGTGACACTCCGTAAATACATATGTGGAGATTGTTAGTTACACAAAAAACATATACAGCTGTACACTTCTGATACAGTTCCGTATATCTGCTTGTTAGATTACGGTCCAATACATACTGTGAGAGCGTCTGTGACTAACAAAATATATACGTAGAATTAATTTTTTTAATACACCTTACACACCTGGGCACTCCTCATACAGTACCATCTCTCTGCTGGTATTTTTGGTACATTTTCCCAAACATAAGGAAGTATGGTGGAAGAGACCGCGGACGTGGGCAGGGGGGCGCAGCTGGTACTGATGGTGGTGGTGCATCGGCTGGTTCTGGCAAAAGCACAATAGCAGCTAAGGCAGGCAGTGTTGAGCCTGCGTCATCGTCTGGCCCAAGAAGACCTGTAAGGTTGCCTTTTCTTGGAGTAGGAAAACTGCTTTTAAAGCCGAAGCATCAGTAACAGGTTTTGGCGTACATTGCCGAAACAGCCATCAGCTCTATTGCCTCCTCTTCTGAACGTTCGAAACCTCCAAGCATAGAGTCATCAGTGCAGGGTTCTGGGCTGGAAAAACACCTTTCCTTGTGTCCTTCACCCCCACCAAAAGGTAAGGATGCGGCAGCCCACACTTCAGATTACTCTATGGAGCTCTTTTCACATACCATGCCTGGGTAATCCAGTCAAATCCAGAATTCCCCAGTCCAAGATGAATCTGACATGGAGTGCACTGATGCACAGCCACTGCTACATGATTCTGCTGGTACATCGACCCAGAGCACTACATTGCCCTCGCAGTCTATTGAGCCAGAATCTGACCCTGATTAAACTCATTTGCCCCTTCCCGCATACTATACCACCTTACACGGTGACACAGAGGAAGGTAAAGAGGAAGGTGCAGATGACTTTGAAGAGGAGGTGATGGATGACCCAGTTCTTGACCTGGATTGGCATCCATTGGGGGAGGAGGGTGGCTCTGGCAATAGTTCAGATAAGGAGAAGGATCCGCAGTGGGCATTGACATCGCAGCAGCGGTTATCTGGCAGGCCCGTAGCTGTCCAAGAACGTGGAACAAAAACTAAAAGAGTTGCAGGACAGCTTGGCCAGACGGTCAACTTAGCACAGCGTGCAAGGCCAGAAAATGTATACCATAGTAGGAAGAGTGCAGTGTGGCACTTCTTTGTCCAAAATCCTACTGATGAGGCAAAGGTTACCTGTAAGAAGTGCGGAAGGACCTTTAGCCGAGGTAAACAACTCAGAAATTTGAATATCAGTTGCATGCTTAGACATTTAATCAACATGCACTTGCAAGCGTGGACGGACTACAAAACCTCAGGTAGCACATGTGCACCTGCTCCGACTGAAGGTAGCCAGCAACACTCCCTCCCTGTAAGACCACCACCACCGTTAAGCACACCACCAGCACTAAATGTGGAGGTGTCGTCGCAAGGCCAAAGCACTCAGGGAATCACAATAGTTTTGCAACACAACACTGAATCTAGGCCATCACCACCAATACCATCACCAACCCCCTCTCACTCCGTCCGGTCCACTGCTACTTCCCCCATATGCAGCTCTCCAGTCCAGCTCACCCTACCAGGCACTCTGAGTAGGACAAGAAAATACTCATCCTCTCTTCCACGTAAACTTTGCTTGAACGCCTACATTGCCCAACTAATCTCATTAGAGATGATGCCCTACCGTTTGGTTGAAAGCGAAGCTTTCCGCGACCTCATGGCCTATGCTGTCCCACGCTATGACCTACCCAATTGGCACTTCTTTTCTCGAAAAGCTATCCCTGCCCTCCACCGGCACGTGAAAGACTGCATTGTCCATGCACTAAAACAGTCAGTGAGTGGAAAGGTGCACCTCACAACAGATGCATGGACCAGTAGGTATGGCCAGGGCCGTTACATGTCTATCACCCTGCACTGGGTTAATGTGATGGATGCAGACTCCACAGGGGACAGCGGCGGTGGAACAGTGCTAGTTCTAGCCCACGGTATAGGAAACAGTTGGCTCTAGGCTTTCGATCCTCCTCCTCCTCTATCAGCAAAAGCTCATCCACAGAGTGCAGTCGCATGAGCACTCCATCCGCAGCTGGCAGTGTTGCACACGAGGTGTCACACTATCAAACAGCTAGTGGTAAGCATCAGCAGGCTGTGTTAAAGATGATGTCTTTGGGCAACAACAGACACACCGCGGAGGTACTGGCCAACTACTTGCAGCGACAAACTGAGTCAAGGCTGGGCAGTCTAAATCTTGAGGCAGGCAAGGTAGTCAATGATAACCGCCGTAATTTTGTGGCAGCCATAGCCCGTGCAAAACTCACACACATACCTTGCCTGGCTCACACTTTGAACCTGGTGGTGCAGTGTTTCCTTAAAAATTATCCGGAGTTACCAGCTCTGCTCCATAAGGTGCGAAGACTGTGCTCGCACATCCGTCGCTCAAATGTCCTCTCCACTCGTATGCAGAAGCTGCAGCAATTGCTCCACCTCCCAGCACCGCCTAATCATAGACGTTGCAACAAGGTGGAACTCCACCCTGCACATGCTTGAGAGGCTGTGCGAACAGAGGCAGGCTGTAATGCATTTGTGGGAGGATACACGGGCAGGCAATATGAGGGAAGACATGGAATTGTCAGGGGTGCAGTGGTCAAAGCTGAAAGACCTCTGTAAAGTACTTCAGTGTTTTGAGGAATGCACACGGCTGGTAAGCGCAGACGACACCATCATAAGAAAGAGCATCCCACTTATACGTCTGCTCATGCAAAGTTTGATGCACATTAAGGATCAGGCATCTGCAGCGGAGGAGGAGGGAAGCCTTGATGACAGTCAGCCATTGTCTGGTCAGAGAACTGTCCTGGACAAGGTGGAGGAAGAAGAGGAAGAGGAGGAGGATGAGGGGGATGATTATTTTGGACAGGAGGATGCTTCTCAGGGGGCAAGAGAAAATGTTCGCGTTCCAAGGTCAGGTACAGTGTTTGTGTGTTACTGTAGGGATGTGGATTTGCCAGAAAGTGCTCCTCCACCCACCACTGGCAGTGCATCATTGACACCTGGAACATTGGCCCACATGTGCGATTATGTCTTGCGGATCCTAAAAAGGGACCCCCGCATTGCCAAAATAATGAGGGATGACGACTACTGGCTGGCCAGCATCCTCGATCCACTCTGCAAAGGCAAATTACACAACATGCCACGGGAGAACCTAGAGATAATATTGGCTAACAAACAAGAAACTCTGGTAAACCGTTTGTTTGAGGCTTTCCCAGCACACAGCAGCAGTGCTGGTTCTCCCACGAGCCGTAGTGGGCACAATGGAAGAGGTGTTTGTGGTGCACACAGCCGAAGTGGCGTTGGAGACAGGGGTTTAATGACCATTTTTGTGGAATGATTTCTCAAGTACCGCTAACACGGCTCACCTCTCCCTGCGCCACCGCTGTGTAGTCTGGGCAGTTGAATCCTTCACAGGGATGGCCACTAGAAATTTGGTGTATTGATCGATGATGGTTAAGATGTAGCTATGCCCTGTCCTGCTGGCCTCTACCTTCAGATGATCAATGACTACCATTTGTAATGGACGTCAACTTACAAGCGGATGCAGTGGTGCTTTATGATCACCTTTCACAGTTGTGATAGTCACAGACGTGTGACATTCCTGCCACCATTTTTCAATGTCTCCTCTCATGCCAATCCAATAGAATCGCCTACGGTCTGTGGCTTCTGCCTTTTGCACTCCAAAATGACCAGACACATCAAGATAGGCAGTGAGGACCATGTCTACATCTCTCCCTGTGATCACAATTTGATGGACACGAGTAACGGTGGTGTGATCCACGCTACTGCAATAAAGCAATCCTTTCTTCACAAAGAACCATTTTCACCGTCTCCACAGACACAGTAATTGAGGGTCTGCATCGCCTCTGCACATCTACCGGGAGGTTTTCCCGCGATGAGTAATTCCCAAATTTCTGCTATCACTCGACTTTCCATCTGTACTTGTGTCCATGTAGTTTCCAGTAGCGGAGAGTCTGGACTGGCTTACTGAGATTGAAATTTATACGAAGATTTAAAAGTACCACCACACCGTATACTGTTGTACGCTTTGACTACCTTTCCCTTTTTCTTCTTCTTAAATTCTGGTGTAATACATACTGAGCCTGTGAGTGTCTGTGTCTGACTCCGGAAGTATAGATGGAAATTTACAATTACCCCTACACTGGATACACCTGGTATGTGCCGATACAGTACCTTTGCTCAAAATTTTGTATTACGGTATCATCCATAGTGAATGAGCATGTGTGGTTTACGCCTTCTATATATACGGTGAATCGGAGATACCAATTTTTACCCTATACTCGATACAGCTTGTATCTTGTTATACTGTACTGTTGTGAGTTCATTTTTCCTTTCACCATTGAGGTCTGATGAACTTCCTCCTCTGGTGAAGGAAGGTAGTGAGTCTGATTGCCAAACACCTGGGCAGCTAGATGATGACTGGGTGGCTGGAATTGAGGACTGGATATAAGGTTGCCGACGCCCTTCTTCCTGGCTGGTGATTCTGTTATGATGAGTCACCGAAGGAGGAAAAAACAAAATACCAGCTAAGTCCAGAAAAACCAGAGAGGTTGGCAGCTATCGGATTGCAGACCACTGGACCTATCCACAACAACTAGCAGTAGCCGTGGGGGGTTCCTACGGTGCCCTAGACCCCTCGATCACAGCCGGAGAACTACATAGCCTAAAGACAGAAAGGGGAAAAACTAAACTGCCCCAGAGCAGACCCCAAAGCAATAGGCAGCCCCCAACATATAATGACGGTGAAGCAAGATGAAAACACTAACACAGATAGAAAGATAGGTTGAGCAAATGATGGGGCCCAAGCTAACTACATAGGACAGGATAGGAAAGCTGCTGTCTGCCATCCGCAAAAACCCTATCAAAATGAGCCAACCGACTGATAGGAAAAACAGGCTTTGAAGTCGCTAGGCTTCAAAAGACTATATCAGCACTCAGGTATATTCTGAAGACAGAGCAGAAGATCAACAGATCACAGACAAAAATGGAATTCAGCTCACCCCCGGCCGGGGATGGCAGAACTCCCAAAAAACAAGGCAAAACAAAAACAAAACTGAAGAGTACAAAGCAGAGCAGAAAAACTTAGCTTTGAGATGCAGGAATCAGACTGGTCTCCAAGAATCCAGCAGGAAAATCACCAGCCAGGAAGAAGGGCGTCGGCAGCCTTATATCCAGTCCTCAATTCCAGCCACCCAGTCATCATCTAGCTGCCCAGGTGTTTGGCAATCAGCCTCACTACCTTCCTTCACCAGAGGAGGAAGTTCATCAGACCTCAATGGTGAAGGGAAAAATGAACTCACAACACTGTACCTTTGTTCGACATTTAGTATTACGGTCAAATCCATACCGAGTAAGCATCTGAGACTGACTACGGGACTATGTATACAGAGATTTCAATTGTACCCTATAATAAATATACTTGCTATCTTGTTATCCAGTACCTTTTATACAATTTTTTTTTTATTATTGTCAAGCCCAGACTGAGTGAGCGTCTGAGGGTGACTCCAGAAATATATACCGAGACTTCAAATTTGGCCAACACTGTATACAGCTGTATGCTTGTGTTACATTACCCATTTACATCTTTTCATATTCTTGTGTAATCCATACTGGGCCTGAGAGCGTTTGTGTCTGCCTCCTGAAATGTATACGGAGATTCAGAATGTTTACACCATACTATATATACCTTGTATCTGGTGATACTGTACCCTTTTTCACCTTTTTATTTCATTGGGTAATCCATACTGAGCCTGTGAGCGTCTGTGTATGACTCATGAAATATATACGGAGATTTACTGTTATCCCTAGACTGTATAGAGCTGTACGCTTCTGATACAGTACCATATATCTGCTGGTATTTGGGGTCAATTTTCTAAAACATGAGAAAGTATGGTGGAAGAGGATGCAGAGGTGGGCGTGGGGGGCCACCTGGTACTGATGGTGGTGCATCTGCTGGTAGTGCCAAAAACACAATAGCAGCTAAGGCAGGAGGTGATGAGCCTGCTTCATGGTGTAGCTATGGAAGGCCTGTAAGGCTCCATTTTCTGGGAGTAGGTAGACTGCTTTTAAAGCCGGAGCATCAGGAACTGGTTTTGGCTTACATTGCAGAAACCGCCACCAGCACTATCTCCTCCTCTTCTGAAGTTTAAAAAAATGCAAGCACTGAGTCGTAAGTACAGGCTTCTGTTCAGGAGCAACCACTTTCCTTGTGTCCTTCACCCACACCAAAAGTGAAGGATGCAGCAGCACATACTTCAGAATACTCCATTGAGCTCTTTTCACATACCATGCCTGGGTTAATTTAAAATGGGGCCCATCATTTACTGGAGCATTCAAAATGGGGGACATCTGACACTGGAGCATCATCCATGAGGCCCATCATATACTGGAGCATTCTAAATGGGGCAGATCAGACACTGGAACATCTATGAGAAACATGATACACTGGAGCATTAGAAATGGGGCCCATTATATATGGAGCATTATTAGGGCCCATAAGACACTGGAGCATCATGCATGAGGCCCATCATACACTGGAGCTTCATCCATGAGGCCCATCATACACTGGAGCATCATCCATGAGGCCCATCATATATTGGAGCATTCCAAATGGGGCAGATCAGACACTGGAGCAGAATCTATGGGGCACATGATACACTGGAGCATTAGAAATGGGGCCCATTATATGTGGAGCACTATTAGGGTCCATAAGACACTGGAGCATCATCCATGAGGCCAATCATATACTGGAGCATTCCAAATGGGGGACATCAGACACTGAAGCAGCATTTTTCGGGGCCCACCATTAGACACTGGAGCATTAGAAATGGAGCCCATTATATATGGAGCATTATTAGGGCCCATCATACATTGGAGCATCATCCATGAGGCCCATCATATACTTGAGCATTCCAGATTGGGGACATCAGACACTGGAGCAGCATTTTCGGGGCCCATTATACACTGGAGCATTAGAAATGGAGCCCATTATATGTGGAGCATTATTTGGGCCCCTAACACACTGGAGCATCGTCCATGGGGACCATCATATACTGTAGCATGATGTAGAGCTCATCATATACTGTATGGAACATTATATGTGGCCAATTATTCTGTATGGAGAAATATATGGGGCTTATTATTCTGTATGGCGCACAATGTGGTGGCCATAATACTGTATGGAGTAATATACTGTCCTTTTTTTGAGCTGTTGTACAATTTAAAATAGATCAGTCATGTCATGTAAGCAGTGAAGTATTTGTCATTGCACTATACCTATATTTCTGTGCCGCATCGGCGCACTGACACTCTTTGGCCCAGGGCACACGAAAACCTGGAGCCAGCCCTACCCTCCCACATCTTTAGCCAAATAACCCCCTGTTTTCAATGCGTAACTATTATTATGAAGTAAATTAAGGTTGACAAGCTTCAGTAATAAGAATTGATGTTTTTGGCATTGAAATGGGCACTGTAGGTGTGTTTACTGTCCTCCACTCCCTGCCGACTTTACTTCCCCAATGACTTGCATTGGGTTTCGTTTTTCAGTCGGCCTCCGACTTTTCCCTATAGTCGGCCGATTTCGTTCGACCTGACTTTTGAGAAAGTCGGGTTTCATGAAACCTGACTCGACCCTAAAAAAGGCAAAGTCGCTCATCTCTAGCGGCAACGCCTCTCGTGTAGTTTTACGTTCACGTAAACGCCGATCAACTTGAATGGCCAATGACATAGAATCGTCAAGACCAGAGGGAGCAGGAAATCCCACCATAACATATTTTACGGTTTCTGCCAAACCCTTCCGAAAGACAGCTGCTAGGGCATCATCATTCCATTTAGTAAGGACCGCCCACTTTCGGAATTTTTGACAATATAACTGCAGAATCCTGACCCTGGTTCAATGCCAATAAGGTTTTCTCAGCTTGATCAATAGCATTAGGTTCATCATACAACAACCCTGAGGCTTGAAAAAATTCATCCACATTAATGTAGTCAGAATAGGATCTCTCCAGGTGTCAGAGAAAAAGCCCAATCCTGGGGATCACCGCGCAGCAGGGAGATGACAATTTTAACCTGCTGCACAGAGCTCCCCGATGAGTTAGGCTTCAAGGCAAGAAATAGTTTACAATTATTCTTAAAATTCAAAAATTTTGACCGATCCCCAGAAAACACATCAGGAGTAGGAATTTTTGGTTCAACAGCAGATGATTGAGCGAGAAAGGCAGAAATTCCCCGCACTTCAGCAGCGAGCTGCTCAACCCGATCGGATAATTGCTTAATCTCCATTAGAAAAAATCCTCCCGGAAATGGCAATGTCGGGTATAGGCACATTAGTAGCGGGAGGAAACACAAGGAGTTCGGTCTTTGACAGGTTCAGTTTCAGATATAGTGAGGACATGATGTTAGACACAGCGTTTAGACAATCGCTGGTGTTTTCTAGAAGGGTAGGCGTGATGTCAGGAGAAGAAGCGTATAATTGGGTGTCATCAGCATAGAGATGGTACTGGAAATCAAATCTACTGATTGACCAATAGGGGCAGTGTGCAAAGAGAAGGGGAGGGGGCCTAGGACTGATCCTTGAGGAACCCAAACATTAATGGGAAAATGAGAGGAGGAGGAGCCAGCAAAAGATACCGTAAAGGAGCAGTCAGAGAGATAGGAGGAGAACCAGGAGAGAATGGTGTCCTTGAGGCCAATGAAATGGAGCAAAGTGAGGAGGAGCTGATGATCCACAGTGTCGAATGCTGCAGAGAGATCCAAGAGAATTAGCATGGAGTAATGACCATTTGATTTAGCTGTTAGTAGGTCATTAGAGACTTTAGTGAGGGCAGTTTCAGTAGAGTGTAAAGAGCGGAAATCAGATTGAAGAGGGTCGAGAAGACAGTTATCAAAGAGATAGCGGATAAGACGGGAGTGGACCAGGCGTTCCAGGAGTTTATAGATGAAGGGAAGATTAGAGACAGGTCTATAGTTAGCGGCAACGTTTTGGTCGAGGGATGGTTTTTTAAGTAGTGGATGTATGATGGCATGCTTAAATGAGGAGGGAAAGATACCAGAAGAGAGGTTAAATATTTTAGTTAGGTGAGGGGTGACAGCAGGGGAAAGGGACAGGAGGAGATGTGATGGAAATGGGTCACTGGTGCAAGTGGTTGGGCGAGAAGATGCAAGGAACCTGCTTACTTCTTCTGTGACTGGTTCAAAATCAGAGAGTGAGCTAGATGCATTGGGGGAGGGAGGACAGTGCATGGTATGAGGTGATTGGGAGATAATTTCCTGTCAGATCTGGTCAATTTTTTCTTTGAAGTAATTGGCCAGATCATCAGCTCGAAGCTCCGTGGTTGGGGCCTGTACTCTTGGGTTGAGTAGAGAATGAAAAGTGTCAAAGAGATGTTTAGGGTTATTGGACAGTGAGGTGAGAGGTGATGAGGGTGTTGAAATAGGTTTGCTTTGAGAGGTGAAGGGCAGTGTTGTATGTTCAAAGCATAAACTTATAATGGATGAAATCTTCGTGTAGGTTGGATTTTCTCCACAGACGTTAGGCGCACCTGGAGCACCACTGCAGGAAACGTGTTTGCAGGGTGTGCCAGGGTTGTCGCCATCTGTGTTGTGGTGTTCTATGTATAGAAGGTGCAAATTCTTCCAGTGCACTTTGAAGTGTTTCATTGTAATGCTTCAATGCAGAATCAGGACATGAGAGGGAGGAGATAGGGGCCAATGAAGACTGCAAGTTTTTCATAAGTTTCTGGGTGTTAATGGCCTGTATGTTTCTATAAATATGGACAGTGGGGGTGGCCTGAGCAGCCTGGCAGTTCTTGATAAAGAATGAAAGAAGGTTGTGGTCAGAGAGTGGGAGAGGGGAGTTTGCAAAATCATCCACTGCACAAAGCCGAGAGAAGACCAAGTCGAGGGAGTTTCCGTCTTCATGCGTAGGAGAATTAGTAAGCTGCAAAAGGCCAAACGAGGAGGTTAGAGATAAAAGGTGAGTAGCAGATGGGGAGAGGGGAACAGCAATGGGAATGTTGAAATCGCCCATAATTATGGGCAATATATTCTGAAAGCAGAGCAAAAAGAGGCCAATCTAATAAGGGACAAAAACAAACTGGCACAAGCAGAAACATATGGATGGTGATTCAGCACAGCCCCAGCCGGAGCTGGCTGACCCACACAAAACTGAAATAGACAAAACCAGATCAAATGTAAACAGAATAGCAAATTAACACTTAGCTGAACATGCAGGGACTGAGCTGGAAACTTAAGACCTCAGGAGGCAGGAAGAAAATCACCAGCAGGGATAGAGGGAGTCGGCTGTCTTAAATCCCAGTCTGAAACCCCAGATCTCCAATCGTCATCCTCATTATCAGGTGGCAAGCCTCTGTTAATCAGATCAGCTCCATTACCTCCAGTTACCACCAGAGGGAGCCCAGAAAGAGAACTTGCAACCCCTCTGTCAATTTGACCAGATCCACTACCCTCAGTAGTAACCAGAGGTAGGCCAGAAAGCGAATTCACAACAGCAAACCCCTCTTATGTCTGGGCTCACACACCTGTAGGTGCAATGTTTGCAAGCTAAGAATACTCCTTCTGGGAGAACACAAATGTGACAAGGGATCTGTAAACATTGTTTTAAATTTAAAAGTCCCAACATGGCTTCATGGGCACACCAAGTATTATTAATTTGTTTTTCATTTATGCGAAATGTATTTACCCCTTTCTTTCCTTACTATTTTACCAATAGATGTTTTACAGTCTTCATCACCATCTCGGTACACTGTCTCATTAACCTGGGTTTGATCATAACTGTATATACGGAAAATATTATTGTCCCCATCACAGGTATTTGCTCCAGTGTGTTGAAGACTAAATCACAATACATCGTTGGGAACTGGGTCTGAATGAGGGTCTCAGTCCTCCTCTTGGTGACCACATCTCCAATTTCTAAGTTATACTTCCACCACCACATTTGTACCTTAGGTCGCGTTATAATAAACTGGAACCAAGGATTAGTGGCTCATGCAATTATAGCCAATGAGGCAGATATATCATGGGGCACATTTTTTCCCTGAAACTTGGAATGAGTCCAGGTTTCATTGTGTATGCAGAGTGGTGTTAATATTTTCCATGACTCCAGAGGTAAGGCTAAGTACGGCATAATCCTTGAAGATACTGGGCTGTGTGTACAGATCTAACAGTCCTTTGGTTTTTGTCCTTCCATGTCCTTGATAAGAAAAGCATGATAATAAGTTTGTTGTACCAGTCTATATTTAAAAGTTTATCCTGTGTTTTTGTAGGGTGCATTTATCCTTCTATTCCCAGCAAGGTGATTAGAAGAATAATCATTCTGCTGGTGAAGTGACCTTTCTGCAGTGACTGGTGTGGATCCAGGTGGGCTTCCCCTCAAGTTTCACTGAGGTGGATTTGGTTAGCTGGACTTGGAACGGGCCGTCAAACCGTGGATCTAGGACACCCTTCTCACATGTGTGCGTATGACCACCAATCACCTTGATTCAGCTGATTCATGTCTGCACTGGCATTAGGATCTGGAATGGATGAGAACACAAGTTTATGCACCACATTAAGTCTTCTCTGCAAGGCCTGGACATAGGCTGTCATAGAACTGTGCTGCATTTGTGGTACCTGTGGGAAGTACAGACCCGTCTTTAGGGCACAACCAAATAGGACTTCAAAAGGAGACAAGCCTGTCTTTCTATTTGGAGTGTGTCTGACTGAGGAGAGTGCAAGAGACAAGCACTCTACCCAATTCTTTCCTGTCTCTGGCCTTTTGAATTTTTAAGTTTAAGTGTCATTTTAGCATTAGCACATTTTACCGGATACGACTCCAGCCAAATAGAGAAGAGATCTACCCCTACTATGACATATTCATACACTCCTACTTTAGGTAGTTGTATGTAGTCAATCTGCAGTCTCTGAAATGGGTAGAGAGGCCTTGGTGTCGCTTTCTTAGGGACTTTTACTGTTTTACTTGGGTTTTGCTGTTGATGTTTGTCTGTGTCAGCAGGCTTTCAAACAAATGCTGAATGGTAAAAGTTTATCAATCATCGGTTGTATCCTGCTGGTGGTCAGTCTGTGTACTCTAGTGGTCAATCCCCTTTCGAAACAATCTGCACACTAGTGTGCCAGTGCAGTCGCCAACGAGTGGGCCCCCCTGCTTGCTCAGGATCACAGCACTTGCGAAGTTTAAATACTTACCTCTCCCTGCTCCACCGCCATGACATCTTCCGTGTTTCCTGACAGTGACATTCTGGTCAGAGAGCGCAATGACATCACGTCTGTATGCCCTCTGCCTAAACAGTCCAAGTGCAGAGAGATGGAAGATGGGTATGACGAGGAGTCCAGAGTACAGGGATTCCCTAGCCAGGAGACTTATTTAATTGTTTTAAATGTTGGGAGCAATTTTTCGGGAGCACTATACTCTGGAGAATGATATATGGGGCCACCATACACTGGAGCTTTCCAAAGGTGGACATCAGACACTGGGGCAGCATTTACAGGGCCCATTATACACTGGAGCATTAGAAATGGGGCCCATTTTATATGGAGCATTATTTGGGACCATAAGACACTGTAACATCATCCATGGGGCCCATCATATACTGGAGCATTGTAAATGGGGCAGATTATATATGGAGCATTATTTGGACCAATCGTACACTAGAGCATCATCCGTGAGGCCCATCATATGCTGGAGCTTTCCAAATGGGGGACATCAGACACTGGAGCAGCATTTACAGGGCCCATTATACACTGGAGCATTAGAAATGGGGCCCATTATATATGGAGCATTATTTGGGCTCATAAGACAGTGGAGCTTCATCCATGGGGACCAACATATACTGTAGCAATATGTGGAGCTCATCATATACTGTATCGAACATTATATGGGACCAATGATTCTGTATGGAGAAATATATGGGCCTCATTACTCTGCATGGCGCACTATGCGGTGGCTATACTACTGTATGGAGTAATATACTGTCCGTTTTTGGAGCTATTGGAGAATTTAAAATGGATATCAGTCATGTGATGTAAGAAGTGAAGTATTTTTCATTGAACTATACCGCTATTTCTCTGCCGTATCAGAGGATCATGAATTGTGGCACCCTAGAACGCATACCTGGGGCCTCGCAGGCCCGCCCTGTTAATTGTTTTCTATTTTCTGCAAGATTACTTTAGTTAGAATTTTGAAACTCTAGGTATTCCTCAGGTATATAGTTGTTTGTTATTTCCAGTTGTTCATTTATTTTTATGTTACAGGCATTTTGGTATAACAACTCTTTTTTGTGAATACCCCATATTCACATACCTGGGGCCTTTTAGGCCCGTACTAGGTTTACATGTGATCCTAAGTCTTTTTATCTTCACTGTTGCTGGAGAAGACTTTGACTCAGTCTTTATGACTCTGCTGTTGCTATGAAGAGTGTGAATTCTGCCTGACTACATGGTCATGTGATCTTGGGAAGGAGGGGTACTCGGTACCGGGCTGGTGTCAGAGTCTGCAAAAACATGTTTTGGGTACATGGTAAATAAAGTCTTCATGACCAGGGTAACAGGAGGGCTACATGAGTTACATTGAGTTACATTGCCCTAAAAGGTATAAAATACTGTATTTGGGTCGCCCTCCCAGGGCTGTGGGGTACTCGGTACCGGGCCGGTGTCATGGGGATGTGTCACAGCAGCGGTGACCCGGTCCGTGGCCCTGGGTGCCCAAGCAATGGGGAGATGTAGTTAATGGTAGAATAGTTTGTGACGCCACCCGTGGTGTTTGGCAAATATGGTGTTAGGCCAACGCTGCATACAGATCCGCTGGGACTGATGGTAAGTGCAACTTAGATGGTAAAGCTCCCCACTGGTGGAGCTGTAGTCCCAGGGCAGTGTAGATGTAGCTGGCACGAGGATGTAGCAGTGCCGAAAGCGTAGGGAACAGACAAGACACAGCGGTTGTAGTTTCTGTACCTTTACTGAGTATATGCAGTCCACAGTCCTGATTACAGATGGTATTGGAGCAGGTTAGCCTGGAAGCAGATCAGGATTCTCTCTCAGCAGAAGGGCTGTGCAGTCTCCTGCCTAGCGCTTTGTAGTGTGAAGCACTCCAGTACTTAGTTACTCTGAAATGCCTCTCTTCAGATGTTCCTAGAACTTTACTTGAATGACAGACAGCTGTAGCCTCTGTCGGGGACTCCTCTCCTGAGTCCTGGCTCTCTATTCAATTGCTGTTCTGTCCCAAGTCTTTGGTGAGAGCAGGGCATTTACAGCCTCCTTCTCCTCTGGTATCTGTGGCAGGACCGTTAGTATCCATACCACCGTGGAGACCAGGCTCCAGTCTTTGCGCTCTAGCAGTGAGGGAGCTCTCCTCCCGGAGCTCAACCTCCACCCCGCTCCACACGTCTGCACACGTGGACCTCCTCACACAATCTGATCCTTCTTCCTCCTGGCCCTCAGAGGACACTCCTCTCCAGAATCCTGGTTCAGAGTTCCCCCTGCTGGCCCGGAGTGGAACTGTGTTGCATGCATTAGGTTAACTGCTGGAGAGACCCATCACTGCTTCCAAGCCTGGCATTTACCCTCCCCTGGAGGAAGGCAAAGCCAGTGTGGCAACCATACCCCCTGGGGGCACCACATTCCCCCCTAGTGAAAGTCAGCACTCCTAGGCTGAACAAGAAACATGAAAAACAACATATATAACATATAAACAACAATAATTGTACAAGATTTGAAAAAGGTAAAAATGTGCAAAAACCAAGTGTTCAAAAATGGTCCTATGATGACAAGTCCAACATCAATGTCCATGGTCCATTCCTAGTAAATGGTAAACTATTTATAAATAAAGTTTTTGACCACACACAAGTCCTGTGGTTCAGTGTCCATAAAACAAACTCCAAAGGAAACTCTTACAGGTTACCAGTAGGCACAAAAGCGTGAAAAACAGTTACATATTTACATTCAATTTTCAATATTCACATTTACTATACTATATGCGGAACCTAACTGGTAGTATTCCCTGTGTGGTGCGAGTGGATCTGCATAACCCTAGTGTAGGCAAACTAGGTAGCATTCTCCTACCGACTCTTAGATTCACCAGGGGAATAACAGGTTCACCACTGGCAGGGCGAGGGTTCTCTGGCTCCACTGCTGGTGTGGCAACTGCTGCCTGATTTTCCTGATTCTCAGGATTTTCTTGGGTCCCGTCTTCCGGTGTTACCACTTGGGGGAATAACAACACTGGCACCACTATTGCATCATTAACTCTAGTCCATTTCGCAGGGAACTCTCCCAGCACGGTACTGACTGTCTTTTCTTCCTCTGTAGGTGGGATGTTATCTGATCCTCCCGCTTTTTCTTTCAACTGGTCAGGGCATAACTTCAAGTGATCCCTGGATACCGCTGCTGAGGTCTCCCCTCCATCTTTGCTAAAAAGGCATACTTTGGCATTATCAAAGTTCGAGGGCAGAATGGTATAGGGCTCCTCTTCCCATTGATCATCCAGCTTATGCAGTCTTCTTTTTCTCTTGAGAACTTGTTCTCCTGGCGAAAAAGGAACAGAAGGTGCATTTTGGTTATAAAGTCTCCTGCTTCTGCCTTGCCTGAGCCAGACTCTTCTCCACACACTCCTGTACCCTTCTGTACTGCTGCTGCCTCTCCTTGTCCCAGTCAGTATCTGGTGATGTTACTTCAGGCGTCAGGACTCCCATGTCCAAGTCAATAGGCAGCTTACCAGGCCTTGCTCTCATCAGGTACTCTGGAGTACATTTGGTGGAGTTCACTGGGATATGGGTGTAGAGGTCCGCCAGATCAGGCAACTTTTCTGGCCACAGATTTCTCTCCTCCAAGGGCAATTTCTTCAGTAAATCAATCACTACCTGGTTCATCTTCTCGCACATGTCATTGGTCTGTGGGTGATAAGGTGTTGTTTGGATCTTCTTACACCCATATAAGTTGCAAAATTCATGGAACACTTCTACCTCGAAAGCTGGACCTTGGTCTGTCAGCACCCTCTCAGGATAACCATGTGGTCTACAGAAGTGCTGTTGGAATGCTCTGGCCGCTGCCCTAGCCATTAGACCTTTGACGGGCACAACCACCAGGAATCTTGAATAGTGGTCCACAATGGTAAGGGCATAGAGGTAGCCTGACCGACTTGGAACCTGCTTCACATGGTCCAGGGATACCAACTCCAGGGCCTGTTTGGTGATGATTGGCTGTAAGGGAGCTCTCTGGCCATCTTGATCCTTTCTGGGCAGGTTACACTGTCCACACTCCCAGCACCACCTCTCAATGGCCTTCCGCATGCCGGTCCAGTAGAACCTCTCTCAGAGCAATGTTTCCAACTTCTTCCATCCAAAGTGTCCAGCTCCATTGTGGTATGCTCCTAGAACCATTGATGCATCTCTCTTTGGGACCACCACCTGCCAGACTAGCTTATCAGTGCGGGCATTGATACTCCTCCAACATAGCGTCCCTTCATAAATGAACAGCCGGCCTTTCTCCTTCCACAACAGCTGGGTTTCTTCAGGAGCACTCGAACCTGGGCGTGAGTCAGCTTGTAGCAGTAGCTCCTTCACCAGGCGGACTGCAGGGTCATTATCTTGGGCTTCGGCCCAGTCATGATGGGGCAATGGATTCAGGGTGACCTCCTTCAAGCCAGACTGCCTGTCTCTCACCCCCTGAGCACTCTGAGCCGCCAGTGGTAGGTGGAATGGAGGCAACTCTATCTCTTCCAGAGCCTCTGGGTCTTCTCCTGCATCTGGCAAATTAGGCATCCTGGATAGCGCATCCGCATTGGCATTTTTGTGCCCTGCTTGGCACTTGATAGTAAATTCGTAGTTAGACAGCCGAGCCATCCACCGCTGCTCCAGGGCAACCAGTTTTGCAGTGTCCAAGTGGGTCAACGGATTGTTGTCCGTGAAGATTGTAAACTTGGCAGAAGCTAGGTAATGCTTGAACCTTTTGGTGACAGCCCAGACTATGGCAAGGAACTCCAGCTTGAAAGAACTATAATTATCAGGGTTCCTTTCAGTGGGGCGCAGCTTCCTGCTGGAATAGGAGATCACTCTTTCTTTTCCATTCTGTACCTGTGACAGTACTGCTCCTAATCCCACGTTGCTGGCATCCATGTACAGCACAAAGGGTTTGTCATAATCTGGGTAAGCCAGAACTTCGTCACTGGTGAGGGCCATCTTCAATCTGGTGAAGGACTTCTCCAATTCTTCAGTCCATTCAAACGTGGAATTCTTCTGCTTGCCTTTCTTGGACTGCCCCACTAGAAGGTTTTGCATCAGGGTAGCTATCTCAGTAAAGCCTTTGATGAATCTCCTGTAATAGCCTACCAGTGTAAGGAATTGGCGTACCTCGTGGAGGTTGTTGGGCTTCTTCCAGTCCCGGATGACCATGAACTTGTCAGGATCTGGAGCCACACCTTCTGCACTGACCACTTGACCAAGGTACTGTACCTTAGGCTTCAGGAGGTGGCATTTGGAAGGCTTCACCTTCAGGCCAAAATTGGACAAAGCTTCAAATACTTCAGTCAGGTGTTCCAGATGTTCTTCATAGGTCTTGGAGAAAACAATGACATCATCCAGGTACAACAGTACTGTCTCAAAGTTCATGTGTCACAGGCAACACTCCATCAGCCGTTGAAATGTTCCTGGAGCAGTGCAAAGCCCGAATGGCATGTAATTGAACTCACAGAGACCCATTGGAGTAGTAAATGCTGTTTTCTCCTTATCTCATAGAAGGAAAGTTCTGCTCCAGCTGCTATTAAAATCTTCTTTAATGAAAAACCATTAAAACATACAATGGTGAAGACTCTCCATATAACCTCACCACAACAGAGATGACAGGCTACGCGTTTCGACCAGACGGTCTTTGTCAAAGCCATGTTTGAAATTTGCCTTAGATTAGACATATATATGTAGCTTAACGAATAAAACATCATATAAAAATCACATGATCACATGAGCCAATCCAATTAGACACATGTAATTAAATACAAAAGCGACATAGAAAAAAAAAACAAAAAAACCCAAAGTTTTTTTTCCTCTTTTGAGAAAAAAAAAAAAAGGGAAAATTCAACAATAGTGCAACAATAGATCATGTCTTTTATTGAGACCGCTTGGATGTCTAGTATTTAAATGGTATATCCAAAATGCTTCCCAAGTAAGGAGACATTGCCTGATGTCTCCCCCACGGGATGACAGGTTTACTTTTTCTGTTCCCTGAACTTTAAGGTGTGATGTATTGCGGGCATGGCAATCAATAAAATGTTTGGAAACTGCTGAGACATTCCGTATAAAATTATTTGTATTGTTAATATTATTTAAATGTTCCCTTATTCTTATTTTTAGCTGCCTCGAGGTGCAACCAACATAGGATAAATCACATTGTTCACAATTAATTTTATACACTATGTTGCTAGAATTGCAATTGATATAATTTTTTATTTTAAAACATGAAGTATGATCATTATTAGTGAATTCCTGAGAAATTTGGGCATATTTGCATATTTTGCAAATGTTAGCACCACATTTGTAAAAGCCCTTCACCGTTAACCAGTTTTCTTTAGGCTTGTGATGTGTTAGTGAAAACATGCTGGGGGATAATATACTCCCTAAAGACAGTGCTTTTGACAAATCGCAATTATCCAAAATGGACCCTAACTAGAGCACAAAAAATAGTGCAAACCAAAGATCGAAATGACTTGCTGGCATCAAGTACAGAAGGGAAAAAAAAGGCAATAACTATGGGAAAAAAACCCTATATATGTTTCCAGTATAGCCCGCAATTCACATCTATCAAAAATATTGTTCACAAGTTTCTACCCATTCTGCACCAGGATAATGAATTGGTTAAAATTTTATCATCAGGAATTAATGTGGTGTCAAGAAAAGCACCGTCTTTAGGGAGTATATTATCCCCCAGCATGTTTTCACTAACACATCACAAGCCTAAAGAAAACTGGTTAACACTGTTGCACTATTGTTGAATTTTCCCATTTTTTTTTTTTTTTTTTTTTCTCAAAAGAGGAAGTCGCTTTTGTATTTAATTACATGTGTCCAATTGGATTGGCTCATGTGATCATGTGATTTTTATATGATGTTTTATTCGTTAAGCTACATATATATGTCTAATCTAAGGCAAATTTCAAACATGGCTTTGACAAAGACCGTCTGGTCGAAACGCGTAGCCTGTCATCTCTGTTGTGGTGAGGTTATATGGAGAGTCTTCACCATTGTATGTTTTAATGATTTTTCATTAAAGAAGATTTTAATAGCAGCTGGAGCAGAACTTTCCTTCTATGGTCTATGACGTTGGTCCGCACGGAGCTCCGAGTTTCTGCGCTTGATCTCTGGTGAGCTGGATATTTCTTTCTATTTCTATTTCTCCTTATCTGCCTCTGCCACGGGAACCTGCCAATACCCACTGGTGAGATCCAAGGTGGAAAAGTAATTAGCAGTTTTAAGTGCAGCTAAGGATTCCTCAATCCTAGGTAATGGGTAGGCATCTTTATGTGTAATGCTGTTAATTTTCCTGTAATCAACACACATTCTCATGGTACCATCCTTTTTCTTTACAAAAACTATGGGAGCTGCCCATGGGCTACAACTGTCCCTGATAACCCCAGCTTCCTTCATCTCTTTCAGCATACTCTTAGCACATTTGTACTGTGTTGGGGATATAGGTCTGTACCACTCTTTTATGGGTGGATGGTCTCCAGTGGGGATATAATGTTGAACCCCTTTTGCCTGCCCAAAATCTAGTGGGTGTTTTCTGAATACCCGCTCATACTCTTGTGTCACTCTGTGGACCCCATTTCTCTGGTATGAAGGTGTAGTGTCAGTTCCCACCTGCAGTTGCTGGCACCACTCTTCTAGCTGCTTCACAGGGCCATTATCCTCCACCGGATCGGATGAGACCAAAGGCTGTGCTGCCTGCAATGAGTTGTTATTAACAGTGAGCAGTTTAGCAACTGTGGCGTACCGAGGTATTGTGGCTTCCTCCTCCCCACAATTCAGAAGGCATACAGGTACTCTCCCCTTTCGAACATCAACCACCCTTCTGGCTGTCAGGACAGTGGGCCTGCTATCTGAATATACTGGCTCTACCAATGCCTGGTGATCCTGCCCTCTGAGCCCTATGGCTGCCCGACACCAAACCAACATTTCACATCTGGGGGGTATTACAATGGGAAAAGCATCACTCACTCTGACGCTGCCAATCTCTCCGCCAGAGAGTTCTACCTGTTGCCTTTGCATCAGGGATTGGATCTCCTTCTGCAGGACTCTTTGTTCACCGGAACCAGCAGTCTCAGCCATCTGTTGCAACAAGACAATAACCTCGGACAGGCAGTTTTCAATTACATTTGTACCAAGAGTCATCATGGGATTACATTCACGTCGATCAATATCAACAATTATCAGTCCTTGTGATTTTAACTCTACCCGCCCCACTTTAACAGTAATTTCCTTGCATCCAATCTGTGGCAAAGTATGACCATTACTAGCAACTACTGTTAGTTAATCATTTGGGCCATGGGTGAGTTCAGAATCAGCCCAGTACCTCTTGCACAAAATATACGGCATAGTGGTCACCTGGGAGCCAGTGTCCAGCAAAGCGTTCATGGGGATGCCATCAATCACCACAGGAAGGATTGGTCTCCCTCCCACATACTTGGCTCTCCAGTTCTTTGGGCCTGCTGAACCTACTCCTGGGGGTTGGCCCTTTGCCCCAGGGGTTGCTCGTTTAAAGGACAGTACCTTGCAAGATGACCTGCCTTGTAACAGCGGCGACAGATGGGATGTCTGTCCTGGTCGTAGCGAACGTTGTTCCTTCCTCGAAGTGGCACGGGGTTCTCCTCCTCCGGAGCCACGGGACATCCTCTGGACCGGAAGCAAGCTGGATCTTTTCTTTGGCGCAATCCTGCAGGGACTGCACGGTTCTGGTGAGTGCAGCCATTCCTTTGGTCAGCTCCTTGACCTGAAGACGCAGCTCCTCTGTTGGATCTTTATCCAGGGTCTGGGCATCAGCCTCCACAGGGATGGTGGGAAAGGATGTAGGTTCCTGATGGTAGGTGATCGCTGGGCGCCTAGGGGGCGCTGGACGGCTGTCAGAGGATTCCTGCAGTACCCGGATAGCCCTGTCCTTAAACTCAGCAAAGTTGATATCAGGGTTTTGCAGGGTAATGATGCGTAACTGTCCTCTGTGGGTACTGGACAGGAGTCCTTCGATGAACTGCTCCTTCAACAATTTGTCTTCTTCTTTCACACTATCAGAGTCAACTTGCTTAACTGCTCACAGCGCCTCCTGCAGGTTGAGGGCATAGTCCCTGATACTGTCCTGCGCCCTCTGTTTACAGCCAAAGAACCGCATTTTAATTTCAGCTGCAGTGCGGGTGTCAAAAGTGCTCTTCAGTTTGGCCAGGACCTTTGCAACAGTCTCTTTATCGGTGTCCTGCCAGGCTTTCACTTCTCTCAGCGCTGCACCCGTTAGCTGTCCAATCAGGATATTCACTTTCTGGTCTTCAAACAGAGGGTAAACTTTAAACAAGCTGCACAGTCTTTCCTTAAATTCACTCAGGGTGTGTGACTCACCCGAGTACTGCGGTAGCCAGGCCGCTCCCGGTATGTAGGGCATGGATTGCGGCATTATGGGGACCGCTGCGGCGGGTGCTCCTCCTGGCGGTACCGCGGGTGTTATGATTGAGTCACCGTAGGAGGCAAAAATAGAAATGCTAGCTAAGTCCAGAAAACCAGAGAAGTTGGCAGCTATCGGATTGCAGACCCCTGAACCTATCAACACAACTAGCAGTAGCCGTGGGGGGCTCCTACGATGCCCAAGGCCCCTTGATCACAGCCGGAGGACTACATAGCCTAAAGACAGAAAGGGAAATCTAAACTTCCCCAGAGCAGACCCCAAAGCAAAAGGCAGCCCCCCAAATATAATGACGGTGAAGCAAGAAGAAACAACAAAACACAGACAGAAAGATAGACTGAGTAAAGATGGGGCCCACGCTAGCATAGATAGGAAAGGACAGGAAGGCTGCTGTCTGCAATCTGTGAAAAACCCTATGAAAATAAGAGCCAACCAACTGACAGTAAAAAAGGCCGTGAAGACGCTAGGCTTCAAAAAAGCTATGTCAGTACTCAGGAATATTCTGAAGACAGAGCAACAGGCAAAAGGAGATTCAGCTCACCCCAGCAGGTTATGGCAGAATCCAGAAAAGCAAGGAAAACAAAACACTAATGCAAAAAGGCAAAGCAGAAATCTTAGCTTTAGATGAGCAGGAATCAGACTGGTTTCCTAGAAGTCCACAGAGAAATCACCCGCAGGCCAGAAGGGCGTCGGCAGCCTTATATCCAGTCATTAACTCCACTCAGCCAGTCATAATCATCAGCCCCAGGTGTTTGACAATCAGGCTCACTACCTTTCTTCACCAGAAGAGGGAGTTCCTCGGGCCTCAGTAGTGACGGGGAAAATGAACTCACAACACGCGGCGTTTGGCGCGGACATCTTCTCCCCCCCAGTGGACGTTGGCCAGGGCCGGGGGTTGTGTGAGCTCACCGGCGGCCGCTTCACAGGCCCGACGCTCCGGGCTGTAGTCCTCAGCTCCTCCTCTTCTCACGCGCTGTCCTCTCTTCCCGCGCGGCACTTCGCTTCTTCGCGCTCTGCGGCTGGCTCCGCCCACGAAGGCCCGCCTTTTTTTCCGCGCGCCAAGCAGCGCGGCAATGGCGGCAATTGGCACCAAATTCACACAGTCCACAATCACAGTCTATGGCACACAGGACCCGGGGATACCGGGCTCCGTAATCCTGTTCGTGATGCCAAATTGGGTCGCCCTCCCAGGGCTGTGGGGTACTTGTTACCGGGCCGGTGTCAGGGGGATGTGTCACAGCAGCGGTGACCTGGTCCGCGGCCCTGGGCGCCCAAGCAATGGGGAGATGTAGTTAATGGTAGAATAGTTCGTGACGCCACCCGTGGTGTTTGGCAACTATGGTGTTAGGCCAACGCTGCATACAGATCCGCTGGGACTGATGGTATGTGCAGCTTAGATGGTAAAGCTCCCCACAGGTGGAGCTGTAGTCCCAGGGCAGTGTAGATGTAGCTGGCACGGGGATGTAGTAGTACCGAAAGCGTAGGGAACAGACAAGACACAGCGGTTGTAGTTTCTGTACCTTTACTGAGTATATGCAGTCCACAGTCCTGATTACAAATGGTATTGGAGCAGTTTAGCTTGGAAGCAGATCAGGATTCTCTCTCAGCAGAAGGGCTGTGCAGTCTCCTTCCTAGCGGTTTGTAGTGTGAAGCACTCCAGTACTTAGTTACTCTGAAATGCCTCTCTTCAGATGTTCCTAGAACTTTACTTGTATGACAGACAGCTGTAGCCTCTCTCAGGGACTCCTCTCCTGAGTCCTGGCTCTCTATTCAATTGCTGTTGTGTCCCAAGTCTTTGGTGAGAGCAGGGCATTTACAGCCTCCTACTCCTCTGGTATCTGTGGCAGGACCGTTAGTATCCATACCACCGTGAAGACCAGGCTCCTGTCTTTGCACTCTAGCGGTGAGGGAGCTCTCCTCCCGAAGCTCAACCTCCATCCCGCTCCACACGTCTGCACACATGGACCTCCTCACACAATCTGATCCTTCTTCCTCCTGGCCCTCAGAGGACACTCCTCTCCAGAATCCTGGTTCAGAGTTCCCCCTGCTGGCCCGGAGTGGAACTGTGTTGCATGCATTAGGTTAACTGCTGGAGAGACCCATCACTGCTTCCAAGCTTGGCATTTACCCTCCCCCGAAGGAAGGCAAAGCCAGTGTGGCGACCATATCCCCTGGGGGCGCCACATATTCTTAGATGATTAAACAGAAAAGTGACATGCTCACAACCAGTGTGCATTCTTTGCTCTGAGCGCTCGTTATTTGAGGGCCTAATCTCTTAATCCGACCTCACTGGTGATCTGACATATCTGACTTTGGGTCAGAACAAAAACAGCTACATTTGTATACATAGGCTCTCTGACTGAGCATTCTACCCTCAGTCTCTGGAGGTTTTAATTATAGCAGGATCCTACCTTCACTTCAAGCTATCAGCCCACGAGAGGAGTCCCCTCAGAATAGGTCCCAGCAATGATAATCACCTTATCATGGCTGCCGGGTACACATGAATTGGCCTATTTATGAGCTAAGTATTCTCAATTTTTCCTGTTTTCTAGAGCGGCAATGCCATTCAAATTTTATATATTTCATGTTTGCATGCTATAGTGCTACAGAGTGCTACTTTATATCTTGGTTATGTTTGGAGATGGCTACTCTTAGTAAGCAACTGTACACATCTGATTTCTGTTTAGGAAGTGATGATCAGCCTTTTGATATTTGTATACATAGACTCTTTGACTGAGCTCTCCACCCCTCAGCCTCAGGCTTTTTTAACCCCTTTTCCCCCAAGGGTGGTTTGCACATTAAGGCTGCGCTCACATGTCGCAGTTTTTTTTGCGTTGTCGCGGCATTTTTTAACGTGCGATTTTGCTGCGAAAACGCAAAAAAATAGCATCCCATGCAATCCTATGGGATTCCGCAGGGCTGTGCTAATGCTTCAGATTTTCTCGAGGTGGAATCGCATTGTGGAAAAATACACAGCATGCTAATAATTTTGCGGAACCGCGGCGATCCTGCACCCATTGGATTGCATTGTTCCTCTTACTTCCCGCATGTGGCTGTGCCCACCATGCAAAAAGTAAGCAGAACATTTGCAGATGGTACCCACGGTCTGGAGTAGAGGAGACTGTCCTCTGGGCTGTGGGTACCATATCCCTGTAAAAAATAGAATAAAAAATAAAAAATGGTGTTATATTCACCTTCCGGTGTCCAGCGCAGCCTTCCCGGGCCTCAGTGATGCTTCCGTTCCCAGCAATGCCTTGCGAGATCTTTGATGACGTGGTGGTCTCGCGATAATGTAGCAGTCCCTATTCCTCGCTGGACCGCAATGTCATCAAAGGTCTCGCAAGGCATTACTGGGAACGGGAGCATCGCTGAGGCCCGGGAAGGCTGCGCGGGACGCCGGAAGGTGAATATAACACCATTTTTTATTTTTAATTTTAGTTTTAACATTATATCTTTTACTATTGATGCCGCATAGGCAGCCTCAATAGTAAAAAGTTGGTCACACTCGTCAAACACTACGTTTGACGAGTGTGACCAACCTGTCAATCAGTTCTCCAAGCGATGCTACAAATCGCTTGGAAAACGCTAGCATTCTGCAAGCTAATTACGCTTGCAAATTGCTAGTTTTTCCGTGGGAAAATCGCGGGAATTTAAAATGCGATTTTCCCGTGGAATGGAATTCCGGAATTCCCGCAATGCACATAGCCTTAAGACCAGGCCAATTTTTACAATTCTGACCACTGTCCCTTTATGAGGTAATAACTATGGAAAACTTCAATGGATCTTGTTGATTCTGAGATTTTTTTTGTGACACATTATACTTCATGGTAGTGTTAAAATAACTTTGATATAACTTGCGTTCATTTGTGCAAAAAACAGAAATTTGGCTAAAATTTTGAAAATTTTGCAATTTTCAAACTTTGAATTTTTATGCCCTTAAAAGAAAGAAATATGCCACACAAAATAGTCAATAATTAACATTTTCCACATGTATACATTACATCAGCATAATTTTGGAAGCAATTTTTTTTTTTTAAATGTTATAAGGGTTAAAAGTTGACCAGCAATTTTTCATTTTTATAGCAAAATTTGCAAAACCATTTTTTTTTTAGGAACCACCTAACATTTGAAGTCACTTTGAGGGGTCTTTATGGCAGAAAATACCCAAAAGTTACACCATTCTAAAAACTGCACCCATCAAGCTGATCAAAACCACATTCAAGAAGTTTATTAACCCTTCAGGTGTTTCACAGGAGCAGAAGCAACATGGAAGGAAAAAATTACCTTTAACTTTTTAGTCACAAAAATGATCTTTTAGCAACATTTTTTATTTTCACAAGGTTAAAAGGAGAAAATGGACAGATAAGGTTGTTGTACAATTTCTCCTGAGTATGCCGATATCCCATATGTGGGGGAAAACCATTGTTTGGGTGCACGGCAGAGCTCGGAAGGGAAGGAGCCCAATTTGACTTTTTCAAACCAAAATTGGCTGGAATTGAGATTGCACGCCATGTCGTGTTTGGAGAGCCCCTGATGTGCCTAAACAGTGGAAACCCCCGACAAGTAACCTCATTTTGGAAACTAAACCGCCATGAAACATATCTGGATGTATGGTAAACACTTTGAACTCCCAAGTGTTTCACTAAAGTTTAAAACGCCCGGCCATGAAAGTAGAAAAATTTTTTTTTTTCACAAACATGTTATTTTAGTCCTATTTTTTTATTTTCCCAAGGGTAACAGGAGAGATTGGACCCCAAAAGTTGTTGCCCAATTTGTCCTGAGTATGCTAATACCCCATATGTTGGGGGAACCACTGTTTGGGCACAGGGCAGAGATCGGAAGGGAAGGAGTGCTGTTTTACTTCTTCAAACCAAAATTGGCTGAAATTGAGATCTGACAACATGTCGCATTTGGAGAGCCCCTGATGTGCCTAAACAGTAGAAACCCCTCACAAGTGACCCCATTTTGAAAGCTAGACCCCCTAATGAACTTATCATGATGTTTGGGTGAGAACGTTGAACCCCCAAGTGTTTCACTAAAGTTTATAACGCCCGGCCGGGAAAATAAAAAAATCATATTTTTACCCACAAAAATCATCTTTTAGTCCCCAATTTTTAATTTTCCCAAGGGTAACAGGAGAAATTGGACCCCAAAAGTTGTTTTCCAATATGTCCTGAGTACGCTGGTACCCCATATGTGGGAGAAAACTACTGTTTGGGGACACCTCGGGGCTCAGAAGGGAAGTAGTGACATTTTGGAAAGCAGACTGATGAAATGGTCTGTGAGTGTCATGTTCCATTTGCCAAGCCCCTGATGTGCCTAGACAGTAAAAAACACCCACAAGTGACATCGTTTTGGAAATTAGACCCCCAAGGAACTTATCTAGATGTGCCTAAAGAGTGGCAATGCCCAACAAGTGCCCCCTTTTTGGAAACTAGACCCCCAATGAACTTATCTAGATGTGCCTAAACAGTGGCAATGCCCAACATGTGCCCCCTTTATGGCAACTTGACCCCCAATAAACTTATCTAAATGTGCCTCCTTTTTGGAACTAATCTACTGTTTCCTGTTATGTAAATTTAAGTAAAGTAGTAATGTATGGAGGTGTGGTACAGTTTGAAGCAATCTTTCATACACAGGCCAGGTTTTTCGGGGCAAGTGTCGCATTGATAAATGGTGTCCTTGCGTATTCCCCTTTTGTAACACACTCGGCATCTTTTTTAACACTTTACTCTTTATCCACTTTGAGGGACCACCCCCAGGAAATGCTGACCTGGTACGATTTGAGCACCTTCAGTTCCGGAAGTACTGGGGCCCGCTCCTTCCTGAGTGCCAAATATCAGGACTTTAACCACTTACTTCTGGAACTGAAGGTACGACGTATCGGTGTGGCCTGCACATTGTGACAGCAGGAAAGCATTGAGCATTGCCATTTGTATGATGTGCACAGCCAACTTTGTGTATGACACCTTGGCCTTTCTCAAAGCACTGTACGGTTGGAGGAGTTGATCAGAGAGATCAAATTCCCCATGTTTTTGTTGTACCCCAGTACACAGTCCGGTTTGCTGACCTGTGCAGAGGTACCTCGTACAGTGCTGAGGGCGCTGCCATCACCGTGTATGGTGGTCAAGAGAAGGACATCCCTCTTGTCCTTGTACTTGACCACCTGTAGGTGGTCGCTATATTGGACTCTGCTGTCCCTCCTTCTGAGCATCTGCCCAAGTAGCATTTTCAGGAGGCCTCTCTGATTATTGAGGACAGTACCGCAGGCTGCGGTACCTCGCGCAGAGAGGGATTTGAGGAGTGGGATGCTGGTTTAAAAGATATCGGTGTAGAGGTGATAATCTTTATCCAGCAGTGGGTGCACCAAAACCCACACAATTTTCCCACTCACTCCCAGGACAGGGGGACATTCAGGGGGTTCAATCCTAGTGTCCTTTCCTTCGTAAACTCTAAAATTGTGAGTATACCCTGAGCTACTCTCACACAGCTTATAGAGTATGATTCAGTACCTGACTCTCTTGCTGGGCAGGTACTAACGTAATCTGAGCCATCACTTAAAATGAACTAAGGACTCATCAACGCAGATGTCCGTTTGGGGCACGTACACTGCAGCAAACTTTTTGTTGAAGTGTTCGATGACTGGCCGAACATTGAACAGATGGTCAAAGTTGGGGTCATCTCAAGGGGGGGACACACAAATGCATCTGGGCCATGACCATTCGGAACACTGGAGGGTTGTATAAAATATCAACACTCCAATATTGCCAAAGTTCTGGCTTCTTCAGGGTCCCCATGTGAAGGACCAGGCCCTAAAACTGCATCATTTCAACTGAGTCTGCAGGAGACCAGTTAGAAAACGATGAACCGGGGTTTTGTGCAAAAAATTGATGAGCATATAAATTAGTTTGGCCCATCATGAGGTTAACAAAATCCTCAGAGAAAAAGACTTTGAAAAAGTCTATTTCTATGAGGCCGGTGGTGTCAAACTTGATTCCTGATTCTGCCACAAAATCAGGAATCAGTGGCTCGTAATTTTCGAGGGGTGAGGTCCATACGGGCTCCGCAATGGAGTGTGCTGGTTCATCTTCATCTTCTGGAATGGTGGGCGCTGCCTCATCTTCTGTCCTGGGATGTCAGCGGTTCCGCAGGAGGAAGAGGAGGAGGAGGAAGAAGATGAGGATGAAGAATCTGAGAAATAAAGAAATGTAGGATCCTCTCACTCGCTATCAGTGTCGGAGGCAAGGAAAGCATATGCCTCCTCCACTGAATAGCACTGTTGGGACAAACGTGACGTGCGGGACTATTTTTATGAATATGGTGCTTGTATCAGGTACTTTATCTTTAACTATTTGTGTGAGTGTGGGGAGATAGTGTTTGGTGTAAAAAGAAAAAAAGAACCAGGGAGAAAAAAATGTCTGTGAAAAGAAGTGTAAAACAGAAGGCACAAGCTCTGATGAGTGAACTGTTTCACTTATCCACGTTCGGTGGCTGCTGGATGTGCGCACAGAGGTGGCGAAAATAAAAGTGTCTAAAACAGCAGGAATGAGCTCTGATAAGTTAACTGTTTCACGTATCAAAGATCGGCGACTGTTGGATGTATGCACAAGGGTGGTGCAAGGTGGGGTTGAGAAAGAAAAATGTAAAACAGCAGGCATGAGTTCTAATTAGTGAACTGCGTCACTTATCAAATTTTGGTGGCTGCTGGATTTGTGCACAGAGGTGGGGCTAAGGGGGTGAGAAATAAAAGCAAGCACAAGTGTTGATCGGTGAGCTGCATCACCAATCAACGCTCGGCGGCTGCCAAATGTGCGCATAGAGGCGGCACAAAGGGGGGATAGTGGGAGGTAAAAAGAGGGGGGAAGGGGGGATGGGAGGATTGGGGTGGATGAAGAGAGATCGGGCAGGGATCAGAGATCAAAACACTTAGGGTTGTATTCTTTCTTTTGTCTTGTTCTCTTTCTTCTTTCTTCGTTTTTCAGCAGGGATTGTGGTGTCACAGGCTTCTGTGGCACCACAAGGCCTTGTACAGCAGGAGATCCAGTGATGTGACCACTTTGCAGGAATCTTCAGCTAGTACGACGACCTGCAGAGGAGTCACAGACACGTCACAGAGCGGTTATACCGCTGCTGTGACCTGTCATTGGTGTGATCGATGATGACATCGATCACACCAATAAGAGCTGGCCCTGGTGATGCTGGTGTTGCTCACAGCTCCAATGCTAGGCAGGTCACCAGCAGGGCACAGTGCAGTCACGCCGTGGCTGTGCCGTGTGATTGGCGCGATCAACGATTACATCGATCATGCCAATCAGCAGCTCCATGCCATGCCTGGCCTTTCATAGGCATTGGCTTAGGATTGGTGCTCTTACAGTTAGGATCCTAGGCAGGGCACAGCACGGTAACACTGCGACTGGGCTCTGTGATTGGTGCGATCGATATGATCCTCGATGACACCAATCTGAGCAGTTTCCTCTGATGCCTGGCATTGCCAGGCACCAGCTTAGGATCGAGTACATTGATTCTAGGCTGGGACATCACTGTTTCAGGCAATCTGATTGCCTGAAACAATTAGAGAGGCTGTGATTGGCAGTTCAGAATTGAACAACCAATCACAGCGATTGTGAGTGCGGGTGGGCAGGGACACCCCCCAGGATGCCGACACCATCTTCCCACAGGTAAGATGGCTCCGGAATTTTAATGTGATCACCGTGACTTCGGTCGCAGTGTGGTGTTAAAGGACATGACATACTATTCCACCCATGGTCAGACAGGCCCAGGTCACATGGACAGAATAGTATGTCTGATGTCAGAAAGGGGTTAATTACAGCAGGATAATACCTTCACATATAAATGTAGGCTTCAGCCTAAGAGGAGATTCACATTCGGCAGGTTCCAAGCAACGAGAATCACCTTATCGTGGCTGCCGGGTACACATGAATCGGACAATTTATGTGCCAAGTATTCTCAATTTTTGCAAATTTTCTAGAACAGTAAAGCAATTCAAATTTCAAATATTTCATGTTTGGGTGCTATGGTACTACAGAGTGCTACTTTTTTTGTTTGTTTACACAAATAGACCAAAAGAAATTGATGATCACTGAGCAATCTATAGCAGATCGTTCAGTCAGCGTCGTCTGTCATAAAAGATAATTTCACTCGATGAACAAGCATTTTGCTCATTCTTTGGGCAATCAGCAGCCTTTTTACAAAGCAAGATAATTGTGAAATGACTGTTTTAAACAATGATTGTTCATCATCACCTTGTGTAAATGCAACCTAGCTGTTCCAAATTTGTTCAAATGTCCTGTTATTTCTATGTGTAAATATAGTGATAACAGTGTAGACTCCTGAACAAGCCACTAATAACTAAATGTGCTACAGCAGAATTTGTGTTGAGCTTTTAAGTTCTACCAATACTATAGCTTTGCTACTCCTCAAAACTGTCATTCAGGGAGGAGAACCACACTGCCAGAAACCAGGAAGTATGGAGAATGCAGAACTGTGAGGTGCTGTCATGCTTCTGGGTTTGAACCCTTGAGCTTGTGCTTTGTTGTCAGCTGCTCTTTCCTCTGAGCCACAGCAGATACACCTTTTCTCCAGGTTTTTAGTTTCTGTTATTTGTGCTTTAGTCTTTTTAGGGTAACAGGTGTTTTGTCTGCCCAATTACCTTTCTGGTGTGGCCAGAGGCATAGCTAGGGTTTCAGTTCAGGGGGGCGAAACTTCTGAGTGGGCCCCTAACTAGGTAACTTTGATTACAACTCGGTGACGTACCCTAATAGTGGATGTAGGAGATGACTGCGCTGTTACTGAAAATAATCCCTTTATAAAGACCAACATGGATATTACCGCAATATGGTCAGTGTTAAATACCAGTCCTACAAAACATATGTGATTACTGCACAGGTATAGTTGGTGTCTTACCGCTGATGTTCTTTCTGATGGAATCGGTCACTTTTCATGTCTTTTCCATCTGGCCCAGACTGACATGATAACTCCTCCAGCCAGGACTCGGCTACAGAGAATACAACAACGACACGTTTCACTTCTCATATTCCAGCCCCATCACCATGTATCTCCAACCTGCACAAACCCATCACCTGCTGATACCCCAATGCTGAGCCACTGCTGCCGTATGTGTCCCTATTACAGCACCTGATACCCCAATGCTGAGCCTCTGCTGCCGTATGCGTCCCTATTACTGCACCTGATACCCCAATACTGAGCCTCTGCTGCCGTATGTGTCCTTATTACTGCACCTGATACCCCAATACTGAGCCACTGCTGCCGTATGTGCCCCTATTACTGCACCTGATACCCCAATACTGAGCCTCTGCTGCCGTATGTGTCCTTATTACTGCACCTGATACCCCAATACTTAGCCGTTGCTGCCGTATGTGTCCCTATTACTGCACCTGATACCCCAATACTGAGCCTCTGCTCCCGTATGTGTCCCTATTACTGCACCTGATACCCCAATACTGAGCCTCTGCTGCCGTATGTGTCCTTATTACTGCACCTGATACCCCAATACTGAGCTGCTGCTGCCGTATGTGCCCCTATTACTGCACCTGATACCCCAATACTGAGCCTCTGCTGCCGTATGTGTCCTTATTACTGCACCTGATACCCCAATACTTAGCCGTTGCTGCCGTATGTGTCCCTATTACTGCACCTGATACCCCAATACTGAGCCTCTGCTCCCGTATGTGTCCCTATTACTGCACCTGATACCCCAATACTGAGCCTCTGCTGCCGTATGTGTCCTTATTACTGCACCTGATACCCCAATACTGAGCCGTTGCTGCCGTATGTGTCCCTATTACTGCACCTGATACCCCAATACTGAGCCTCTGCTCCCGTATGTGTCCCTATTACTGCACCTGATACCCCAATGCTGAGCCGCTGCTGCCGTATGTGTCCCTATTACTGCACCTGATACCCCAATACTGAGCCACTGCTGCCGTATGTGTCCCTATTACTGCACCTGATACCCCAATACTGAGCCTCTGCTGCCGTATGTGTCCCTATTACTGCACCTGATACCCCAATGCTGAGCCGCTGCTGCCGTATGTGTCCCTATTACTGCACCTGATACCCCAATACTGAGTCACTGCTGCCGTATGTGTCCCTATTACTGCACCTGATACCCCAATACTGAGCCGCTGCTGCCGTATGTGTCCCTATTACTGCACCTGATACCCCAATACTGAGCCACTGCTGCCGTATGTGTCCCTATTACTGCACCTGATACCCCAATACTGAGCCTCTGCTGCCGTATGTGTCCCTATTACTGCACCTGATACCCCAATACTGAGCCTCTGCTGCCGTATGTGTCCCTATTACTACACCTGATACCCCAATGCTGAGCTGCTGCTGCCGTATGCATCCCTATTACTGCACCTGATACCCCAATACTGAGTCACTGCTGCCGTATGTGTCCCTATTACTGCACCTGATACCCCAATACTGAGCCGCTGCTGCCGTATGTGTCCCTATTACTGCACCTGATACCCCAATACTGAGCCGCTGCTGCCGTATGTGTCCCTATTACTGCACCAGATACCCCAATGCTGAGCCTCTGCTGCCGTATGTGTCCCTTTTACTGCACCTGATACCCCAATGCTGAACCGCTGCTGCCGAATGTGTCCCTATTACTGCACCTGATACCCCAATACTGAGCCACTGCTGCCGTATGTGTCCCTATTACTGCACCTGATACCCCAATACTGAGCCACTGCTGCCGTATGTGTCCCTATTACTGCAACTGATACCCCTTATACACACACGGCTCTGCTTCACACCCCCTATACACACACGCCTCTGCTCCGTACACGCTGTACACATGTGGCTCCGCTCTGTACACCTTGTACACACCTGGCTCTGCTCTGTACACCTTGTATACACACGGCTCTGCTCCGCACACCCCGTACACACGCGGCTCCGCACCATACACCTCGTACACATACGGCTCAAATCCGTACACCTTGCACGCACGGCTCCACTCCGTACACGCCACACACACACGGCTCTGCTCTGTACACCCCGTACACACACGGTTCTGCTCTGTACACCCCGTACACACACTTGGCTCCGCTCCGTACATAAACAGCTCTGCCCACCCCATACACACACGGCTCCGCTCCTCTGTACATCTCATACCTGCATATCTCTGCTCCGTACACCTACAAACATGGCTACGCTCTGTACACCTCATACACACACAGCTCTGCTACATCCACCCTGTAAACCAATCCTGACCCCATACAAAAACTTACTTCACCTCATCCAGCACTATGACAACCAGCACAGCAGAGCCCTGTGCTGAAGCCCCTGATCATGTGACCCCCTGACTCCGCCCCTCCCGTGATCTCATCACAGGTCCTGTGCGCACAGAAAAGCTCATAACGACGTTGCTGGCTGTGAGGTGGGGGGCACACTGCTGGCACTGGGGCCCCCCACCGCCTTCTCAGAGGCCCATAGCGGCTAGGCGGCAGGGTAGGGAGATCGATTCTCCCTGCTCTGCAGCAGAATGTAACTGTGTGGTCGCGCTGTGCACGCCGATACAGTTACAGTAGTGTAGCTCAGTGGCCCCCTCAGAGCTCGGGGCCCAGGGCGACCGCCCCCTCTGCCCCCCCGGTAGCTACACTGCTGGGTGTGGCTTTATATAGTTCCCCCTGCTGGTATTTCCTGCTGTTGATAGTCTCATTTGGATGTCCAGCCATACTGCTGTACTTTAAGCCAGTCAGGGAAAGACCAGCAAGGGTATATCTCTCAGCTGTTTATGTTGCTTACCATGCACCTATCTTCTGCTTATTTTTAGGACGTAGGCGGAATATTCTCTAAGAGTACATACATAATCCTTTATTTGTGTGTGGGGGGGTTTTTACATGTTTTACTCACTCTGGGATCTAACATAGTTATTAAGGTTGAAGGAAGACTTTAAGTCCATCTAGTTCAACCCATATCCTATCCTAACCTGCCCCAACATGTTGATCCAGAGGAAGGCAAAAAAAACCCATGTGGCAAACAGTAAGCTTCACATTGGGGAAAAAATTCCTTCCCGACTCCACATGCGGCAATCAGACTAGCTCCCTGGATCAACGCAATATTAAGGAAACTAGTGTATATACCCTGTAATATTATGCGTTTCAAGAAAGGCATCCTGTCCCTTCTTAAATTTTAGTAGGGAATCACTGATTATAACATCATATGGCAGAGAGTTCTATAGTCTCACTGCTCTTACAGTAAAGAATCCGCGTCTGTGAGTATGCTTAAACCTTCTTTCCTCCAGATGTAGAGGATGCCTCCTTGTCCCCGTCACAGGTCTAAGAGTAAAAAATCATTAGAAAGGTCTTTGTACTGTCCCCGCATATATTTATACATTGTAATAAGATCACCCCTAAGCCTTCGATTCTCCAAACTAAATATCCCCAAGTGTAATAACCTGTCTTGGTATTGCAGACAGTTCCCTAATAACCTTGGTCACACTTCTCTGCACCCGCTCCAGTTCAGCTATGTCTTTCTTATACACCTGAGACCAGAACTGTACACAGTATTCTAAGTGTGGTCGCACTAGTGACTTATATAGAGGTAAAATTATGTTCTCCTCATGAGCATCTATGCCTCTTTTAATGCATCCCATTATTTTATTTGCCTTTGCAGCAGCTGCCTGACACTGGCCACTAAATGTGAGTTTGTCATCCACCCATACACCCATTTCCTTTTCAGTGACAGTTTTGCCCAGTGTTTTACAATTAAGCACATAATTATACATCTTGTTCGTTCTACCCAAGTGCATGACCTTACATTTATCCCCATTAAAGTTCATTTGCCAATTATCAGCCCAACCTTCTAGTTTACATAAATCCTGCTGTAATATAAAATTGTCCTCCCCTGTACTGATTACCCTGCAGAGTTTAGTGTCATCTGCAAATATTGAAATTCTAATATCTATGCCCCCTACAAGGTCATTAATAAATATGTTAAAAAGAAGCGGGCCCAATACTGACCCCTGTGGTACTCCACTGCTAACCGTGACCCAGTCCGAATGTGCTCCATTAATAACCACCCTTTGTTTCCTATCCCTGAGCCAGGTCTTAACCCACTTACACATATTTTCCCCTATCCCCATTGTTCTCATTTTATGTATCAACCTTTTGTGTGGCACTGAATCGAAAGCTTTTGAAAAGTCCATGTACACCACGTCCACTGCTTTCCCTTGGTGCAGTCCGGAACGTACCTCTTCACAAACGCTTATCAGATTAGTCTGACAGAAACGGTCCCTTGTAAACCCATGTTGATATTGGGTAATGAGGTTATTCTTCTTCAGAGACTCCAGTATAGTATCTCTTAGAAAACCCTCCAGGATTTTACCTAAATTGAGGTTAAACTTAAATTTTTCACTCTTTCTTTCATTGCAGCCATTTGGTAAATTGAAAAAAGTTCATTCCTTTTCTCATTATTGCACACATGCACCCCATCTTGACTGAAAAAAACAGAAATGTAGAAATTTTTTCAAATTTATTAAAAAAGAAAAACTGAAATATCACATGGTCATAAGTATTTAGACTCTTTGCTCAGACACTCATATTTAAGTCACATGCTGTCCATTTCATTGTGATCCTCCTTGTCCAGATGTGTTTAATTAAACTGATAGGACTTGATTTGTGAAGGCACACACCTGTCTGTATAAGACCTCACAGCTCACAGTGAATATCAGACCAAGTGGGAATCATGAGGTCAAAGGAAGTGGCCAAGGAGCTCAGAGACAGAATTGTGGGAAGGCAAAGATCTGGCCAAGGTTACAAAAGAATATCTGCAGTACTCAAGGTTTCTAAGAGCACATAGAGAGGCCGTGTGAAAAGCAAAGTCTGTGATAGCACTGTGTTGAGGAAGCTATCGTCCTTGTGAGAGTCTGGACTGTCAGGAGTGCCCTGGTCGCAAGGACAGTGATCATAGTGAGGCAGCTTTCCCAGGAGTGAGAACTGACAAGGAGTCAGCATGTGGAGCAGGAGCTCCTGGAAAGTAACTCCACAGACTGTTGGTACTTATGTTCCATGGATGTTACCAGACTGGTCGGCATGCGGTCACCCACGGCAACTGGACAATGAGAAGTCTGGCGTGTTTATTGACTGCGAGTTAAGCCATATACTAGGAAGTGCTATGGGTTATGTGCGTGATGTGTAACATGACGGTTTATGCTGAGTAAAATAAACCCGAATAGACTGTTTTGTGGAGAAAACGTGCCCGTGTGCCTTCATCCCGTTGCTAAGCGAGTGTCCCTAACACATTCAGTAAGCGCTGCCTTACTATATATATGTGTGTGTGTGTCACTGACATATATATATATATATATATATATATACATATATATATATATAAGTATTCTATGTGTATATATCTATTGTTTTCTAGCCTGTCAGTGTGATTTTCCTGTACACTGCATAATAAATAGATATGTATGTGTGTATGTCACTGACATGTATAGCTAGATAGATAGATAGATAGATAGATAGATATAGATATACAGTGGGGCAAAAAAGTATTTAGTCAGTCAGCAATAGTGCAAGTTCCACCACTTAAAAAGATGAGAGGCATCTGTAATTTACATCATAGGTAGACCTCAACTATGGGAGACAAACTGAGAAAAAAAATCCAGAAAATCACATTGTCTGTTTTTTTTTCATTTTATTTGCATATTATGGTGGAAAATAAGTATTTGGTCAGAAATAAGCAATCAAGATTTCTGGCTCTCACATACCTGTAACTTCTTCTTTAAGAGTCTCCTCTTTCCTCCACTCATTACCTGTAGTAATGGCACCTGTTTAAACTTGTTATCAGTATAAAAAGACACCTGTGCACACCCTCAAACAGTCTGACTCCAAACTCCACTATGGTGAAGACCAAAGAGCTGTCAAAGGACACCAGAAACAAAATTGTAGCCCTGCACCAGGCTGGGAAGACTGAATCTGCAATAGCCAACCAGCTTGGAGTGAAGAAATCAACTGTGGGAGCAATAATTAGAAAATGGAAGACATACAAGACCACTGATAATCTCCCTCGATCTGGTGCTCCACGCAAAATCTCACCCCGTGGGGTCAGAATGATCACAAGAACGGTGAGCAAAAATCCCAGAACCACGCGGGGGGACCTAGTGAATGAACTGCAGAGAGCTGGGACCAATGTAACAAGGCCTACCATAGTAACACACTACGCCACCATGGACTCAGATCCTGCAGTGCCAGACGTGTCCCACTGCTTAAGCCTGTACATGTCCGGGCCCGTCTGAAGTTTGCTAGAGAGCATTTGGATGATCCAGAGGAGTTTTGAGAGAATGTCCTATGGTCTGATGAAACTAAACTGGAACTGTTTGGTAGAAACACAACTTGTCGTGTTTGGAGGAAAAAGAATACTGAGTTGCATCCATCAAACACCATACCTACTGTAAAGCATGGTGGTGGAAACATCATGCTTTGGGGCTGTTTCTCTGCAAAGGGGCCAGGACGACTGATCCGGGTACATGAAAGAATGAATGGGGTCATGTATCGTGAGATTTTGAGTGCAAACCTCCTTCCATCAGCAAGTGCATTGATGATGAAACGTGGCTGGGTCTTTCAACATGACAATGATCCAAAGCACACTGCCAGGGCAACGAAGGAGTGGCTTCGTAAGAAGCATTTCAAGGTCCTGGAGTGGCCTAGCCAGTCTCCAGATCTCAACTTTATAGAAAACCTTTGGAGGGAGTTGAAAGTCCGTGTTGCCAAGCGAAAAGCCAAAAACATCACTGCTCTAGAGGAGATCTGCATGGAGGAATGGGCCAACATACCAACAACAGTGTGTGGCAACCTTGTGAAGACTTACAGAAAACGTTTGACCTCTGTCATTGCCAACAAAGGATATATCACAAAGTATTGAGATGAAATTTTGTTTCTGACCAAATACTTATTTTCCACCATAATATGCAAATAAAATGAAAAAAAAACAGGCAATGTGATTTTCTGGATTTTTTTTTTCTCAGTTTGTCTCCCATAGTTGAGGTCTACCTATGATGTAAATTACAGACGCCTCTCATCTTTTTAAGTGGTGGAACTTGCACTATTGCTGACTGACTAAATACTTTTTTGCCCCACTGTATATGTATTCTATGTGTATTTATCTATTCTATTCTTTTCTAAGCTGTTAGTGTGATTTTACTGTAGCCGCACATGAATTGCTGGCTTTTCAATGGACACCGATACGTAAAAATCGGACTGCACTAGCATGGTGCGAGTGCTGTGCGATTTTTTTTCTCACACCCATTGACTTGCATTGACAAGTCTTCTCCGAGATACGCAGCATATCGCTGCATATTGCGATTTTTTTTCTCAGTCCAATTTCAGCTGAGAAAAAAATTGCAGATAAGATGTCACCCAATGAATAACATTGGTCCAAGTGCAATCCGATTTTTTATTGGATTGCACTCCTCCGTATTTCTCGCAAATGGGTATGAGTCCTTAGAATTAGTAGCATTATTTATGTTTATGATGCTGTTAAGTCACATCAGAAGACCTAAGATCATCCAGGAATTTCACCTGTGATATAAGTAAGAAAATAGGTCCAATAGTAAGCCCTAATAGTCAAGCAGCAACCTCATCTGGAGGTAAAGTAGTCAATGCCCACTCATTTGGGACACCAATAGACCAAAACTACCCACTACATAAAATTCTAACATGAGCTTTCTCAGCAGGTTTTGAAGAGATTAGGAATTTAAAACACTGAAGGGGTTGTCCAGGCTTAGGATACAAGCCTGCAGTCATTTATTGTTACTGCAGACTTGTGAATCTGTATGCTGTGAGGATTCTTTGGTGCTGGGAGTGGCGGACACATTGGGCTGACTAGATGTGCGTAGCCACTTTCAATACAAGTGTATTGAGCGCGGTTGGATAAAATGTAGTTGGCATGTGGCCGGGAGTATGCAGAGTATACTTTTGGTCACATGTTCACCCACTCGCGATGCTGGCACCAGATAATCCTCACAGCACAAGTCTGTAGTAATGTAGAGTTACTGCAGACTTGCAGCCTACCAATGGACAACCCTTTCAAAATAGTGAGATGGTTTCCATAAGTAGCTTAATTACTTTCTAAATCATTGTATGGCACATAAAAAACACCATGAGTTAAACAGTCAAAATGAAATTCAATCAACTTTATTAAAGACATGTTATACAAAACAGTATATGTAAGACATAAAAAAAAGAAATGTTAAAACTGGCATTGGCGGCTGAAGGCAGCTCTCATCATTGTCACCTCATAGTGCTGAGATCAGTACAACCAGGAGACCATTATGGGAGTTGTATTCATCTGACAGTGCCTGGGAAGAGAAGTACAGTTTGTGCTAATCCCAGACACTGGCTGCTAAAGGCAGCTCTCATCATAGTCGACTGGTCTCCCTGTCTTCAGTGCGACCAGGCGACAATGATGGGAGCTGTATTCAGCAGCAGCTGTGTCCCTCCTGTGTAATATAAAGAATTCAATAAAATAGGTGGAAACTCCCACGCAATTTTCATAACCAGCAGAGGGAGATCCCACAGCTGGGGATGATGTTAATAATCTGGGACAAGGAAGCATATCTCCATAAGGTTCCCAGCTTACAGCTGTCTATTTAACTTTTGGTTGTTTGAATTTATAGGGAGACCCGATTTCATTTTTTTGTGGGGTCCCCTTAAATTCACCAGGAAAGGCTAAGCAAGCATTCCCCAACAATGAGCTTTCCTTCTGCTGGTTATGAAAACTTTTTAACATTTTTTAACTTAATTTTTTATTTTAGAGAAGACTTACATAGCTGCTGCTGAATACAACTCCTATCATTGTCTCTTCATTGTGCTAATCTCATGAGAGCTGTAGCTCTTCTTGCCAGGCACCAGTACGTGTCACGTTGATGACACACGAATGACGTCACGCATTTTGTCTGTGTTGCGCAAAAAAGCCAGACATGTCTGCGAGTTTTTCACATGGACAAACAGTCCTTATGAAATACCTGACATGCGCGCACCACCATTGAATACAATAGGTGTGCGCATGAAAAATGGATCACTTGCGGTCATAAAAAACAGCTGTGGGAAGAAGGCCTTTGGAACATACAGTATATGGTATTTTGAAATTTGCTTTTAGAGATTCCAGTTGTGCAGAACAGATTTTTCATAAAGCTCAATGAACCCTTTCTTCAATAGCAAGTGAGATTGTATTACTTTAGTTTTATAAAATGTTATTTAGTTTCAACAATTTCAGTATACCCCATTGTGCTCTTGTGGTTTCTATGGTAAGCTGTCCAACTGCATACATTTCTACATCAACTCTGTATTTAATTCATTAACTCAGGCTTTACTCAATAATGTATTAGATCAAAAAACAAATACTTTTCTATAAAGTCAGACTGAAAAAAATGGCAATATACTTTTATACATATGGGATCACATAATTTCATTAGACCTGCACAACCTCTGCTCATCAGAATTCATGGTCTCTTTATTGAAGGTGAAAGGTACTCAATAGATTTGCTGAATGCGTGTGACACTTTTTCTTGTATATTATGAATTGAAGTAAGCTTTATGATTAACCTACATATTTAAACTGAGTCTGATTGTCACATGTCAGTGACAACATTCTGGTATGTATTATAATTAGCGTTGAGCGATACCTTCCGATATCGGGAAATATCAGATCGGATTGGATCGGACCGATACCCAAAAATATCGGGTATCGCCGATTCCGATACCGGAAACCCATGCAAGTCAATGGGGCACAACTATCGGAATGAAAATAAACCCTTTCTTTCCTTGCACATCCAGTTCAGGAGGGGTGAAGAGTATGGCCGGTGCGTGGGCGGAGACTGTGCGTGTGTGTGTGTGCGGGCGGGGTCTGTACGGGCCTCTCGGGGGTCTGTGCGGGCTGCCGGGGGTCTGTGCGGGCCTGCCGGGGGTCTGTGCGGGCTGCCGGGGGTCTGTGCGGGCCTGCCGGGGGTCTGTGCGGGCTGCCGGGGGTCTGTGCGGGCCTGCCGGGGGTTGTGTGTGTGCAGGCATCGTCCCATCATCTGGCTAATGTGTTGAATGTAAAAAAAAAACAAAAACAAAAAAACATACATACTACATAATACTACATACATACTACACAACATTCATACATACTACATACATACTTCATATATACTACATTCATACAACATACATACATACTACATACATGCTACATATATACTACATTCATACACCGTACATACATACTACATACATACCACATATATACTACATTCATACAACATACATACTACATAATACATACAAACAATCAATATACTCCCTGATCCGCAGAAATCCACGAGTGTCCCACGATGATCTCCCGTGGAGAACAGCAGCATCAGCTGATGCGACCGCTCTCTAGGGGCTCCAGGAATACAATGACGGGAGGTAGGTATCCTTCCGCACTTTATTCCTCCGCCACTGTAAAAATATAGTCCTTAGTCTCACTTTTGGCTTTGCTGTGTGAGAAAGTCCCACGCAGCTTTTGCCATAAATTGAGACCAGTGAACTATAGTAACCTTTCAGTGATGCACTGCAGGAGATCATCGTGGGACACTTGTAGATTTTTGCGGATCAGGGAGTATATACAGTAGGTTGTTTGTTATTTTAATATTTTTTACAGTGAGATGACACTGGCTTCGGGGATCAAAGTGACAAGTGATGGTGAGTATGTACTCTATGTTATATGTACTGTATGTCTATATGTATGTATTGTATGAATGTATGAATGTATTGTATGTAGTATGCATGTAGTATGTATGTAGTATGTATGTTGTATGTATGTTGCATGTATGTAGCATTTTGTATGTATGTTGTATGTATGTAGTAAGTATGTAGTATGTAGTATGTATATATGTATGTTGTATGAATGTAGTATATATGTAGTATGTATGTAGTATGTAGTATGTATGTTGTATGAATGTAGTATATATGTAGTATGTATGTAGTATGTATGTATGTTGTATGAATGTAGTATATATGTAGTATGTATGTTGTATGAATGTAGTATATATGTAGTATGTATGTATTATGTAGTATGTATGTATGCTGTATGAATGTAGTATATATGTAGTATGTATGTATGCTGTATGAATGTTGTATATATGTAGTATGTATGTTTTTTTTTTTTTCACATTCAACACATTAGCCCGATGATGGGACTAATACTGTCCCATCATTGGCTAATGTGTCAATCACTGTCATTGTAGCAGGCATAGCCCGATGGGACTTGTAGTCCCATCGGACGATGCCTGCACACACACACAACCCCCGGCAGGCCCGCACAGACCCCCGGCAGCCCGCACAGACCCCCGGCAGGCCCGTACAGACCCCCGGCAGACCCGCACAGACCCCCGGCAGGCCCGCACAGACCCCCGGCAGCCCACACAGACCCCCGGCAGGCCCGCACAGACCCCCGGCAGGCCCGCACAGACCCCCGGCAGCCCGCACAGAGCCCTGGCAGGCCCGCACAGACCCCCAGCAGCCCGCACAGACCCTCGGCAGGCCCATACAGACCCCCGGCAGGCCCGCACAGACCCCTGGCAGGCCCGCACAGACCGCGCATCATGATGACATCATTTCAGCAGCCAATCACAGCCATACCATTAGTTAACATGGCTAACACAACTGGCTCATTGCATTATGGGAACTTCCGATTTCGGTATTCGATATTGTAAAAATATCGGAACTCGGTATCGGAAATCCGATACAGCGAATATCGGCCAATACCCGATATTTGCAGTATCGGAATGCTCAACACTGATTATAATATATCATACAATCTCTATATATAAAAACCAATGTGTGTGTGTGTCACCAACCAATCACGAAGCATCTTTCATTTCACCAGAGCTGTTCAAAAGAAGCTAAGCTGTGATTGGTTGCTATGACCAACAGTTTTCCTTGCAACCAATCACTAAGCATCTCTCATTTCACCAGAGCTGGTTAAAAGTAGCTGGGCTGTGATTGGTTGCTATGAGCAAGTTTTCCCACTTGACAACACCTCAGCAGACACTGACATGGTGGGAGAAATCTTGCATCCCCAGGAACATAAGCTCCAGCCATTGTCTGTCCCCCAGAAAGGAGCAGTGCCTAAATGACAGAAATGAATCCCCCCCTCCCGTGTGGTATCATTAAGTGACACACATGATTGTAGGAAAGTGCACATATTAAATATCATGTGGATTTAATATTTTCTCACAGACACTTTTATGCATTATTGATGTGTTACTGTGCTCTGATGCTGTGAGATTTTTAAAATGCTACTTTCCCCATAATTCACCTGAATATACCCATATAACACGTAATGCTTTTCCCATAACAACCCATTAAATATGATACTATACTGCATACAGATGCTGTACATTCATGAGCAACTCAGCCGGACAAACTAAAAGTTAACGGTGCATGAAAATGTGTGTGAAGGTTTCTCTACTGTACTGATGTATAAGGTTTGTGCCTGTCCATTGGTGAAAAGCAGGACTGTGATATTTATGGTGGCAGGTAAGTGAGAATATCAGCCTGATCAGTAGAAAACCTGGGATCTTAGTGAACCATGTTTCTGTGCAATTTCACTATTCTACTTTTACTGGCTTTGACGGGATGATGTGGGATATTAGGGGTAGTAGTCCGGTAGCTCTGGCTGATTGGATGATGTGGGATATTATAGTGAATGTGGCTATGCGGAGTGGGCGGGGCTCTACACTCAGCTTTATATAGAGATCTGTATAATCATTATAATTTGTTATAACTAACCACAGTTGGTTACTATGCCCGGGCAGTGCCGGGCTCTTAAGCTAGTAATATATATCACAGCATTATGAAGACAATGCAGGAGTGCACCCGATGTTCAAAGTGTGCCTAAGCAAACCCTATAGTGTTTCTAAAGAATGATGCTATCTGCCTACAGTTGTTATGATAATTCCTACAGTGCCTACTACATGCAGAGGGATCACTGGCATACAGTGTATTGATGACTTCCTTTCATTAGTCCCACACTTTATTTGTATGGTATTTTAGCAACTGCATTCAGAACAGTTGCTCACTTATTGTTGATCCACTTGCAAAGATTCTGAAGAAAATATTGGGTCATTAGCAGAGCTGTACGCCTTTAAAAAACCTACCATAGAATTTGGAATCATTTACATACCGAGACCATTGCACCTCTTTAGATATCTTATTTATTTGGATGAGAAGGTAGTTCAAGCACTTCATTTTCTCGCAATGCATTCAACATAGACAGCAGCATAATTCTTATCTTCAACGCAGCCAGGACTATTGTCCTCAACTTCATACAACCCCTCCTTGTCACCTGCTGTACCACATTACTCTGCGATAACATCATAGCACACTGTAATAGCCTACTTTAGTCAACATGAATTTTAGATTTTTGGTGTTTTCCCGAATTTCATCTCTGTGCACAAATATAAATTTTCCTCCATCTTTTTGCCAAGCCAGTACTTTAATTTTCCAACCTTTAAACAGCACACCTACATGTGATTTTTTTCTTACCTGTTAGCAATTACCATATATCTAATATATAAAGCTCAAAGTGTGTATGTATGTGTGTATGTATGTATGTGTGTATGTATGTGTGTATGTATGTATGTGTGTGTATGTGTGTATGTCCGGGATAGGCATCCGCACCGTCGCAGCTACAGCCACAAAATTTGGCACAGTCACACGTCTGGACCCCGAGAGCGTCCTAAGCTATGTTGTGAGGTGAAATTTTAACCCCGCGCGTTCCAATTCACCAAACAATTTTGCCCCCGTCTACATACTGGGGAAAAAGTGTGTCCGTGTCAAGCCCCACCCCTCATTATGATGTCATAATGCCCCTATTTGCATACTGGGGAAACAGCGTGCGTATCAAGCCCCACCCCTCATTATGATGCCACAATGATTGCCATGGTGACGCTGATGTCATCATAGGTTGCAAGCCCCGCCGCCGCTCATTATGATGTCATAATGGTTGACTATGGGATGGAGGATGTGTGATGGGTATATGGGCACTGGACTATGGGATGGAGGATATGTATGATGGGTATATGGGCACAGGACTATGGGATGGCGGATATGTATAATGGGTATATGGGCACGGGACTATGGGATGGAGGATGTGTGATGGCTACATGGGCACTGGACTATGGGATGGAGGATATGTATGATTGGTATATGGGCACGGGATTATGGGATGGACGATATGTATGATGGGTATATGGGCACAGGACTATGGGATGGAGGATGTGTGATGGGTATATGGGCACGGGACTATGGGATGGAGGATGTGTGATGGGTATATGGGCACGGGACTATGGGATGGAGGATATGTATGATGGGTATATGGGCACTGGACTATGGGATGGAGGATATGTATGATGGGTATATGGGCACGGGACTATGGGATGGAGGATGTGTGATGGGTATATGGGCATGGGACTATGAGATGAAGATGTATGATGGGTATATGGACACTCGACTATGGGATGGAGGATATGTATGATGGGTATATGGGCACGGGCCTATGGGATGGTGGATATGTATGATGGGTATTTGGGCATGGGACTATGGGATGGAGAATGTGTAATGGGTATATGGGCACAGGACTATGGGATGGAGGATGTGTGATGGGTATATGGGCACTTGACTATGGGATGGAGGATATGTATGATGGCTATATGGGCATGGGACTATGCGATGAAGGATGTGTGATGGGTATATGGGCATGGGACTAAGGGATGGAGGATGTGTGATGGGTATATGGGCACTCGACTATTTGATGGTGGATATATATGATGGGTATATGGGCGCTGGACTATGGGATGGAGGATATGTATGATGGGTATATGGGCATAGGACTATGGGATGGAGGATGTGTAATGGGTATATGGGCACGGGACTATGGGATGGAGGATGTGTCATGGGTATATGGGCACTGGACTATGGGATGGAGGATCTGTGATGGGTATATGGGCACTTGACTATGGGATGGAGGATATGATAAATAAAAATGACAGACCACAAGGCTGAAACAGTATAACATCATATATTGCATGTGGGTGCAGATGAAACCAACACAATCAGCCCATGGAAAATCAGTGTAGGACACACTGTAATCAATAAGAAACAACAAAAGGAAATCAGTGCATAGATGTCCAAAGTATGATAAAATCACAAATCTTTATTAGATAACACAGGTAGAAAAGCACAAACAATGACAAATAAAGGGTGACACAAGCAGAAGCAGAGCAAAGGGGTATACAGTGTCAAAAACCTCACTCTGACCCTTATCATAAGTAAACACCTGGTGGTAAAGATTCAAGTATACACACCCGATATATAACAGGCAGACCAGTGAAAAGCAATAAGGGGTAAAATCCCCAGCTGGACAGCCATATAATCAGGGGTGAAATTACAAAGACACAAAAGTAAGGTAAACATACCAGGAGGGGACAGGGGAGAGACACTGGATCCCAAGCTCAGCTGACCCCGACGTACGTTTCGGAAATGATCTTCCTTCCTCAGGGGGCGTGTCAATAGGGTGTTAATTGCGGTTTAAATAGGGGAGGTAAAAAACAAGCACCAATCATGAGGGGTGACGCTGACCAATCTCCCCACATCCCCCCATCGCTGCCTGGGCTGGCGCTGATCAGCACGGGGCCCCATGACGTCAGACGCCAGACCACAGGCAGACGGGGGCGGGACAGGAAGCGCGTCCACCCACACATGTATAGGAACAGGAAGGACGGCCGCGGCCATCTTGGATATGGGCCAAAGGCAGAAAATCTGCCAGAACTATGAAAGGGAATAGTGAGCGTCCCTAAAAGGACCTTACAGGATAGAAGCGGGCTACGCGATCATACATTCCATCCGTATAGAAGAAACGTGACATATCCCAAACATGACAATAAGGTGATTAACTTAAGTGAGCTAAGTCTCTCTGATGCCGATCTGTGTCTCCTCGGCAGGGGTCTCTCCTTCAGTCCAACCTCTCATTTTGACCTTTTTGGGACTATTAAGGATGTACATCTTTTTGCTAGGTCGTTGCTGTTCAAAAGGTACTTTGATTCTAATGATGCTTCTACATTGTTTCCCACAAAGGAGGAACAGGAGGCTTTGAGGATACTTGAGGAACTCTCCTTGGAAAATTGCCCTGATGGAGGTAAGATCCCTCCTTCAATTCGCCCACGATCAACTAAGTTTCCTGCGTTATCTTCGTGTGCCAATATTGATTTGTTCGTCTGGGTGGTTACGGATGAACTGTACAAAATTCCCAGCTTTATTGCTGGAGATAACCTTAATAGGGAGGAAAGACAGCGTTTGAGATATTTACAAGAACTGCCAGGTGTTCTTATCAAACCGGCTGATAAGGGTGGTAATGTCGTCCTGTGGCCAACTGAGATGTACGAGAGGGAGGCATTTCGTCAGTTAAACAACAAATCCTGTTACAGGAAGTTGACGTATAACCCCCTCTCGGCCTATTCATCTCAGTTGGAAACTATATTAAAAAGATCTCTGCAGGAAGGCATTATCACTAAGCCGCTATGTTCGGCATTATTGGTATCTGAACCTGCGATCCCTACGTTGTATTTACTCCCTAAGATACATAAGAATGCCTCCGTACCACCCGGACGACCGATTGTATCTGGACGGGGCAATTTCCTGGAGAATGTTAATAAGTGGATAGATTACCATCTGCAACCTCTTGTGTCCAGCCTTCCTTCCTTCCTCCGTGACACTGGGGATCTTCTGCGCAGGGTCGACGGGCTTTGCCTTGAGAGTGATACTCTTTTAGTTTCAGCAGATGTAGAGTCCCTTTATACTAACATCAAACATACTGACGGATTGAGAGCCGTGAGATTTTTCCTGAATACATCTGACCTATCATTAGGCCTAAGGGACCTTCTGCTGGAGCTATTAGAGTTCACTCTCACACACAATTTCTTTGTGTTCAAGGGGTCCTTCTACCTGCAGCTCCAGGGTACCGCAATGGGAGCGGCCTTCGTGCCTTCGTATGCGGGTCTATTCCTGGGGCTGTGGGAGAGGGACCTCTTTCTGTCAGATGAGCCTTCGTCAATGGGCCGCGTCCCTTTTTGGACGCGGTACATTGATGATGTCTTCTTCATCTGGCAGGGCACGCCCGTCGACCTTGAGCGGTTGATGACCACTTTGAACAGCAATGACCGCAACATCCATTTAACATTTACGTATAGTTCAGAGGCTTTGGATTTTCTAGATGTTACTGTCAGGAGGGACCCTGCCGGGTTTTTACAGACGGACATCTTCAGAAAGACTACGGCTACCAATTCCTTACTTCACGCCACGTCATCTCATCCAGAACATATTATTAAATCTGTCCCAGTTGGACAATTTTTACGATTACGTCGTATTTGTTCGACGGATGAAACTTTCTTTCATCGCGCAAATGAGCTCCGTCAACGCTTCTTAGATCGTGGATATAGCCGTAGATCACTGAAGCGAGCCTTTAATCGTGCCAAACATACTTCTAGACAAGATTTACTGTATAAAACGGGGTCATCTACTGAGTCTAGGGATCGGCAGGTTGTGAGGTTCGTTACCACTTACAACTCCAGATCTAATGCCGTTAGGATGGCTTTACAAAAGGCCTGGCCTATACTCCGGATTGACCCAGTCATCAATAAATTCACCACCGAAAAACCGTCTTTGGCATTTCGACGGGCAAAAAATTTAAGAGACCATTTGGTCTCTAGTCATTATTCTGGTGGTTTTAGACCCTCATTCCTGGACTCCTTTACTCTCAGGGCTGGTTGTTCTCCATGTGGTCACTGTGTTGCCTGCCCCAACATATTGCGATGCAATGATTTCACCAACTCGGATGGTGATCAAACTTTCACCATTAAACAACGAATCACATGCACGACAAGATATGTAATTTATTATGCTACTTGTCCGTGTGATCTTATTTATGTTGGCCTTACAACACGCCAACTAAAGGTCCGTGTTCGTGAGCATGTGTTGGGGATCCAGGCGGCACGGGACCACATGGATGACTCCACCCTGAGAACTATTCCCAGGCACTTCAAAGATCATCATAAATGTGACGCATCTTTACTTAAAGTGCGTGGCATCGAGGCTCTGAGAATAGAATAGATATCAGAGGTGGGGGCCTATCTAAAAGGCTGGGTCAACTGGAAACCAGGTGGATCTGGAAGTTGCAAACGGTTCATCCGAGGGGTCTTAATGAGTGTCTGTCATTTGCTCCATTTTTATGATTTTCCTTTCTATCCCCTTTTCTGCTGCTACCAGTTGGGTGACTCTTCGTGTCTTTGGTTTTAACATTTGTTTTTATTTCAGTTTTAATTGCAGGCACCGGTCTGATGGTTTTCTTGTGGCTTTCCTTGTTGGGTTGGATGGATATCCTACTTGGGAAGATGAAGATACATCTACTCCTCCATTGTTGTATGGAGAATATGGCGGTTTCAAGGCCTCATTTTTCCCTCATCGCAATGTTATGAATGCTGGACTAACAATGCCTCTGTATTTATGTGCCAGTTTATTCTATGGCACATTCTGAATGGAGAATTTGGCAGTTTCAAGGCCTCACTTTTTTTTTATTTTTTTTTTTTTATGCATGCTGGACTAATGACGTTGCTGTATCCATATGTAGGTGTATTTTATGGCTCAATATTATGGATGTGTATACTGATGTATATTTCGACACGTATACAGCTTTTGTGCGGCTTTATGTATTTAAAATCATGTATTCGATTATATATGATAGGTATGGGCACTGAACACTGGTTATTGTTATTTTTGTAATATTATGTGCTCTGCCTCTCATCTTACCGATTATTCTTGCTGCCCAGGTGCAATTTATACATTTAGTTTACATTTCCATTTCTTGTTAATGCCTTATTTGCGCTCCCCTATATATTAATTAATTTTTATATCATTGGTGATGCGTTACTACATTATTATATTAGGGTACTTCATTAGTTGTAGCGCTATTTAGCCCGCTTCTATCCTGTAAGGTCCTTTTAGGGACGCTCACTATTCCCTTTCATAGTTCTGGCAGATTTTCTGCCTTTGGCCCATATCCAAGATGGCCGCGGCCGTCCTTCCTGTTCCTATACATGTGTGGGTGGACGCGCTTCCTGTCCCGCCCCCGTCTGCCTGTGGTCTGGCGTCTGACGTCATGGGGCCCCGTGCTGATCAGCGCCAGCCCAGGCAGCGATGGGGGGATGTGGGGAGATTGGTCAGCGTCACCCCTCATGATTGGTGCTTGTTTTTTACCTCCCCTATTTAAACCGCAATTAACACCCTATTGACACGCCCCCTGAGGAAGGAAGATCATTTCCGAAACGTACGTCGGGGTCAGCTGAGCTTGGGATCCAGTGTCTCTCCCCTGTCCCCTCCTGGTATGTTTACCTTACTTTTGTGTCTTTGTAATTTCACCCCTGATTATATGGCTGTCCAGCTGGGGATTTTACCCCTTATTGCTTTTCACTGGTCTGCCTGTTATATATCGGGTGTGTATACTTGAATCTTTACCACCAGGTGTTTACTTATGATAAGGGTCAGAGTGAGGTTTTTGACACTGTATACCCCTTTGCTCTGCTTCTGCTTGTGTCACCCTTTATTTGTCATTGTTTGTGCTTTTCTACCTGTGTTATCTAATAAAGATTTGTGATTTTATCATACTTTGGACATCTATGCACTGATTTCCTCTTGTTGTTTCTTCGGGATGGAGGCTATGTATATGGGCACGGGACTATGGGATGGAGGATGTGTGATGGGTATATGGGCACTCGACTATGGGATGGAGGATATGTATGATGGGTATATGGGCACGGGCCTATGGGTTGGTGGATATGTATGATGGGTATATGGGCGCGGGCCTAGGGGTTGGTGGATATGTATGATGGGTAGTGTTGAGCATTCCGATACCGCAAGTATCGGGTATCGGCCGATACTTGCTGTATCGGAATTCCGATACCGACTTCCGATATTTTTTCAATATCGGAAGTCGGCATCGGAATCGGAAGTTCAAAGTTGATTGACAGCCTGACGTCATCATGATGCGCGGTGTGTGCGCATCATGATGCGCCGTCATTTCGGGCCTTCCGGGGGTCTCTGCCGGCCTGCCGGGGGGCTGTGCCGGCCTGCCGGGGGGCTGTGTGGACTGCCCGGGGTCTGTACCGGCCTGCCGGGGGGGCTGTGCCGGCCTGCCGGTGGTCTGTGCACCCTGTGGGGGTCTGTACCGGCCTGCCGGGGGGCTGTGCCGGCCTGCGGTGGTCTGTGCACCCTGTGGGGGTCTGTACCGGCCTGCCGGGGGGCTGTGCCGGCCTGCCGGGGGGCTGTGCTGATGTCCGGGGGTCTGTGCAAGCATCGTTCGATGGGACTACAAGTCCCATCTGGCGATGCCTGCTACCATGACAGTGATTGACACATTAGCCAATGATGGGACAGTAGTAGTCCCATCATCCGCCAGCAATGGCATAAAGTGAGACTAGGGACTTTTTTTTTTTTTAAGTGGCGGAGGAATACAGTGCGGAAGGATACCTACCTTCCGTCATTGGATTCCTGCAGCCCGTAGAGAACGGCAGCAACAGCTGATGCTGCAGTTCTCTACCCAAGATCGTCGTGGGACACACTCGTGGACTGCTTCGGATCGTGGGTGAGTATTTTTGTGGTTTGTTATGTTAATATTTATTCCGCAAAAGACAATGGTTTCGGGGAACAATGTGACAAGTATTGGTAAGTATGTTACTCTATGTTATATGTACTGTATGTCTATGTATGTATTGTATGAATGTATTGTATGTAGTATGTATGTAGTATATATGTGGTATGTATGTAGCATGTAGTATGTATGTAATATGTATGTAGCATGCATGTAGCATGCAGTATGTATGTAGCATGCATGTAGTATATATGTAGTATGTATGTAGCATGTAGTATGTATGTAGCATGTAGTATGTATGTAGCATGCATGTAGTATATATGTAGTATGTATGTAGCATGTAGTATGTATGTAGTATGTATGTAGTATGTATGTGGTATGTAGTATATATGCAGTATGTATGTAGCATGTAGTATGTATGTAGCATGCATGTAGTATATATGTAGTATGTATGTAGCATGTAGTATGTATGTAGCATATATGTAGTATGTATGTAGTATGTATGTAGCATATATGTAGTATGTATGTTGCATGTAGTATATATGTAGTATGCATGTTGCATGCATGTAGTATATATGTAGTATGTATGTTGCATGTAGTATGTATGTAGTATGTATGTTGCATGTAGTATATATGTAGTATGAATGTAGCATGTATGTAGTATGAATGTAGCATGTATGTAGTATGCATGTTGTATGTATGTAGCATGTAATTTTTTTTTTTTTTTTTTTTTTTTACATTCAACACATTAGCCGGATGATGGGACTACTACTGTCCCATCATTGGCTAATGTGTCAATCACTGTCATGGTAGCAGGCATCGCCCGATGGGACTTGTAGTCCCATCGGACGATGCCTGCACAGCCCCCCGGAGCCTGCACAGCCCCCCGGCAGGCCGGCACAGCCCCCCGGAGCCTGCACAGCCCCCCGGCAGGCCGGCACAGCCCCCCGGCAGGCCGGCACAGCCCACCGGAGCCTGCACAGCCCCCCTGGCAGGCCGGCACAGCCCCCCGGCAGGCCGGCACAGACCACCGGAGCCTGCACAGACCCCCTGGCAGGCCGGCACAGCCCCCCGAAAGGCCCGTACAGACCCCAGAGAGGCTGTACAAGGGAAAAACAGGATTTTTCTTATTCCGATACCGGAAGTCCCATAGACTTGAATGGGACTTCCGGTATCGGAATCGGCGATACCGATACTTTTTTTTAAGATCGGCCGATCCATTCCGATCCGATACTTTGAAGTATCGGACGGTATCGCTCAACTCTAATGATGGGTATATGGGCACGGGACTATGGGATGGAGGATAATTATAATTTGCTATAACTAACCACAGTTAGTTACTATGCCCGGGCAGCGCCGGGCTCTTCAGCTAGTCTAATATATAAAGCTCAAGTGTGTGTATGTATGTATGTCCGGGATTGGCATCCGCACCGTCGCAGCTACAGCCACAAAATTTGGCACAGTCACACGTCTGGACCCCGAGAGTGTCCTAGGCTATGTTGTGAAGTGAAATTTTAACCCCGCGTGTTCCAATTCACCAAACAATTTTTCCCCTATCTACATAATGGGGAAAAAGTGTGTGTATCAAGCCCCACCCCCATTATGATGTCATAATGGTTGCCATGGCAACGCTGATGTCATCATAGGTTGCAAGCCCTGCCGCTCATTATGATGTCATAAAGGTTGACTATGGGATGGAGGATGCGTGATGGGTATATGGGCACTGGACTATGGGAAGGAGGATATGTATGACGGGTATATGGGCACGGGACTATGGGATGGAGGATGTGTGATGGGTATATGGGCACTGGACTATGGGATGGAGGATATGTATGACGGGTATATGGGCACGGGACTATGGGTTGGCAGATATGTATGATGGGTATATGGGCACGGGACTATGGGATGGAGGATATCTATGATGGGTATATGGGCATGGGACTATGAGATGAAGGATGTGTGATGGGTATATGGGCACTCGACTATGGGATGGCGAACATGTATGATGGGTATATGGGCATGGGACTATGGGATGGAGGATGTGTGATGGGTATATGGGCATGGGACTATGGGATGGAGGATGTGTGATGGGTATATGGGCACTTGACTATGGGAAGGAGGATATGTATGATGGGTATATGGGCACGGGCCTATGGGATCGAGGATACGTGTGATGGGTATATGGGAACGGGACTATGGGATGGAGGATAATTATAATTTTCTATAACTAACCACAGTTTGTTACTATGCCCAGGCAGTGCCGGGCTCTTCAGCTAGTCTCCCTGGTGTGGTGGGTGGAGGAGGACTTCCTGGCAGAAAGGGTACAGTATCACCAGATACCAGGTATGTATAGCATAGTTTAAACATTAAAAATATACGTCTATATATCTGTAAGAAGTGCGCAAAGACCTTTAGCCGAGGAAAAAATCTGAGAAATTTGAATACCAGTTGAATGCTAAGACATTTAACCACCATGCACTTGCAAGCGTGGATGGACTACCAAACCTCACGTACCACATGTGCACCTGCTCCGAATGAAAGTAGTCAGCAACGCTACATCGCTTCCCCCACTGTAAGTCCACCGGATAGCACACCACCAGCAGCAAATGTTGAGGTGTCGTCGCAAGGCCAAAGCAGTCAGGGAATCACAATGTTATTGCTACGAACGACTGAATCTAGGCCATCAGCAAGACCACCAACACGATCACAATCACCAACCCTCTCTCAGTCCACCATGTCCACCGCTAGTTCCACCATATGCAGCTCTCAAGTCCAGCTCACCCTACCATAGACTCAGTAGGACAAGAAAGTACTCATCCTCTCATCCACATACACAGTGTTTGAACGCCCACATTGCCAAACTAATCTCGTTAGAGATGATGCCCTACCGGTTGGTTGAAAGCGAAGCTTTCCGCGAGCTCATGGCCTACGCAGTGCCACGCTATGACCTACCCAGTTGGCACTTTTCTCGAAAAGCCATCCCAGCCCTCCTCCTGCATGTAAAAGACCACATTGTCCATGCACTCAAGCAACCAGTGAGTGGAAAGGTGCACCTCACAACAGATGCATGGTCCAGTAGGCATGGCCAGGGCCGTTACGTGTTCATCACTGCGCACTGGGTTAATGTGGTGGATGTAGGGTCCACAGGGGACAGCAGCAGTGGGACAGTGCTGCCTAGCCCACCGTATAGGAAACAGTTGGCTGTAGGCGTTCGACCCTCCTCCTCCAGAAGCGAAAGCTCATCCACAGAGCGCAGTTGCCCTAGCACTCCATCCGCAGCTGCCAGTGTTGCACACGAGGTGTCCCACTATCAAATAGCTAGTGGTAAGCGTCAGCAGGCTGTGTTGAAGATGATGTGTTTGGGCGACAACAGACCCACCGCGGAGGTACTGGCCAACTACTTGCAGCGACAAACTGAGTCATGGCTGGGTAGTCTACATCTTGAGGCAGGCAAGGTAGTTAGTGATAACGGCCAGAATTTTGTGGCAGCCATAGCCCTTTCGAAACTCAGACACATACCTTGCTTGGCTCACACCTTGAACCTGGTGGTGCAGTGCTTCCTCAATAATTATCCGGAGTTAACAGCCCTGCTCCATAAGGTGCGAAGACTGTGCACACACATCCGCCAGTCGCCTGTACACTCCAGTCGTATGCAGAAGCTGCATCGATTGCTCCACCTTCCCAAGCACCGCCTTATTATCGACGTTGCAACAAGGTGGAACTCCACCCTGCACATGGTTCAGAGGCTGTGCGAACAGAGGCAGGCTGTAATTCATTTCTGGGAGGATACACAGGCAGGCAGTTTGAAGGCAGACATGTAGTTGTCTGGTGTGCAGTGGTCGAATCTGAAAGACCTGTGTAAAGTCCTTCAGTGTTTTGAGGAATGCACACGGCTGGTAAGCGCAGACGACGCCATCATAAGCATGAGCATCCCACTTTGCGTCTGCTCATGCAAACTTTGACGCACATTAAGGAGCAGGCGTCTGCAGCCGAGGAGGAAGAGGAGGAGGGAAGACTTGATGACAGTCAGCCACTGTCTGCTCAGGGAACTCTCCTGGATGAGGTGGAGGAAGAAGAGGAAAAGGAGGAGGAGGATGATGGGGATGATTATTTAGGGGAGGAGGATGCTTCTCAGGGGGCAAGAGAAAATGTTGGCGTGGCAAGGTCAGGTACAGGGTTTGTGTGTGACTGGAGGGATGTTGATTTGCCAGAAAGTGCTCCTCCACCCAGCACTCGCAGTGCATCATTGACACCTGGAACATTGGCCCACATGTGTGATTATGCCTTGCAGATCCTAAAAAGGGACCCCCGCATTGCCAAAATGATGAACGATGACGACTACTGGTTGGCCAGCAACCTGGATCCACGCTATAAAGGCAAATTCCAAAACATCATGCCACAGGAGAACATAGAGCTAATATTGGCTAACAAACAAGCAACTCTGGTAAACCATTTGTTTGAGGCATTCCCAGCACACAGCGGCGGTTATGGTTCTCCCACGAGCCGTAGGGGGCAACATGGAAGAGGTGTTCGTAGTGCACACAGCCGAAGTGGCGTTGGACACAGGGGTTTCATGACCATGTTGTGGACTGATTTTTCAAGTACCGCTCACACGACTGGTAATACTGCATCGATTGAAAGTGACAGGAGACAGCAGTTGTCAACTATGGCTACAAACTACTTCTCCTCCCATATCGATGCTCTCCCTCACAGGTCATTCCCCTTTGACTATTGGGCCTGTAAACTGGACACCTGGCCTGAATTGGCACAATATGCCTTACAGGAGCTCGCTTGCCCTGCTGCTAGTGTGCAATCTGAAAGAGTCTTCAGTGCTGCTGATCAATCCTGACAGGAAAAAGGACCCGTCTGTCGACCCAAAATGATGATGATCTAACCTTCATTAAAATGAACCATGCATGGGTTTCAAAGGATTTTGTCCCACCTTCCCCTGCTGCCAAGTTAGGTTGCCCGAAAAATAGATCGCTTTTGTCCTCCTCTTCCTCTGACTTTTCCAATTCCTCCATTTTCAGCTGCTGAATGTCCAACATCAACATATGCCATTTTTTCAACCTCCCTAACTGGGCTGCCTCCCCCGCAGGGCTGGGGTCACCACCTGACGCATGCACCCGTGCAAGTGCCATTGCCCTGGACACGTGGATGGGCCCACTCTTGTGCGACGGCACTGGCACAAGGTCCCTCATAGTACAATCAAGTGTCTCTGACTGTGGGGGTGCACACCCGCTCTCTGACACTCTGGCATACTATGAGGGGCCCTGTGCCAGTACCGCCGCCCACGAGTGGGCCCCCCCTGCTTGCTCAGGGCCCCAGCACTTGCAATACTTACCTCTCCCTGCTCCACCGCTGTGTAGTCTGGGCTATTAAATCCTTCACTGGGACTGCCACTACAAATTTGGGGAACTGATAGATGATGGTTAAGACGTAGCTATGCCCTGTCCTGCTGGGCTTTATCTTCAGATGATCATTGGCTTCCATTTGATATGGACGTCGACTCACAATGAGATGCAGTGGTGGATTATCATCAGCTTTCACGGTTTTCCGACTCACAGACGTGTGACATTCCTGCCCACATTTTTTAAATGTGTCCTCTCATGCCAATCCAATAGAATCGCCTACGGCATGTAGCTTGTGTCTTTTGCACTCCAAAGTTACCTGACAGATCATGATAGGCAGTGACTGAGGACAATGTCTACATCTCTCCCTGTGATCACAATTTGATGGAGATGAGTGATGGTGATAGGATCCACGGTACTGCGATACAGCAAACCCTTCTTCACAAGAACTGTTTTCGCTGTCTCCACAGACAAAGTAATTGAGGGTCAACATGGCCTCTGAGAATTCTCCTGGGAGTTTTTCCCGTGATTAGTAATTCCCAAATTTCTGCAATCACTCGACTTTCCGTCTGTACTTGTATCCATCTCGTTTCCTCTTGCGGAGAGTCTGGACTGTCTTTCTGAGACTGAAATATATATGAAGATAGAAAAATACCCCAACAGTGTATACTGGTGTACGCTTCGAATACATTACCCTTTTTCTACTTTTTTAGATTCTTGTCTAATCCATACTGAGGCTGTGAGTGTCTTTGTCGGACTACAGACGGAGATTTTTAATGTTTAAACTATACTATATATACTTGGTATCCAGTGATACTGTACCCTTGATCAACTTTCTACAGTCTTGTCGAATCCATATTGGGCATGAGACCGTCTGAGTCTGCCTCCTGATACATAGACATAGATTTTTAATGTGTAAATTATGCTACATATATCCCTGTTATCCAGTGATACTGTACCCTTTCTCAACTTTCTACAATCTTGTCGAATCCATACTGGGCCTGAGACTGTCTGAGTCTGCCTCCTGATATATAGACAAAGATTTGTAATGTGTAAACTATGCAACATATATACCTGTTATTCGGTGATACTGTACCCCTTCTCAACTTTCTACAATCTTGTCAAATCCATACTGGGCCTGAGACCATCTGAGTCTGCCTCCTGATTAGAGATGAGCGGTGCTCGAGTCAACCTGTTCGCCAAGTTCAAATTCAAGCTGTTTTGGGTGGTGTTCGAGCTGTTGGTCGAACTCGAACACTTTGCTTAAAATTCGGCTGTTAGAGGTTCCGTTCGAAAACGGTTCGTTCACCAAAAGCGTAACTTTATTTTCACATTAATAATGGTTTTAAATGTTAATAGACATGGCATAGTAGCGGTGTCTGGTAGCCAGCGGTGTAGTGCACCTGTGTGTTTCTAATAATTTTTTACCGCATCTTGTCCAGAAAATACTTTTGGGCCTTGTAGCACTGTCTGCTACTCAGCAGAGGAGCCCACCCGTGAACCTAGCTATGCCGCCTGTTTATGAAAGAACCAGTTTTTGACTGCATTTAGCCCAGTTAATACTTTGGGCCTAGTAACTGTGTCTGCTACTCAGCAGAGAAGCCCACCCGTGAATCAAGCTGTGCCGCCTGTTTATGTAAGAACCATTTTTTAACTCCATTTAGCCCAGTCAATACTTTGGGCCTAGTACCTGTGTCTACTGCTCAGCAGATGTGCCCACCCATGAACCTAGCTATGCCGCCTGTTTATGTAAGCACTGTCTGCTACTCAACAGAGGTGCCCACCCGTGAACCAAGTTATGCCATCTGTTTATGTAAGAACTGCGTGCTACTCAGCAGAGGAGCCCAGTTGTTAAGCAAGCTACAGCACCTGTGGTTTGTACAATTAATTTTTTCACATTCTTTCTGGAATGCCAGTTAGGCCTAATTCCGGAATTCCGGTTGACCTGCACTTACTGGGAAATCCTCGTTCGCGGGGAAGAATTGGAATCCCAGATCACCATCACTAACGGGGTTCAGCAGGTTATCTGCACCTGTAAGTGACACACGCTGGTCCTTTCAGTGTAGCACGTATGCAGCCCCGGACATGTAAGGGCATGTCAGACCTGTTATTGCTCGATCTCGCATGCCAGAACCTGGCGTGTCCCTCTAGTAAGCTGGATGCGGACCGCGGGGTAATGCCAGAGTCTCGTTCGTTAACGGAATTAAGCTGACAAATCGCTAGCACAACTAAAAACGGCCATGCATCACCACCCACAGAATCGACAAATCTTGCAATCTGTCCATCTTTTCCGTAGCTGGCATGGTTGAGGTTGCCCGTGTGGAGTCCAATTAAGCCGCAGGCTCCACTCCTGGTGGTGCCCTTCTGGACATTCCTTTAAGGTTCAGCTTTGCAACCATACTGCCCCCGGAAACCAAACACTTTGCCTTCATGGACGCTGTTCAGAGGGTCGTGGGAATAATGCCGCCCAATCGGCAGTTGGCATAATTTATGGTGGGAAGTCAGACGGTATATGATCGTCTTCGATTTTAGAATTTTAGATTTTTTTTATTTAAGATTTTTAGTCCAGCCATTCTTGACTTTATAATTGCATGACATGCCTATATCTGTGTCTCCCCCTCCTCCTTTCACTCCTCCGCCTCTTTTCTATATGTAGTTGCCCTTTTCCATATGTTATTCTTGTCTTCTGAGCATTGTGTCTGCTTTGGAACACCTTTTAAGATGTTTTGTAATTGTTTTATATGTGTTTGTATGTGTTTGTGTTTGCCTGCCATTGTTCTCAGTGGGGCTCGACGGTGTTCGTCGAACGTTCGACGAACATTCGATGAACTTGCCTCCTGTTCGACGAACCGAACCAAACTCAAACACTAGCGGGGTGGCTCAACACTTCTCCTGATATATAGACGTATATTTTTAATGTTTAAACTATGCTATATATACCTGGTATCTGGTGATACTGTACCCTTTCTGCCAGGAAGTCCTCCTCCACCCACCACTCTAAGTGTATCATTGACACCTGGAACATTGGCCCACATGTGTGATTATTTCTTGCCGATCTTCTTTATATTTTGTGGTGTGATCCATCCTGAGCGTGTGAGAGTCTGTGGGTTACTCCTGCAATTTATATTTAGATTTAAAAATTACCCCAACACTGTATACAGCTCCACGCTTGTGATACATTACCCATTCACTGCTTTTTATATTCTGGTCTAATCCAAACTGACCAAGTGAGAGTCTGTTTCTGACTGTGGAAATAAATACTGAGATTGACAGTGACCCCTACACTGTGTACAGCTGAACGCTTCAGATCCATTACCATTTTACGGATTTTTATATTGTGTTGTAATCCATACTGAGCCTGAGAGCATCTGTGTCTGCCTCCAGAAATATATACAGAGATTTAGAATGTTTAAACTATACTATATATACCTGGTATCTGATGATACTGTACCCATTTTCTACTTTTTATATTCTTGTCTAATCCATACTGAGGCTCTGAGCGTCTCTGTGTGACTGATGAAATATATAGGGAGACTAGCTGAAGAGCCCAGCGCTGCCTGGGCATAGTAACTAACTGTGGTTAGTTATAGCAAATTATAATTATCCTCCATCCCATAGTCCCGTGCCCATATACCCATCATACATATCCACGATCCCATAGGCCCGTGTCCATATACCCATCATACATATCCTCCATCCCATAGTCCCGTGCCCATATACCCATCATACATATCCACGATCCCATAGGCCCGTGTCCATATACCCATCATACATATCCTCCATCCCATAGTCAAGTGCCCATATACCCATCACACATCCTCCATCCCATAGTCCCATGTCCATATACCCATCACACACCCTCCATCCCATAGTCCCATGCCCATATACCCATCATACATATTCGCCATCCCATAGTCGAGTGCCCATATACCCATCACACATCCTTCATCTCATAGTCCCATGCCCATATACCCATCATAGATATCCTCCATTCCATAGTCCCGTGCCCATATACCCATCATACATATCTGCCATCCCATAGTCCTGTGCCCATACACCTTTCATACATATCCTCCATCCTGTAGTCCAGTGCCCATATACCCATCACACATCCTCCATCCCATAGTCCCGTGCCCATATACCCATCATACATATCCTCCATCCAATAGTCCAGTGCCCATATACCCATCACACATCCTCCATCCCATAGTCAACTATTATGACATCATCATGAGCGGCGGGGCTTGCAACCTATGATAACATCAGCGTCGCCATGGCAACCATTATGACATCATAATGCAGGGCAGGGCTTGATAGACACACTTTTTCCCCATTATGTAGATAGGGGCAAAATTGTTTGGTGAATTGGAACGCGCGGGGCTAAAATTTCACCTCACAACATAGTCTAGGACACTCTCGGGGTCCAGACGTGTGACTGTGCCAAATTTTGTGGCTGTAGCTGCGACGGTGCCGATGCCAATCCCGGACATACACACACTTGAGCTTTATATATTAGATTGACAATTATCCTTTGACTGTATAGAGCTGTACGCTTCTGATACAGTACCATATATCTGATGTTATTTTGGGTACATTTTCTCCAAAATTTGGAAGTATGGTGTAAGAGGCCGCGGTCGTGGGCTTGGGGGGGCCAGCTGGTACTGATGGTGGTGGTGCATCTGCTGGTAGTGGCAAAAGCACAATAACAGCTAAGGCAGGAGGTGATGAGCCTGCATCATGGTCTGGGTCTGGAACGCCTGGAAGGCTACCTTTTCTGGGAGTAGGTTAACGGCTTTTAAAGCCGGAGCATCAGAAACTGGTTTTGGCTTACGTTGCCGAAACAGACTCCAGCAAATATGCCCTCCTCTTCTGAAGTTTCAAAAAATGCAAGCACTGAGTCGTCAAGTGCTGGCTCCTGGTAAGGAAGAACCCCTTTCCTTGTGTCCTTCACCACCACCAAAAGTGAATGATGCAGCAGGCCACACTTCACATTAGTCCATGTAGCTCTTTCCCACATACCATGCCTGGGTTATCAAGTCAAGCAGAAGAAGAAAGACGCGCACTCTTGCTGTGGAGATAGGTGCTGACTGTTCGTGGAGGTTCCACAAACAATAGTCAGTAGATAAACAGTTGCACTCAAGTGTGGATTAATCTTGCCAAAAAATCTTGAAGATTTTGTGAAATTTTTGGATTTTTATTTTATTTCAAATACATCAAATAGTGTAACACCGCAGACAAAAGAAGTATCCAAAATGTGGGTATAATATTGTAATCCAGGATATGAGTAGAGCGTCCTGGCGTCTGTATGGGGTTTGCGGCGCATAGGGAGGGAGAGAGAGCAGGGGGAGGTCAGGCTGATGTGAGACAGACCCCATACAGACGCCAGGACGCTCTAGCCACATTGGCTTTATGACGTCATCATCCTGCACCTTCTGAATACACATATATATACCGCACTTTCTTGAGCACACACCTACAACACCGCAGGTCCAGGCTGCTCCCATGCCATCAGGTCAGCTCTGCAGCACCATCTGGTGCATAACATCTCCTTTTTTTCTTCTCCACATTCATCTCTCATGTTTTCTCCTACAGCCCCTGTTTGGGACTTCTGAAAATGCTCTAATTAATCTTTTCCTTGACACTACTTGAGGTTAGTACTCAGTATATCTGCCTTATTTGCCTGCCTTGTGTTTCCACCACCCCTGTTATTTCATCATGTACAGAGACAATACTATAATATGTCTCATCTAGGTCTGCTGCTTATCCCCATTGTTACTCCTGATGCCTAGAATGTTAAAATTGACTTGTGGCCAATAGTCTCTCTAGCACTTGCTTAATTTAATTTTTTTACTCTCTATATAACATTTTCCTAGTTGCCTTAGGGACCTTTATGTTGTTGTGCTTAAATTTGTATAGATATATGTTTCGCCTTTAGGGTTTTTTTGCACTACTTTTCTGTTTTTGTTGTTTTGTTGTTTTTTTTTGTTAATATTTAAAAAAAAAATTTTTTTATTTTTTTTATTTTTTCACATTTTTTTCATGCTTATTATTTCTTTTACAGCTTTCCGTGAGTTTGTCGTCCATATTCATTGTTGTAATTGCTTTTTATTTTATTTTGCAGTATGGTTTGAGAAAGGCCTCTTAGTAGGTCGAAACGTAACCATAGTATACTCATATCCTGGATTACGATATTATACCCACATTTTGGATACTTCTTTTGTCTGCGGTGTTACACTATTTGATGTATTTGAAATAAAATAAAAATCCAAAAATTTCACAAAATCTTCAAGATTTTTTGGCAAGATTAATCCACACTTGAGTGCGACTGTTTATCTACTGACTGGGTTATCAAGTCAAATTGTGAATTCACCAGTCCAAGATGAATCTGACATCGAGTGTGGGTGGCCAACCAGGGCAGTGGGGTTAATCGGTACCGGGCCGGTGTCTCAGAGGGATGTGTCATGGTGGTTGTGACCTGGTCCATGGGCATGGGCGTCCATGCAAAGGGGTGAATAACGTTTATAGGTGAATGATATGTGACGCCACCTGTGGTTTCTGATCAGATTGACCAGTGCTGCAGTGTCGCTTCTCTGGAACACATGTTGTGGTGCAGCTAAGATGTAGAAGCCCTGCACAGGTAGGGCCGTAGTCGCAGGGCAGATGAAAGAGATGGTAGATGGTGTGCAGTGCAGGATGTAGCAGAGCTGTGCGCCAGGCGCAGGAGAAAGATGACAGACACAGTCTTGCAGTTCCTCTACCTGTACTTGGTAAGTGCCGTGCAGGACCCAGAGTAAAGATGGAGAAGGAGTTGGTCAGCCTGGAAGCAAATTAGGAATTCTGTCTCTGCAGATAGGCAATGTGGCCTCCGTTCTAGCGCTTATCTGAGATACTCGCAGTACTGAGTTCACTGAAGTTCCCCCTGTTGACTCTCTTTGGAAACTTTCTCATATGGCAGGCAGCAGTAGCCTTTTCCTTCTGGCTCACACAAGTCGCTGCTGGGGCCTCCAAGCCTTAGTTGGGAACAGAGCATTTAAAGCTGCTACTTCCTCCGGTTTCTGCTGCAGTACCGTCAGTGTCCCTACAAACTCAGAGACCGGAATCCGGACCATGCGCTCCAGCTAGGAGTGAGCCTTAACTCTGCTCATCCTCCAGCTCCCCTTCTCACATCCACACACTTCCCCTTCCCTTCACAGACTGCCCTAACTTCCCTCCTCCCGACCACAGAGAGCAGATCCTCAGCAGTCAGGTTCAGAGCTCTCCCTGCTGGCCTGGAGTGGGAACTGTGCTGTGTGTTGGTTTAACTGCTAGAGAGATCCTTCTTTGCTCCCAGGCATGACATCACACTCCCTAGGAGGAAGGTAATGCCACTGTGGCGACCGTACTCCTGGGGGCGCCACAGTGCACTGATACCCAGTCACTGCTAGATGATTCTGCTGGTACATTGACCCAGACCACTTCATTCCCCTCGCACTCTACACAGCCAGAATCTGACCCTGATGAAACTCAGGTTCCCCTTCCCGCATACTATACCACCTTACACGGTGACAAAGAGGAAGTTGCAGATGAAAGTGCAGGTTCCTTGAGCAGGTGGGGGGCATACTCATGGGCGAAGGCACTGGCACAGGGCCCCTCACAGTATGCAAAAGTGTCTCTGCCGGTGGGAGGGGCCACCCGCTGTCAGACACACCGCCGTACTATGAGGGGCCCTGTGCCAGTGCCGTCGCCAACGAGTGGGCCCCCCCTGCTTGCTCAGGATCACAGCACTTGCAAAGTTGAAATACTTACCTCTCCCTGCTCCACCGCCGTGACGTCTTCCGCGTTTCCTGACAGTGACATTCTAGTCAGAGAGCGCGATGACATCACATATGTACGCCCTCTGCCTAAACAGTCCAAGTGCAGAGAGATGGAAGATGGGGACGATGAAGAGTCTAGACTAGTACAGGGATTCCCTAGCGAGGAGACTTATTTGTTTTAAAGGTTGGGAGCAATTTTTTGGGAGCACTATACTCTGTAGAATGATATATGGGGCTCACCATACACTGGAGCATTCCAAAGGTGGACATCAGACACTGGAGCAGCATTTACAGGGCCCATTATACACTGGAGCATTAGAAATGGGGCCAATTATATATGGAGCATTATTTTGGCCCATAAGACAGTGGAGCTTCATCCATGGGGACCAACATATACTGTTGCATTATGTAGAGCTCATCATATACTGTATGAACATTATATGGGACCAATGATTCTGTTTGAAAAAATAAATGTGCCTCATTATTCTGTATAGCGCACTATGCGGTGGCCATAATACTGTATGGAGTAATATACTGTCCGTTTTTGGAGCTATTGGGGAATTTACAATGGATATCAGTCATGTGATGTAAGAGTGAAGTATTTGTCATTGTACTATACCGCTATTTCTCTGCCGTATCAGAGTATCATGAATTGTGGCATGTGTCAAAGGAGCCCATTGACACTCTTTGGCCCTGGGCCCACGAAAATCTGGAGCCAGCCCTGCCCCACCACAACTTTAGCCAAATAACCCCCAGTTTTCAATTCCTAACTATTATTATAAAATAAATTAAGGTTGACATGCTTAAGTAATAAGAATTTATGTTTTTGGCATTAAAATGGGCACTGTAGGTGTGTTTCCTGTCCTCCACTCACTGCCGACTTTTCTTCCCCATTGACTTGCATTGGGTTTCATGTTTCAGTCGGCCTTCGACTTTTCACGATAATCGGCCGATTTCGTTCGATCCGACTCGACCCGAAAAAAGGCAAAGTGCTCATCTCTAATCAGCACCTCTTCTTATTGATTCTGCACGGAATCCCTGGACATCTTCACAAGAGACTGGATGTCAAGACTTCCTAGGCCTAGTCATGTCCAAATGTTCCAAGCGTGTCTTAAGGTAATGACGCACATCATGACATGATAACAATTGCCTGTCCTTACAAGCATGTATAGATATGTCCTTGTATTAGTTGATTGGCTTCAGCGCTCCGTGATGCTAAAAAGATTCTTAAAGGACCATGCAGGAGAGAGCAAGTAACAGAGGTGGCCGGAAAGATGAGCAGTGAGGTGAGTTTTCTTTTTTTTCTAATCTTATCACGGATCTCTACAGTTCAGCAAAATAGTAGTGGAACGAACCACAAAAAAATTTACATTTTGGAGAAAACAGATATTTGTAAAATTTGAGTAGAATTCAATTGCACTTGTGATAATAACTTTTATTGTTGGGAATATCCATAATTCTAAACAAATTCAATAAGTGGGCACAGTACATAAATTTGTTTCTTTTTACTTTTAATAGTTTTAAAGGGAACCTGTCAACAGTTTTGGTCGATATAAGGGCTGATATAAAGCATTCTATAATGCTGTATATCTGCCCCAACCCGAACTGTAAGAAAAAAATAATAACTTTCATTATACTCACATGCGGGGCGGTCTTGTCCGAGGGGTGTTGCTCTTCTTGGTCCAGCGATGCCCATCTTCTTGCCACCTTCCTGGTTGCTTCATGTGGATGATGCGTCCCTGCATCATCCACACAGGCTCCCTGGCATCGCGCTCCTGCGCAGGTGTACTTATCTGCCTTGTTGAGGGCAGAGCAAACTACTGCAGTGTGCAGATGCTGGGTCTCTCTGACATTTCCCGACGCCTGCGCACTGCAGTACTTTGCTCTGCCCTCAACAGGGCAAATAAGTATGCCTGCACAGGAGTGCGATGCCGGGGAGCCTGTGTGGATGATTCAGGGATGCGTCATCCACACAAAGCAAGAAGGAAGATGGCATTTCATGAAGATGGGAGGTGCCGGACCAGGACCAGCAACACCCCTCTGTCCAGACCTCACCGCAGATGAGTATAATAAAAGTTATTTTTCTTCTCTTACAGGTCGGGATGGGGGCAGACGTACAGCATTATAGAATGTTGTATTTAAGCCCTGAAAGGCAGTGACTGTAACTTATATTGGCCAAAACTTTAATGATTTCATTTAAGCATATCACAGCTTGGCATTAACGTCAAATATTTGGGCCATGTAAAAAAGTGATTTGACATACTTTACCCCTCTGCTTTCCTGACTAGTCTATTTCAGTAAATACTTGCATTATTCATGAAATATTAATTCTTCCTGAAATCACACCTCTTTAAGCAACTTTCCTTTAAAACTCTGTCTTGTGCCATTCTTATTCTCTGCTGCCAAAAAGCTTTCTATCATTACCATCACACTTCATTCAAGCCAAAGACTCTTTTTCACAACTACAGTTCCAGGTTTTTGCACATATCCCCATCCTCCAGAGAGATGCCAATCAGATTCAGAAACAGGAGGAAAACCAGGGATGCTTGATCCATAATTTACAAATTCAATATTTTCGATCCTAAATATTTTGTAGAATCTGTCTTCTCAATATGCTGATTTGCATCATGGACTGTGCAGTATATTGCTGTCTTATTAGTGAGTGTCTTATTACACATTTTTTCTTGTTCTTTGTTTCTATATTTTTGTTTGTGTACTTGTATATTTTTCAGACTCTTTATCTCTGATATCTGAAAGGCTATCTCAGGCAAGCTTAGTATAAAATGATATGTTTTGTTAACAGTTTATCTAAGGACTATAGATTTTACTTTTATCTTACATAGTTCTTTGGCTAGTAGCCAGCATAAATGCTTCCAAAATATGGTATTACTTATTTTTCACGCTGCTAGCAATTATACACTTGGCAAAATCCACTCTACTTTTAGGTTCCCTTCGTGCATCTTTATGACCACTCTCCATTTCATGGGGAATTACAAGATTACACATTTTGATCCAATATTATCTTTATTATTCATTTTACATGCCATCCTGCAGTCTAAGCTCTTCCTTCTGTGCCCACTAATGTTATTTTACTACACTACTTCTATCTGCTGTTGACAATCAGATTAGATGGTAGTATCAGATTCTTAGGTTCTCTGTCCTGTCCCTTATCTCATGGACGATTCGGTACCACTGCCAGATTCCCAACATCATTGGAAAAAGATGTCATTTACGCAACAGTAGTCTCATGGCAGCGTCTACGAAGTGCTGACGCCACCTAGTGCATGTCGGGCAGCATCACCAAATGCTACCTCACTATGACAGAAGTTTATTCTAATGCCCACTGACAGGTAATCTGGTTTTCTTTTTCCAGACATGCTTTAGTAAAGTACTAGCAATTTTAGATGTTTTAATATAAATCCAATTGCCAAGATTACCTCTCTTTCCTGTTTATCACTTATTACGAACACTAATGCCATACATCTGACAACTTAACCACATCTCGGTGTAACCAGCCCCACGAGAATGGCGTTTTTACCTATCGTCATATGGGTGGTTACTGTTTATTTTTTCCAATATTTCATTGAATTGTAAATGTCAAGCATATAGTCAATATTTTTTGCTACCTTCTTAACATGACCTTTTTTCCTTGTATGTTTAAGGGTTCATCCAATTTTGGGAAGTAAGTCTACAGTCACTCTATACACTTCTGATGTTTTGCGAGTGGAAGTATGCAAATCACAAGTAGGAGGTCATGTGATCAACTACCCAGACAGCATGTGCACCACAACCATCCAGAAGACCAGTCTGATTGCCATATGTGGAGCCTAAAGGGAAGTTTTCCTCTACGATGGGGGGGAATTAGCATCTGCCTTATGGTTTTTACCTTCCCCTGGATCTACATGTTAGACTACAGATTGAGCTCAGTGGACTTATGTCTACCACCAACCTTAAAAACTATGAACCCATTTAATACATTGGGGTAATATATAATTATGCTTTAAGATCCACTATGCATTGAGATTCATTATCTTTCTCGTGTTCACTGGCTCTGAAGAAATATTATACGTTGAAACATTTAGTGACCTTTTATTTGAGTACTGTAGACTTTTAGAAGTGCGTTTCTAGGCTTTAGGCCCTTCTTCAGCATTGACATGCTGCAGATATGAATAGGCTTTTCATCTGCAAGAAAAAAATAAGTGACGTGCATTAGAATTCCAAAATACCATTCACTTAGCTAGGACGGTAAAATGTGATGTTTAACGTGGAAAAAATGCACTGGAAAAATTAAAACACCAAAAATGCAAAGTGTGAGCATACTCTTAAAGGTTCGCAACTCATGAGACAGGAATTCACACTTTTGTCTGAGAGCTCACACACCGCAGAAAGGAAGAGGCTTTCTACTGAATCCATAGTCCACATTGTGTGTCCGCTCTCATACAGGAGCTAAGCGTTGCTGTTTCCTGGGATGTACACTTCAAAGGGTATGTTCACACATAGCATTTTTGCCTGTGCTGTGCACTTCCAAGAGGTTTTTTGAGTGACTGCTGTAGATCTTAGAACTTGGACCAAAACTAATCTGCTTAGAAGTATTTTATTTTGCTCCACTCATTTTTTGTGCAATATGTCATGTACCGTAAAGGTATGTGGACACTGCATATTCGTATGGCATTTTTTTTGAGAGGCTGCTACTAAAAGTGTCTGAAATTGCACTTATAAAACACTCAAAAGAAGCTTCCTATTAATTTCAATGGAAAAAACACTTGCTGTTCATATGTTCAGACTTTGTAGTCTCTTTCAGATGCTTCAAGTTTTCAAAAATGCCAGGTTGGTGAAAACAAAGTGGATGTCATTTCTCTGAAGTGGCTCCTGACAGAAAATGCTCCAAACTAGGCATTGTCCAATCACAAAGCTGCAAAAATATTTAGCAAAAACTATTTAAAAACTCTTCAAAACAATTTCAGGAAACACTACAGAAACTGAAAACTTCTCACAAAACTCCCCACAGGAGAGTTTCCTCCAGCAGTTTGCCCTAGAAAACTCTAGTTGTTTTTGATAGTTGGAAAAATCTCAGTGTGAACATACCCTAAGCGGAGCACTTGTGTGCTATATATCCATTTGATGAATTATTGATTTTCTTCCTGCCCTCAAGTGATTAACTTCAAAATAGTATTGTTTACAACCTTAAAACCATTTTATACCCCATCAAATCTACAATATATTGCACAGCATTGTATATTTAATCACACAGAGGACTCTGATTCTTCCTCTGTCGCACATCCAATAAACAAATAGATCTTGTGAAAGACAAAATTAATATATGGACTATTCAGTTCTATGTGACGCTTTACTAAGAGAAGCTTAAATATGCAGATGGAGCAGATGTCCTCTATTCTTCAAGCTCGCGACTATACCAATATGTTCAGTGTTTCACTCAAAACACAGACTAGAAAATAGGCAGAAGGTAAAGTTATGCATGCTTTCTTTTTGTGTGTTGTGTGTGCATATTCTTTTCAGGTTTCCATTTGCTGGACTATGTCGGATTCGCTGGACTATGTCAGGCCTGTGTGAGATTTTTTTTTTGCTTTAATGAAGTGGATAACCAGGGAAAATGTTGGGGAGTGTCTATTTCAATGAGGATTTTTTGTGTGTTTCCTTTTTCTTCCTGGGTTTGTAATGGGGATGTCTGATAGACACTCTCCATAGCTAACACCAGGGCTTGATGCCAGCTATGTTTTTGGACACTTTACAGCTGACATAAACCTCAATCCCCATTATTCTGATTGTAACCACACCAGGGCAATTAGGAATAGCCAAGAATTGGAGCATATAATGTGATGTTCCACTTCTAAAGCAGTAATGGGATGGTATTTTTAGTCTGGGAAGTGCCCAATATCCATGAAACTTCCCAGCCTGATAATATGAGCTTTCAGCTGTCTGCTTTACCTTGGCTAGTTATCAAAAAAGGGGGCAAACCCCAAATAGTTTTTTAAATGTATTTATTAGTTTAATACGTGCACAGTAAGCTCCACATGCAGATGCACTAATTATATACAGTTGGGGAAATAAGTATTTGATCCCTTGCTGAATTTGTAAGTTTTCCCAATGAAAAAGACATGCACAATCTATAATTTTAAGGGTAGGATAATTTTAATATTGAGAGATAGAATATTAAAAGTAAAATCCAGAAAATCACTTTGTATTGTATTTGCTCCTACAGACCATTTACATGCTTCTAATCAACTCATTACCTACATTAAAGACAGCTGTCTTACATAGTCACCTTATAAAAGACTCCTGTCCACAGACTCAATTAATCAGTCAGACTCTAACCTCTACATCATGGGAGAGACTAAAAAACTTTCTAAGGATGTCAGGGGACAAGATCATAGACCTGCACAAGGCTGGAATGGGCTACGAAACCATAAGTAAGATGCTGGGTGAGAAAGAGACAACTGTTGGTGCAATAGTAAATGTCATGATTCAGTCCAGGTCTTGAGTTCTGTCTGCCCTTTTCCAGGGCTGATCATGTCAAGGGTCAATGTTGATTAGCCTCATTTTGGACTCAGGTTTTCTATTTTTTCCTGCTATGTCCTTCAGGCCATGTCAGTTATAGTTCTGCCTACGGCGTGAGCGGCTGACTATGTTTCACCTTGATTTGTCCTGCTGTTATTCCTGACTCGACCCATGTCTGTGTTATTCCCTGCTCCCTGTGTGTATTCTTTGTGTTTGAACTTCTTGGTACCTGAACTCAGTTTGGACCCTGATCTGCTTTTGTCTCTTGTCTTTGGCATAACTGCTCCTAACCATTACTGATCCCCCTGGCTTGTCTCTGACCCTGAGTTTGCTTATTCCTTTGGTACTGCGCTACAGTCTAGGATTTGACCCGGCTTGTTTGACTTCTCTGCTGCCATCTGGTGGTAGCTTTGCTGCTGCACAGGTCTGCTTTATCTGTGTGCATGACCTCTCTGCACTCTATCATCACCTAACGGAGCTAGCTTCTACCTGCATTGCTGCAGCGTGATTGTAAGAAAATGGAAGAAATACAAATTGACTGTCAATCGACATTGATCTGGGGCACCATGCAAAATCTCACCTCATGGGGTATCCTTGATCATGAGGAAGGTGAGAGATTATCCTAAAGCTACACGGAGAGAACTTGTAAATGGTCTCAAGGCAGCTGTGACTACAGTCACCAAGAAAACCATTGGTAACACATAACGCTGAAAAGGTTTAAAATCCTGGAGTGCCCAAAAGGTCCCTCTGCTCAAGATTGCACATGTGTAATCCCATCTGAAGTTTGTCAATGAACACCTGGATGACTCTGTGAGTGATTGGTAGAAGATACTGTGGTCATATGAGACAAAAATTGAGGTCTTTGTCATTAACTCATCTCGCAGTGTTTAGAGGAAGAGAACTGTTGCCTATGACCCAAAAAACACCATTCCCACTGTCAAGCATGGAGGTGGAAACATTATGTTTTCGGGGTGTTTCTCTGGTAAGGGCACAGGACTACTTCACCACATCAATGGGAGAATGGATGGATCCATGAACCATAACATCCTGAGTGACATCCTTCTTCCCTCCGCCAGGACATTAAAAATGGGTCATGGCTGGGTCCTCCAACAAGACAATGACCCAAAACATACAGCCAAAGCAACAAAGGAGTGGCTCAAAAAGAAGTATATTAAGATCATGGAGTGGTCTTGCCAGTCTCCAGACCTTAATTCCATAGAAAACGTATGGATTGAGGTGAAGCCCCGAGTCGAAAAGCGACAACCTCAAAATCATATTGATTTAGAGATGATCTGCAAAGAGGAGTGGACCAAAATTCCTCCTGACGTGCGCAAACCTCATCATCAACTACAAAAAACGTCTGACTGCTGTGCTTGCCAACAAGGGTTTTGCCACCAAGTATTAGTTCTGGTGTGACAGAGGGATCAAATACTTATTTCCCACTGCAACATGCAAATTTATATAATTTATACAATGTGATTTTCTGGATTTTATTTTTAATATTCTATCTCTCAATGTTAAAATTAACCTACCCTTAAAATTATAGACTGTTCTTGTTTTTGTCTATGGGCAAGCTTACAAAATCAGCAAGGGATCTAATGCTTATTTCCCCCACTGTATCTCATGGATATATATTTAGCTATATATTATCTATCTATCTATCTATCTATCTATCTATCTATTTGGACATCTTTAACACATAAACGCTTGCAATTCATATTCTGCATTCTATTCTGGTACTCGTCACATGGACGGCACACAGATGTCTCATGTATTTCATCCGTGTGAGGTGCAAGCAGCACATGGATCCATGGACTTTCATGGGTCCTTGTGATTCGTGCTGCCACTAAAAAACAGACATGCCTCTGTTTTAGTCACACAGACACAGTCCATGTGAAAACACAGACATGTAAGAAGCACCATAGATTAAAATGAGTGTGCGTGTCTACGTGTCTCCGATACATGTGAATACAGATGACATATATACCGGAGACACGTATATGGAATGCACATTATAGCCTTTGTTACAATCAGGTCTGTAACATACTAGAGACAAGACAAGTGTGAGCACTGCAATAAGGGCATCGTCTGACTTATATGATGGGTGATTGGTATTCATCTTTTACAAATGCAGTGATACCTGTTGTCTTACGTACCTTCAGATTGAAAAAAAAACAAACAAAAGACAAACGAATAGTCTTAAACAATAAAAATAATATTGATTCTGGGTCATTTTCAGTTTTCTGCTGGACATTGGTGCATGCTGAGCGCAGCTTATTACTGAAGTTGGAGGCAGACCTTCCTGTTCTTCCTTTTAATCTCCCGCCTTTTCTATGAAAGCTAGCGGTGCAGAATGTTGTGTGAAGCTACACCTCTCTCACACATAAAAATAAATTCCTTGATTGTTGTTCAGGGGCTGAAATCCAACATCAATCCAAAATCACAAACCGTGATGCTTATGCTTGAAAATAAGCTGAGCATTTCTACCAATTAGTTTGAATCATCACTGTCAAGTATATTATTGCCCATTAAACTTGTACTATTTGGTTAACTCTTTGTTTTATAACATCTCCCTAAAAAGGAGGCTGTTATCAGAAAAGGACCTATTTTTTCACTCAGGTTTTTGTGTTACATGTATTTTTAAATGAATGTTTTCAACATTTTTTTTTACATCTCGCAACCTGCATCAAGAATTAAAAAAAAATAAAAATCTATTCACATTGGCCACTGGGGCTTTTATAGACTCTAAGTTCATATTGTTTCAGGAAACAACACATGTACATAGCCATAATAGCTGGATCCCAACCCTAACTTTTGTATTGAGGATTCTAATGAGCATGTGCAATGGTGATTGTGAGGAAAGGGGAGCAACTGTAACACCTTCCATTGTGAGTGATGAATCCTGTTATCAACTGTCTATAGAGCTTGTTACCTGTCATTGTAATCTTGCCTCTAATAATACGGAATTTTGCTAAAAAGACTGTAAGTTTGAGTCTAAAAAAAGCCCCAGTAGCCAGTGTGAAAATTGAAAGACTACTAAATTAGATTTTTTTTTAATAATTATGAAAAAAAATGCCATTAAAAACATGTATCACAAAAACCTGATTGAAACAATAGGTAATTTTTTGACAATAGCTTCATTTTAATTATGAGATGATTGTTGATGGATCCCACTCCATTGCAAAGTGCATCAAATTAAGAGGTGCTGTTTGATGCTCTAATTAAATTAAAGGAGTTGAGCTTCTCTGTCAATTCCTTCATTGTATTCCAATACCTCAGCACTATGCATGTGTTCAGTCCATTTATTTTGATAAAAATTACAGAAACAGTCAGGTAAGCAGGCAGCACCTGACAATTATGGCATACCTTGTGGATATAGCAAGATTTTGTTTAAAACAGGAATATCCCTTAGGGTAAGTGCCCATGAACAGTAATTGCTGTGGGTTTGATGCTGAGTGTCTATGCAGCATCAAACCCGCAGTGGCCAGATGTTACAGCATAGTGGAAGGGATTTCTAGAAATCCCATATCCGCTATGCATGCATAGTCGCTTACTGATCACCCGCAGACACTGACATGTGACGCGTCTTTCAAGACCGCAGCATGTGTGAATTTCTCTTGTGGAGACACTAGTCTATGCAAGAGAAATTTCACCAATAGAATGTATTGAATGCGACAAATTCACATGATTCAGTGAACACATGCGGATTTATCTGCAATCAATAGAAGGTTCCGGATCATGGGCACTTGGCCTTAGGTCTTGTTCACATCATATGTTCAGTAATTTACCTCAGTATCTGTAAGGGCCCCGTCACACATAGCGACTCACCAGCGATCCCAATGATATCAATATGTCAGGATCGCTGGTGAGCTGTCAAACAGATAGCTTCATCAGCGATCAGGACCAGCGACGCCGAGCGCGCGGCGTCGCTGTGTACTTTAGTTACCAGCGCGCTGATGCAGGGAGCTGGTAACTAAGGTACACATCGGGTTTCTAAGGGATGTGCGTAACTTAGAAACCCGATGTGTACCTTAGTTACCAGCTCCCTGCATCAGCGCGCTGGTAACTAAGGTACACAGAGGGTTTCTAAGCACAGCGCCATGCTCAGAAACCCTGCGTTTACCTTAGTTACCAGCTGATCACTGGTCTCCCGCCTGTCACACGCAGCGATGCGTGCTGACCAGCGGGAGACCAGCGACCAAGAAAGTCCATGGCTTTCCAACAGCAATCAGCGATACCAGCAGGGGGACCGGTTGCTGATCGCTGTCATACACAGCGATCTCGCTGGTGAGATCGCTGTTACGTCACAAAACTTGTGACTCAGCAGCAATCTCGCTAGCGAGATCGCTATGTGTGACGGGGCCCTTAGTCAAAACCAGGATGGGTGATAAATACAGAATTGGTGACGTGTTTCTATTATACTTTCCCTCTGATTGTTCCACTCCTGGTTTTGGCTTACAAATACTGAGGTAAAAAATTGACCATATACTGAACGTGTGAACCTGGCCTTCAGATAAAAATCTGTTGGCTTATAGTAAGTAAAGCATTGCTTATTGAATAGTCATAATAGTTGAATTTCCATTGCATGTCATACATACTGTGTTGTCTTATATCAATCACTGCTGAGAGCAGGTGTTATCTGAAGATTGTCTTTCAGCAGATTGTGAGAGAGCACAGCCTCAACGAATGCCACCAACTTCATTATCGGTGCGTCTGAACTATCATCAGCGAAAAATAATTCTTTATATAGCTCACTTATGATGAGGTCTTTTGTTATTGATAAGTTAACCAAGGCTCAAAGTAAAGTCTTTGCAAAATCAGTGTGTCATAACTCGCGCTTCCTGTATAAAACTTAACGGCACATAAGTTGTTCCCTATATAAGAAATCCCAGAACGTCATCGAGTTACGTCCTCAATGAGAAAACTCTACTATTATCAATGTGCGTCATGATATCTGAAATTAGAGGATGATAAATGAAGCAGCAAGAGCTGAAAGAGGAGGAGGGTTGGGGATGTCTTCAAAATGTTCTCCTGTGGACTTGTGACATCATCTCACTGCTTATATAGTTGGGGAGGGTCCAGCATTCCCACTATGGTACAGAGACACAGAGCTGTCTAGTCAGCGCAGAAGAGAGAGAAGATAGACTAGTATCACTTACTCTTCTCTTATTGAATGGACTTAAGTTCCTAAACTAAATCAGTGATGACTGGACTAAGAATTCAGATGGTGTGTCTGATGCTCCTGGCTTTCAGCTGCTGCGGGATGTGTACAGGTAATGTACTGCTTTGCTGCTCCTGCCCTTGACTATGTTGCTATGAAATTGCATTTATTGTGCTGTTGTTAATTCTGTTTCTATGAAATCACAAAACTGGATCATTTTTTCACATATTGTCTAGAAGATTTTCTTTCTGTGCATTATGAAAAATGACTTGCGCTTTGAACACAACATGATCTTGATGTTCCTGATGACTGCTAACTCTACAGTGGAGATGAGACTATCTTTATATCGTTTTGTTTTTTACTGCCCAGCCCAACTCTTATATTTTGTTTTTTCTTTAATACTATTCTATTGTTATAGGGGTTTTGATATAGTTCTTGTTTTTTTTTGTTCACGTATGAAAAGCCCTTTTCCAGACATTGCTGCCAAGAGAGCTTATTGGCAGAAACAAAGTTTCTGGCATATATTCTCCTATGGTCTGAAATAGAAAAACTGATTTGCAACTGCTTCAAAACTTGTAGTAACTAGTTCAATCAGAACATTTGTCTTACGGACAAAAAAAAAAAAAGACATTTTGCTTTGAACACGACAGTTTTGGCATAGTAAAAATAATATTGGCTCTAAGTAAAAAAAAAATGTGGATATATCACTGCCCTTAGCAGACTATTGTTATGATTGTAGCAACTAAGGACTAATAAATGAGTTCCTGTAATTTTTCTATCTTACATGTCAGGGACGTTGATTATGGCTCAGTCTTTGCACTGCTGACCTTGAAGTGTAATTATCAAAAGTGTATATTTCCTCATCTACCAAAAAAGTATTCATAATGTCTTTGGTCATGCAGGCTATTTTCTACTTAATTTTAATAAGAAAATTAATTGTTACTTTTGTTAACTAATGAGATACCCATAAAGCACAACAATAAAGTCCATGAAGAACGCTCATTCCTTTTCTCATCATAGCTGTTCTGCAGTCACAGAGCTGCTCATTTAATAGTAATATTCCATTATTGTCTTGAGGCTGCTAAACAAGATAGAATAAAGTCAATTTATCTTCCAAGTAAACACAATGATTTACATAATGATTTACAGTGCAATAATCTATATAGTCCACATGAGAATATATAGAAATATTGATCTTAATATTTTATCTGAATAGATATTAGGTTGAGTTGCTCATTTAATAGTAATATTCCATAATTCTCATGTGACTGCAAAACGAAAGAACAAAGTCAATTTATCTTTCAAGTACACAATATTTTACAGTATAATAATCAATATAATCCACATCAGAATAACGAAAGGGCAGATGTTTACAGTTAAAGGTCCACGAACAAGTAGAATAAGATAGATAGATAGATATGGATATATCTATCTATCTATCTATCTATCTATCTATCTATCTAGAAGTCCTAAAGAATCAGAGGCAGGACACCGTTCATGATGAAAAGTGGAGCTATTTAATCAGCCCAAAGTGGCGACGTTTCAGTCCTAACGATACGGACCTTTCTCAAGCTATCTATCTATCTATCTATCTATCTATCTATCTATCTATCTATCTATCTATCTGTCTATCTATCCTGCTTCCAGGATCATATTCCTCGCCAATCGTTACACCGATGCCTCTACCTTGTGCCAGTCATTACACTAGCTACCCATCCACTCCAGAATCCAGTACAAGCTTATTACCCTCACCCACAAAGCTCTCCATGGCTCAGCACCATCCTACATCTCCTCCCTCGTTTCAGTATACCACCTTACCCGCGCCCTCCGTTCTGCTGATGACCTGAGGTTAGCATCCTCAATAATCAGGACCTCCCACTCCCGTCTCCAAGACTATACGCGTGCTGCGCCAATTCTTTGGAATGTACTTCCCAGGTCTATACGATTAGTCCCCAATCCCCACAATTTTAAGCATACCCTGAAAACGCATTTATTCAGACTGACCTATCGCCTCAACACATTAACCTAATCTATCCCTGTGTGGCACAGCCAAAAGTTTTACCATAACCAGATTCCCCGCATCATGTTCCCACATGCTTTATGCATCTATTATCCCTCTGTGTCTGTACTGTTACACACTTAACATTATGGCTGGTCCATACAATCAGGGCAATTGTTTCCACCCACCTTTCGTGTCTACCTCTTTCCTCATAGACTGTAAGCTTGCGAGCAGGGCCCTCATTCCTCTTGGTGTCTGTTATGATCTATGTGATTATTGTTATGCTGTAATGTCTATCGTCTGTACATGTCCTCTCTGAAATGTAAAGTGCTGCGGAATATGTCGGCGCTATAGAAATACAATTTATTATTATTATCTTCTATTTATCTATCTATTATCTATCTCATATCTATCTATCTATATATAAAAATAACTTAGACCATATGATCTGCAAAGCTATTGAGATGTTGACGTGATTAAACCTCAGCACTTGCGCTTCACTGTGCAGTTTTGAGAATCTTCCTGCCAAACGCTTAACACACTTTTTACATGATTGCTGCCAGCAAGGATTTTACTCATTTGGCAGAAAGATGGTTAATATTGCCAGCTCAGTCTGCACAGAAAGCTTCATGCCTATTTCTGAAACCAGTCAGGCACATTGTTCTATAGATCTATATTAAGTCATGTAGTGTGAACTTGGTTTCTAGGAGCTTTCGGTTGAATAGAAGCTTATCTGCCATCAAAGCTGTAAATGTTCTAACCTTTCCCATTTAATGCTTTTTCCAAAATGAATGAGCGAATATTCGTGACTTAATGAAGGTACTGAAGAGATGAGGCAATTGGGCTCTTCAATGCGAATAGATGTATAATGATGTAGTACTGTTCCTAGAATGTATCGCTCTAGGGATAATTGACTTAAATGTGGAAAAGTTAAAGAAATAATAGTCATTTATGAGAGGTGGCTACAATATAAACATACCTATATCAAACATACAAAGAAGCATACAAACATACATGTGCACGCACAGAACACACAAACAACCACCCAGATACCGGAACATACGGATTTCTCATAAATGGGACATACAGTATCAATATGCTTGATAATCAATATGTTGTATATATTTCATTACCTTATTAGATATACAGATACATACAAGACTCCTTCTGGGAATTGTTATGACAGACGCAACAATCAGATGTACATGGCTATTTTATCAGCTCATTTATTCACATTCCTTGGATATTAAGGTTTGCTCTTGTGTAGCACATCATCGTATGGAATCTACAAAGTGAGCCATGTACGGCATCAGTTGAGAAATATTTCATGGACTTTATCCTACAGTGATAGCAGAAGTTTACGCTTTTCACCATACTTACACATTCATATTGAATCCTCATATATTATTCAGTATAGAATGTTTTTTATCTTTTTTAGATCAAGCACTTATAGATTGATTACATAGCCCGGATATTCATAAAAATGGAATACTTTGGCTTTTTTTGTTCCTTTTTATGCAGAAATGTGAAATATTATGTAATTGCATGGAATTTTTTTTTTTTTTTTTGTACACAATTTACAGAGCCACAAATTTTAATCTAGGACTATTTTAATTGATTTTTTTGAACTTTTATTAAGACATCGACTGTTTGCTAGAGATTCGAGATGCGATGTTGGCATTTGGGTGGGAGATCCTACAACAGGCAAAAATACCACCACTCAAGTAACTAAAGCTCCATTGTATTTTTCTTTCTTTCTTTTCCCATAGATTCTGAAGAGGAGATGAAAGCATTGGAAGCAGATGTACTTAGCAATATGTACTCATCAAAGGTGTGTGTTGCCTTACTTTAGAAGTCCTGTCGAAATGAATGACACCATTTTCTGATCTGCAGACATATTGCTCGTATCAAATCGTAGGTCTCCGACTCTAAACCTTGGAAATAAAACCTTGGCCTGTAAGATGCTATCACTTGGCTTTTCTCTATTAGTCATGAGAAGAAGCATTCCTTTAATCTAGGAAAATGCACTTCTAGCAACTACTTCACCGCTATATGGCAACCACTTCTATTACCAGACCCCAGAGTGCATTAAGAACACGATGAGAATATTTTTTTTATTAATTTAGTGAGTAATAAATCCATCCGGACTTAGATGTTTTAAAGCTGAACATATAACGCAACTTCTTTTTGTTAAGCTGCCTCAGTTACCCATTGTGAAAAATCTTCACATTATCATAGGATAACAGAGGAGGGTTCTTTGTGATCAAGATTAGATGATTTCTGCCAAATCATAACATCAGCTCTGCTTCAGCTTGATTTTTAGTGATCAGTTTACATTTCTAAAATACAGATATATTTTCTTTTTTATAGTTTGGAATGACTTTTTGCTCTTAGAAAAAGGTACCACATAATAAATCGCCCCTTGTACTTTGCGTTTATTCATAAGCCCTACATGCTCTTTAATATTTCCATCGTACATACTGTCTGAAATTGATTGTAAATGTTAATTCTACAATCTCAACAACTAATTTGTTCTGCACGCTAGAGCCCTGACACCTGCTGCTTGAAATGCAACACTGCATTGTGTAGTGAATACAGCTGAATTGATAATAACTTATTAGAAGAATGACTTTCCATTGACATGTTGGTCAATAATATTTGTAGAAATATCCTATTTTATACCGAATGGTCCACTACATATCCTTTCCAGCAGAAGCAGTCTGTTGCAAACCACCTTTGTTTAAATTCCTTTTTCTTAAAGGCTTAAAGGAAATCTGTTACCAGGTTTTTGCTACCTTATCTGAGAGTAGCATAATGTAGGGGCAGAGACCCTGATTCTAAATATGTATCACTTACCTTATTGGGTGCAGCAGTTATGACAAAATTAGAGTTTTTACATGTAGCATGTAGCAGAGCTCAGAAAGCGGACCCTGCCCACAACACAGCTTTCTGTGTACATTAACAGTGTGCTGCTTATCAAAGGAAGGGGAATGTTCTGTGGTCCGAGCAGACATTATCTCCTTGTGATAAAACCTTAATTGTAAGGAAACAACAGCACATAGCCTAATAAGTGACACATCCTTGAAATCTGTGTTTCAGCTGCTACACTGTGAGGTCCTCAGATTGCAAAGCAAAAACCTGCTGATAAATTCTCTTTAAGTCATTTATGAATTAACTGACATGTAAGTTTCCATTTTTTGTTTTTGAGGTTCTTCTGCAGCTGTGATGTGTAATATAGTTTTGCATATGTTTGCTGCAAAAATTCCTAAAAAAATCAGTTGCAGAATTTTCTGCAGATTTTTTTAAAAGCAAAAGAGGAGTTCTTATCAATTTTAAAAAACACTTTTTTAAAATCTTTCGGCATCTGTGATGTATATTGTAAGCCATAATATTCAGTCGAACATTTTATTATTGTAAAGAATTTTATCTGTATAAATGCCCTCAGCATGCCATATTGACCAGCCTAGTAAATTTAGTGACTACTAATATTCCTATAATTTACAGTAGGGGGGACCTTATCCCATATATAAAACCTGAAAAGCATTTATATCTGTTACGACACAGATGTCGGGTGAACCGGGACCAGGGTCTCTTTCTCTGGCCCTAAAAATAGGGGGCACCCTAGCTCGCCCTGTTCCCCGAGATACTTCAGATGGTGAAGACATTGAGGCTCCGCCTTTGCCTTATCTCTTAATTTGGACCTCTATCTGTTCTCTTTCCCCACCCAGGGAAGAGGGCATGCTGCTGTGCACCACAGAATACCAACCCGACAAACAGGGCAACAAAGACAAGGGTAATTGAAAACTCCACAAACACAAAATATTCACTCACATATAACAGATGAATCCACTGGGGTGTGCAGGAAGGGAAAGAAACCAAAATAGAGAGGGATAAGGAATTACCAAGCATAAAAACCGAACAACAGTGGCTTATAACTCCTCCAGCAATTCTTCTCATTCCAACTTCTCTCCTTCCTTTAGCCTTGCAGCAAAAGCTAACTCTGATGAGGTTTAGTAATAGATCCCAGATTATATAGGGAAAAGGAGTGGCTAATCAAGCACAGCTGAGCACAGGGACTTCCAACATGGCCGATTAACCCTTCTTCAACTAGAGGAAATAAGCACGTTTTTTATAAGCCGGAGAAGTGCTTATTCTCAGCGTCGGAGTAGGAGCAACCAGAAGCTGCGGTCTTCTGACTCCACTCCGTCATGGTTACCCCGTGACAATAGCTGCCAGATATTTTTGAACATTGAAAATATGTCTGTTGTCACATTGAAGCTAAGCACAATGCCATGTCCTAAGAAAAGCCTGAATCCAGCACTGTCAATCAATGAAGAGGAGGGGATGGAGATAAATGTAAAAGAGGTGGGCACCATCTACTACACATGGTCCATAAATCATACTTTATCATTTTAAAATAAAGAACAATTTCTTGAAAATGAACTAATAGCTTGTAATACTTCATTTAAATTGTACCTACACTTTATTTTAACATGTTATAGTCACTGAAAAATCAGGCAGATTGGTTGGGGTCTGGGTCCTTAGAACTCTTGATCGCTTAAAAACATGCCAGAAGTGCGCTGCTAAGGAGGCAGAAGCATCCAGATGAAGTGTGTAAGCTGTATTCCACTCTGTGCAAGAGGTCAGCTTTTTCATCTCCTGACCAATACAGTGCTAACAAGCCTTTTGAGCAATCCACCAACAAAACATTTATTGACTGTCACACACATAAAACCCTAAAATCCAAGTAATTAAATTGTTGTGAATTGTGAAGGAAAGGTGAAATATTAATCCCTGTAGCCTGTATGGCTGTTTGCACCTTCATGACTGGCCAAATTTTACAATTCTGACCAGTGTCACTTTAAGGCTGCTTTTACACTTACCGTCTTTTTGTGGGCCTGCAAAAATTCCACAGTGCGCCATGTGCCATACAGCCGTGAGGGCTGTGTTTGCGGCAATGATAAAAGATCGAGCATGCTCGATCTTTTATACGGTGTGCCGGCACGGCCCCCATTGCAAATCAGTGGAGCTGCAAAAACAACTGGAAGTTTGTTTTTGCGGCGCATCGTAACTTTCAGTTTTGTGGAACGCCTTTTTTTTCCAATACTATTTCAATAGTATTGTAAAAATAAAAAACGGTGATTTGCAAGCTTTTTGCCGCCTGTTATTGCGGCGGACCGTAAAAATTGCGCCGATACGGCCCGCAAAAACGCGCTGCAATAACGAGCCGCAAAAACAGAGGTAAGTGTAAAAGTAGCCTATGAGGTAATAACTCTTGAAAGCTTCAACGGATACCACTGACTCTGAGATTTTTATTCTAGACATTTTGTTCTAAATGATAGTAGTACATTTATTCAAAATGGCTTGCGTTTATTTGTGAAAAAAATGGAAATATGGCAAAATTTTGCAATTTTCAAACTTTTTATTTTTATGCCCTTAAATCAGAAAGTTACGTCACACAAAATAGTTAATAAATAACATTTCCCACATCTCTACTTTACATCAGCACAATTTTTGAAACATATTTCTTTGTTAGAAAATTAGGAGGGTTTAAAGTTGACCAGCAAATTCTCATTTTATTAAAAAAAAAATGACAAAACCATTTTTTTTAGGAACCACATTACATTTGAAGTGACTTTGAGGAGTTTATATGATAGAAAATACCCAAAAGTGACACAATTCTAAACACTTCACCCATAATGGTGCTCAAAACCACATTCAAAACAAAAAGTTTATCAACCCTTCAGGTGCTTCACAAGAATTTTTAGAATGTGTAAGGAAAAAATTAACATTTCACTTTTTTCACAAAAGTATTATTTTAGACCCACTTTTTTTTATTTTCGCAAGAGTAACAGGAAAAATGGACCACACACATTTATTGTGCTATTTCTCCTGAGCATGCTCCATAATGTTAGGCGTCAGGTTTCTGCATCTGCTCTGCAGGAATCTAGAGCCTCACATTCTGCGGTCTCCTGCTGTCTTTCTACTACAGAGGAGATTACTTTGCAGCAGACCGCTCCAGAGACTAAGTCTCTCTGTGCTCCTACTGGGCATGCTCACGAGACGATCTCCCATTGGAGATCGGGAGTCATGTGCCCAGGTCCTGTTCCAGATCTCAATGGTCCATCTCGGAGATCTGGAAGGTCTTGCACGGCTATAAAAAGCATGCATGGCCGTTCCACCATGCGCTAGTATAGACTATACTGCTATGTGTGAATGGTGACGGATGTATGACTCTGGTGACTGACTCATTTGAAACCCCTTCCCTCTGATATTACGCATGGTGATAGGGAATTAGTTTAGCAGTCAGCGCCAGTCAGTGGCAAGCCTTAAGCCACTGTGCTCACCGCACCGCTACGCTAGCATCCAACATCGCGCTTGCCTTCCAGCCTTGTTGTCGAGCGGCAGTGTCCTACGCCGCGCTGCAGTTGCAGCCCCCCTTGGCGCCCGCAGTAGCGACGCCGCACACACGGTAGGTCTAGAAGGACGCAGCTCCTCTGTCTTAGGGTCTGCTCCTGTGACCAGATACCGTGTGTTCATTTTAACTGAACTCTGTGACACTAACAGGTTCAGTGTTCTTTGTGTTTTTGTGTTGCGGCATCTCTGTGTGTGAACAGAGCCCGCTCTGCACACTACGGGTGAAGTTTAACCCGTACACATTATACCGCCATATTGCTCCTGCCATCACTCAGCAGCGGTTGTAACACCTACTGCACGGTGGACCCCGAGCGGCGAACGCACTTTATTATCATTTTTATTTAGCGCGTTCCGCCGCTCCTAACACATATGGAGCGCTATTTGACTTTTTGAATGTAAAATTTGCTTGAATAATTAGCCGATGCCATGTCATGTTTGAAGAGCCCCTGATGTTCTTAAACAGGGGAACCCCCAACAAACGACACCATATTGGAAACTAGACCTCTCAGGAAACTCATATAGATGTGTTTTGAGCACCTTGAACCCCTTTGGTGCTTCATAGAAGTTTATAACATTTCACATAAAAATGTTTTTAGCGCCAAATTTTGCACTTTCACAAGGGTATCAGGACAAATTACACCATACAATTTGTTGAGCAATTTCTCCTGATTATGCCGATACTCCACAGGTGGGGGAAAACTACTGTTTCGGCACATGGCAGGGCTTGAAAGGCATGTAGTTCCATTTGACTTTTTGAACGCAAAATTTGCTGGAATAGTTAGCAGACACCATGTCGCATTTGGAGAGGCCCTAATTTGCCTAAATAGTGGAAACTCCCCACAAGTTACACCATCTTGGAAAGTAGACTCCTTGGCAAACATATATAGATGTTTGGTGAGCACGTTTAACCTCCTGCTGCTTCATAGATGTTTATAAAATTGAACTGTGAAAATAAGAAAATCACATTTTTCTCACCCAAAATTGTTTTATTCTCGAATTTTTGTATTTTCACAAGGGTAACAGGAGAAACTGCACTGTGCAATATTCCCTGAATATGCTGCTACCCAATATGTGGAGGAAAACTACAGTTTTGGTGCACAACAGGGCTTGGAAGGGAAGGAGCGGCATTTGACTTTTGAAAGCAAAATTTGCTGGAATAATTAGTGGACTCCATGTTGTGTTTGGAGAGCCCCTCATATGCCTAAATAGTAGAAGCCACTCAAAATTGACACCATCTTGGAAACTAGACCTCCCATGGAACTTATCTAGGTGTGTGTTGAACACCTTGAACCCCCAGGTGTGTCACAGAAGTTCATAACGTAAGCTCTGAAAATAAAATCAAATTTCTCCTAAAAAATTTTTTTAAAGTTCCAATTTTTTATTTTCACAAGGTAAAAGAATAAAACTGACCACAACATTTTTTGTGCAATTTCTCCTGAGTATGTTGATACCCCATATGTGGTGAAAAACTGCTGTTTGAGCGCACGGCAGGGTTCAGAGAGAAAGGAATGACATTTTGGAACCCAGATTTTGATGGAATAGTCTTCCAGTGTCATGTTTGTGCTATTTCTCTTGAATATGCCCTATATGTGGGGAAAATACACTGTTTTGGCACGTGGCAGGGCTCAGAAGGGATGGAGCGCGGTTTGAGATTTTGAATGCAAAATTTGATGGAATAATTAGCAGATGCGATGTTTCATTTGGAGAGCCCCTAATGTGCCTAAACAGTGGGAAAAAACACAAGCAACCCCATTTTGGAAACTAGACCCCTCAAGGAATGCATATGCAACTTGAACCCCCAGGTGCTTAACAGAAGTTTATAACGTAGAGCCGTAAAAATAAAAAAAAATCACATTTTAACCACACAAAAATGTTACTTCAGCCCCAATTTTTTTATTTTCACAATAGTAACAGAAGAAAATGGAACCCCTAATTTGTTGTGCAATTTCTCCTGAGGATGCTGATACCCCATATGTGGTTGAAAACTACTTTTGAGGGCACAGTACAAATCTCAGAATGGAAAGAGCGCCATATTGGAGTTCAGATTTTGCTGGACTGGTTTGAGGGTGCCATGTCACATTGGCAGAGCCCATGAGGTGCCAGGACAGCAGAACCCCTCATAAGAGACACGATTTTACAAACTACACCTCTGTATGAATTCATCTAGGGGTGCATTGGTCATATTGACACCACAGGTGGGTCACAGAATGTTAGACCATTGGGTAGTGAAGAAGAAATAATAACATTTTTACCACCAAAAAAAGACCCAGATTTTACATTTTCACACAGGGAAATAGGTAAAACTAGCACTGCTGTTGAAGTGACCAGTTTGTTATAGTGACCAAGACATTGCACCCAGATCATGCTTCTGGAAACATGCATCCATAAATTAGTCGGACTTTCTTTTCTACAGAATGAGAAACATGTGGATACTAAATGTGGTTTAGGCACACTGTGTGACTCAGAAAGGAGATGGGCATTTTGATTTGGGAGCATAGAATCTGCTAAATATATTTGCGGGGGGGTGAGGAGCCATTTCACTTCTACAGAGCATTTGTGCTACCAGTAACATGGAAGCCCAATATATTTCCTCTGACAGATTATGAACCTGAGTGAGTACTTTTATTGTAGATTTAGTTGAAACTTTAATTGGGAACATTTTACTTAACATTTAGGATCACATGTATCATGCACTCTACTGAGCACTTACTGTGGGTTTCCATCTAAATCTCCGAGTGATGTAATTCATATGAAACCCCCAAAGGATCCATTCACTATAATGAGGCAGCAGATATACCTCTATTTATTGATGTTCTTTTTTTTCAGAAGTGCACAAAACTGTGGAGTACCGCACTTTTATGCATGCCTAAAAAGACTGATACCCCTAGATTACAGGCCAGACTGCATCCACAGAGCCTTCATCCACCTCTTTAAAGGGAATCTTCCACTGAGGGCTCCATCTGAATCACATATTTCAGAAATTTACACAGAAACCCCAGTGTAAGTGCTCAGTGTAGAGAGCAGGGTGAATGTGGGCTAAGCCTTCCTGTGCTCTTTGGTAAGCAGAATGAACAAATCAACAGCAGGTGAAGAATTGGTTTCATTTATTTTTTACGCTGTTCCTCATGTTGTACAAGTGATTAGGTGACTTTATTCTTTGGGTAGCTGCGATTACAGCATTACATGGGATTATTATGCTTGGCTGCTGTCACAAACTAAAATATGCTTTTTTTGAGAGCTATAATTTTTCCATCTTTTGGCCGACAGTCATGTCAGAGCTTGTTTATTGCAAGATGAGTTGTTGTTTTCATTGGTACCATTGGTACCATTTTCAGACACATGATGGTTTTTGATCGCTTTCTTCATTTTTTGCAGTCTTGTCGCTTGTAAAGCATAGCGCTGCACTGACAAACTTGCTACACCATGCTCTGAGCATAATCTAGCATGTTTGCTCTAGTTCGAGCTCTAGTTACAAGAATGTCGTCATGATGACATTGTGTCACCACGGTAACAATCGGCCCCTTGTGATGACACCATGGTGGTGCCAATCAGAGTTCAGAAGGTGTTCCCTCCCCCTGCTTGCCTGTTAAATGCAGCGATATAAATTGATCGCAGTATTAAGGGGGTTAAATTTCCGGGAGCAGTGCGTGCACCAATTCTTCACTGCGCGTTGGGTGTTGGCTGTCAGAATCAGCTGACTCACAGCTGTGATTGCGCGCACACAGCCCCTGTGTGTGTAAAATCGCCATTACGTATCCATTCATTGAAGGTCGGTAAGTACCAGCCGACCTGGCCGTATGGATATGTTCATGATTGCAAAGGGATTAAAGGGCAATAGCTACTACAAGCCAATGTCTAAAATATGGATACTATTATGCACGCTATCTAATATTGAGACAGATTGCGCTCTTGGATTGGTGGCATGATAATCTTGTACAGTAGCTTGCCGTCAATTTTGTCCCATCTTTTTCTCATTGGGTAAAATAATTGCACATGATTATACTTATGTCTATTTTATTTCTTTAGGGGAGGATATTGAGTCATTATATGGGAATGGCAAACATAATCATGACAGTTAACATATTAGCACTGATGGTTATGAATTAATCAACATGAAGCACAGAATTTCTTTAAAAAAATGCTATTTTCCTGACAATGGAGAGGCATTTACCTTGATTGTGCTCAAATGAAACCACTTGTTATCTTTGTATGAAGGTATTCATGCAATTAATAAGAATTTTTTACTCACTGACTATAAAATGTGCATGTCTTTTTTGCATTATCCTCTTTAATAACTAGGGATGAGCATACCTTTTGATGTTCGGGTTCATTGAGTTCGAGTAAACTTGAATCCAAAGATCAGTTCTTGTAGCAGAACTCTATCCGAACTTGAACCTCAACCCCATAAAAGTCACTGGGGAGCCAAACTTTGGTGCTGCAAAATTGTTATAGTAAAGGCTATGAGGGGCTGCAAAAGTCTCTTTCTCTTACTCTCTCCTAAGCATTCAAATTCCAAACACTAAAACAGACTTCTGGGACAAGTTTGTGTCTGGAGTTCAGCACCAGACACCAGGGTTCACTCATCTTTGCTAATACCAAACATTATGGACCCGGTTGATCAAAAATTTCATCCAAGAAATCTCAGAATTGAGGCAAAATATCTTGACTCTTGGCATCTTAATGAAAGTTTCTCCCAGCTCCACCAAAGTAGGTGCAGGTGGGGTGGGACATAGGTGCTGCTGTGGCCTGATGCCACAGCTCACATAATTAATCACAGATGTGGCATTCTGAAAGCCAAAAATCTCACTCCACTCTATGACTAGAATGAGCTTTCTGGCATAGCACATCGATGCACACAACAATCGTCATACGCTCCAGATGCATGAAAAGGCATTTGCTTTATTATGAGTAAGGGGCATCTGACTTCAGTGAGCCCCCTAATCAAAAAAGCCCAGTTTTATTTGATGCTCATGTGCCTCAAACAACTTTTTTGATCAGTTTTAAAAATGACCAAACAAGGCAATCCATGTGCCCTGTATGGAGCCACTGAATAGAGTGGGCCCAAGCAGACTTGCTGCACCCTTTAGTCAACCGAACCTATAATGTTAGCAAAACTGGTGCAGAAAATCAACCCAAAGATAATTGAATGGAAATGGAATCAAGCTAGATTCAAGCCTCCCATCTTGAAATACACTTACGGTTTTATTAGTTGCTGTGCAATACCTTACAAATAATGGTTGCTGTGTAATACATCACTATTAACTGTGCTGAATTACAAATGCTACACAAAGTAAGATCACTTTTCCAATGTGAGTTGAAGTGTAGAATGAAAAGGTTTGACGGCTGCTAAGATATTTTTCCTCTATGTGCATTCAGGATGATGCCAGCCCAGTTCTACTTTCATTAATATTTGCCTAATGGCATTTCAAATTGTGACATTTTTTAATAGCAATAGATTTGTATCTGCCTCATTGTCAGAAAGTACTACTACTAATAAACAGCATCCTCCCTACAGACTAAAGGTACTGTCACACTTAGCGATGCACCAGCGATCCCGACCAGTGATATGACGCGGTCAGGATCGCTGGTGCATCGCTAAGTGGTCGCTAGTGAGCTGCCACACAGGCAGATCTCACCAGCGACATCGCAGGGGTCGGGGGTCGCTACTTACCTGTCACACTAGGCGATCCTGTGTCCTCCCGCCCAGCTCCATGCTCGTCGCTCACCTCTCCACAGGAAGCGCCGCAGGAAGCTGACGACGAGAAACGGTCCTGGACGTTCTCGCGCGATCAGCTATAACCAGCGGGGGAGCGGTCGTAGGTAAATATCAGACACAGCGATATCGCTAGCAATATCGCTATAACGTCACAAGTTATAGCGATATTGCTAGCGATATCGCTAAGTGTGACAGTACCTTAAGGGCTCACTCACATGAGCGTATTCATCACTGGAGAACTATCCGATGTTTTATCGTTTCGCACTCAAACCAATGTTATACTTTGTGGCAGTGCTGATCAGCAATTTCTTTTCTCATGCCAATTTGACATTGGGAAAAAAATCGTAGCATGCTGTGAGTAGCTTCAAAAATCGTATCACATGCACCCATTCAAGTGTATGGCTGCATGAAAAGCATTAGAATGTAGTCAGATGAAATATGAGTGTAATCCAATTCACATGGACACCGGCAATGGAGAAACCATGCTTTCTGTCTTCTCCACACTTGTAGCACTATTTTTTCACAGATCACAGTAAACTGACTCTTGGCTCAAACTCTGATAACAATGGGCAGCACAGTGATTCAGTGGATAGCACTGAAGCCTTGCAGCACTGGGGTCATCGATTCAAATCCCACAAAGGACAATATCTGTAAGGAGTTTGTATGTTCTCCCCGTGTTTGCGTGAGTTTTCTCCGGGTACTGCGGTTACATTCCAAAGACATACTGATAGTGAATTTAGATTGTGAGCCCCATAGGGGACAGTGCCAATAATGTCCATAAAGCACTGTGGAATTAATGGTGCTATATAAATGAGTAAAATAAATAAAAAATAAATACCAAAACTAATTTTTATTTACAAAAACATATGACGCAATGACAGCCGTAATTTGTATTGCTTTTTGCTCTCTCCATTCTCCAACAAAAATCTTGTACGCTAAGGAAATAGGAAAGATAGAAGTAGAAAATAGAAGTTATAGATAGTGTCAAGGGCTAAGGGCTAATGTTTCTCCATGTGAAAAGTGACATAATGGCTCTGGTATGCCAAGGCAAGGAAGCTTAATCACCATGCAATGCTCCACTGGTTAATTTAAAAAGTAAATTGCCTCTTCAGAGAGGAAGAGAACTTGAACTTTATAGTGCCACCTGTTGAAAGCAATCCTACAAGTCACTATTGATCCTTTAAAAGGAATCTGTCACCGGAAATGTGCGGCTATGTAAATGCCCTCTGTCCGGTCCAATGGGCGGTGTTTCTTCTTCGTTTCTCCACCCCATTCGTGGCCGCCATCCACAATATTTTCTAGAATTAGAGTAGTTCTCCTCCATATTTCACGTGTGCGCAAAACAATTTTGCCTTGCGCACGCGCAGTATGCTTTGCCCAACTGCGGGCAAAGCTGAAAATCATTACTGCGCATGTGCCAGTACACTATGTCCCGGAAGTATTTCACTGTGTTCCGGGACATAGTGCACTGGCACATGCGCAGAAATGATTTTCTGCTTTGCCTGCAGTTGGGCAAACCATACTGCACGTGCACCAGGCAAGATTGCTTTGCGCACGTGCGAAATATGGAGAACTACTCTAATTCCGGAAAATATTGCGGACAGCGGCCATGGATGGGGTGGAGAAAAGGAGAAGAAACACCACCCATCGGACCGGACACAGGGCATTTACATAGCCCGCAAATTTCCGGTGACAGATTTCCTTTAAAGGATCAATAGTAACTTGTAGGATTGCTTTCAACCGGTGGCACTATAAAGTTCAAGTTCTCTTCCTCTCTGAAGAGGCAATTTCCTTATTAAATTAACCAGAGGAGCATTGCATGGTGAATAAGTCTTGCAATATGACATAGGATAAATGCTAAATCAGAATCTCAGTTTGCAGACACAGTGTTTTGGGTTATTGGCTATCAGGGCAAAGTATGAGAACTGATTTGGCTAGGTGAGAGGTCTAAGTGGTAACATTTCTCCTTGTGGATAGTGTGAAGGAATGCAATCCTGCCACTGCCACCAATTGTCAACGATCACAGCCGTGGGGTTGTGCTAAACCCCCCCACTGTTTTTTTTGTCAAGAACAGCCCATTGCTGCCCCCTATCTTCCAGACAATTACTCAATTGGAGGAGTCCACAGGCTGTTTCCACTAATGATCTAATTATTTGGAAACTAACAGTGAGTGTATAGTTCCAACACATGGAATATATAAATACACCGGTACGGTCACTGCTAACTCCACAATAACCCAAGAACTACTCACTGCCACCACCAGTCATTTATACAGGCTGACCGGGCACCTGACAGTTAGCATATTGCTTCAGAGTGTGGTTTACAGAACAAAAGGAACTTTTTTTTACTTTTCTATCTATGTGTAAACACTTGTCTCATTTGTTATCTGGACCTCAGGAAAGATTTTTTCCTGTCTAATTAACTGTACTCTGTAGGGCTTCAAAGGAAACTTTAATGATTAACTATCAATATCTCAATTGGTCTACTCACCCCTTGGATTTACATAATTTACCCACTTCTCTATGTTCATTGCGCAATTCTACTTCTAAGAGACTTAGAATGTAAGCTCTTTTTCTTAATGCAATTCTGTGTGAGAGAGAGTAGAAGGGAGGGGGGTGAATGGCCCCTCACTAGTGACTTTAGAGATCATTTTCTATGACAATTAGAGAACAGAAGAAAAAAAGAAAGAGAAAACATATTTGTCATTGTTCACTGCTGCAATCTCCTCAATGACCAAAAATGATTAATTCCTGAATGGCTGTGAAAATTATGGGAGGATATATCTGTAAACAGTATAGGTTATAAAAGAATGACAAACTTTTGGGATCGTCTTCTAAAATTGTCAAAGTCTTTAAGACCAGGAAATGTGGGTCAAACTTGATACAAGTGCTTCTCCTAAAATTAAAAAAATCAGCAAAAAGTTAATTTATTTCAGTTATTCAATCCAAAAAGTGAAACTCATATATTACAAATAGCCATTACAAACAGAGTGATCTATTTCAAGTGTTTATTTCTGTTAATGTTGATGAATATGGCTTACAGCCAATGAAAACCCAAAAGTCATTATCTCAGCAAATTAAAAAAATTAACAAAAAATACCTGCAAAGGCCTCCTAAGCAATTAAAAAAGTCCCTTAGTCTGTTTCAGTAGGCTCCACAATCATGGGGAAGACTGCTGGCTTGACAGATGTCCAGAAGGCAGTTATTGACACACTCCACAAGAAAAGTAAATTTTTCATTTCATTTGGAAATCAAGGTCCCAGAGTCTGGAGGAAGAGTGGAGAGGCACACAATCCAAGCTGCTTGTGGCCTAGTGTGAAGTTTCCACAATCAGTGATGGTTTGGGGAAACATGTCATCTGCTGGTGCAGGTCGACTGTGTTTTATAAAGACCATAGTAAGCACAGATGTCTACCAGAACATTTTAGAGTGCTTCATACTTCCCTCTGGAGACAAGCATTTTAGAGATGGAAATTTCATTCTCCAGCAGCACTTGGCACCTGTCCACACTGCCAAAAGTACCAATACCTGGTTTAAAAACAATGATATCACTATGCTTGATTAACCAGAAAACTTACCTGACCTTAACCCCATAGAGAATCTATGGGTATTGTCAAGCGGAAGTTGAGAGACATCAGATCCAACAATGTAGATGAGCTGAAGGCTACTATCAAAGCAACCTGGGCTTCCATAACACCTCAGCAGTGCCACAGGCTGATTGCCTCAATGCCATGCCACATTGATGCAGCAATTGATGCAAAAGGAGCCCCGACCAAGTATAGAGTGCATTTGCTGAATATATATTTCAGTAGGCCAACATTTCGGATTTTAAAATAATTTTTGAAGCTGGTGTTATAAAGTATTCTAATTGACTGAGATAATAACTTTTGGGTTTTCATTGGCTGTAAGTCATAATCATCAACGTTACTAGAAGTAAACACTTAGAAATAGATCACTCTGTTTGTAATGTCTCTATATAATATGAGTTTCACTTTTTGTATTGAAGAACTTAAATAAATTAACTTTTTGATGATATTCTAATTTTGTGGGAAGCAACTGTATATTCTGGGAGTCTTGGTCTGTCCCCTTCCCAAGCCAAAAGTTTTTCTGTTTACAAAGTTTCCCTCATGTTCCTCTTTTTCACACTAAGGACACTCCAAGCAGATGTGTAGAAATTGTCAAAATTCAAACAGTGATAATACATCAGAGGACTGCCATTTACCAGTAACATTTCCAATGCTAAGCAACTACTGACATAAATGCTTGCAATCTTTTGGCTCAAAACTACACTGCAGTAAAATGCTTTTTCTGTCAGGAATAAAAACTGGTAAGCTACAGAGAATTCCTGTTAAATTAAATAAAAGAAGGCATTCAACAAAAGATTGTGTCTTTACAAGGCAAATAGTTTTTACCACCTATCGCTATATCTGTGCAGGCATTCAGATGTCACTCAACGAGCAGACACAGTAACCATCAATCTCTCCACTCCACCATTGTTCTTTGCTCACTTATCTTACCTTTACAGCCAGAATGTTTTTTTTTCTTGCAACTTGTCTGTAAACTGCTTAGTTACTGTTTTATGTAAAAAAAAGCACAATCTTCTTGTAAAATGGACATCTTTAAAATAGATTAATTTATCAATCCAAAATCTAGTTTTTTTTTTTAACATTTCATGTATTTTTTAAAGAAAAAGTTTCTTGAAAAATCAACAAAAGCAAAGTTTTAATCATCCCGACAACATGGGTTATAAACAGTATGTAGAATATAAAAATTATGGAGGTATCTGTTAAGGTCTGGCGGAACGCACCAAATAATATGAAAGTAATGACAAGGTGACAGAGATGTTACCTGCTGCCTGGTAATGGTGAACACTATATGGCGGTATAATGGCTGAATGCACGTGGGTTAACGTCCTCCGGTGTGTACAGAGGCAGAATCTGTTGCTTCACAGAGTCTCACTATCGGGGAACGTAAATGCCGTAGGCTGTTAAAGCTCACAGACCTTGGCAAGGAGAGCGGTGGCGTACAGTCACAGGACTCTGCCCCAAAGACACAGGGTTAGAGTCCCTCTAGACCCACCAGCACACAGCGCCACAACTGTGGTGCCAGGGAGAGACTGCGCTAATATATTAGCGCACTACTTGTGTACAGTACCACTCTGGCAGACGCCACTAACCACCCCTAACTAGGGCTAGGAAAGTGCACTAATTGCGCACCGCACCGCACTGGCAATTGCTGCTAATTCGACGCAGTATGCTCATGCCTAGTGCTGGATGGCTCAGTCTGGCGTTAGTCAGCTGAAAGACTCTACTACATACACAACCAGAGGGAGAGGGTCATAAGGAGTGAGTCACCAGAAACATGCATCCATCCTCACACACACGTATAGTATACTAGCGCCAGACTGAGCCATCCAGCACTAGGCATGAGCATACTGCGTCGAATTAGCAGCAATTGCCAGTGCAGTGCGGTGCGCCATGGACGCACCATGTGAACCTTTTATAGCTGCAGCCTTCCGGGACCTTCCTAGTGGTCCAATCGGAGCAGCAACAGAACCTGAGCATGTGATCTCCGACCTCCAATGAGATGTTGTCCCACGGGCATGCTCAGCAGGCCGAAAGAAGGACTTAGTCCCAAGAGCTGCTCGCTGCTGTCTAGTGTGGGTTGCTACAGCTGAACCAGGATTGGCAGCAGCAATCAAACCGACAGCACTAGCCTGAGCAAGATGCCGGGATCAATGTCTCTTCTGAGCAGCCTTCTCTGCAGTCAGGACTGAATGGGAGACCGCAGAAGGTAAGGTCCGGGATTCCTCCTGTGCAGAGGAAGAAACCCGACGCCTAACAGTATCTTTAAAAAAATAAATAGATTAAATAATAATGATATATATTTTATTGGTACAGAAATATATATGTTTTGCATATTTCTATTGCATATTATTTAATACAGTCATGGCCAAAAGTGTTAGCAGTCTTGATATTGATCGAGAAAATGAAGTATTTCTCCCAGAAAATTATTTCAATTACAAGTGTTTTGTTATACATATGTTTATTTCCTTTGTGTGTATTGAAAAAAAAATGAGAAAAGGGCAAATTGGACATAATGACCTGGGGCGTGATTGGTAGCAGGCAGTAGGAAATGTTTGGACTACTGCTTTGCATAGGGCACTAACCACCTTTTTCAGTGGACTAATGTGGACAGCAGAAGGCAGGCTGAGACCACAAAAACAGCCAGGAAAATGGCCTGATGCGTGCTTGGTAGCAGGCAGTAGGAAATGTTTGGACTACTGCTTTGCATTGGGCACTAACTGAAAAACAGGGGGGAAATAGACTGTTGCTTTAAAAAAAAGGCAGCACAAAATGCTAGTACTCTATGTGCTGGAAAAATATTGCTTTGCCACTAGCAAGCTGTTTTAAGATGGACAGTGGAAGAACACTTTAACCTCTCCCTACCTAATACACAATCTCTCCCTCCCTGTTCTCTGACTTTGTTGTTTGTCTTCAGCTCTGAAAAGAGCTATTTTTGGTGGTATTATGGACCTAGTGACCGGCTCCTTTAAACTGTCCCTGCTCGAGTATCTCTCTCTCCCTACTCTACACTGACCTAGTATACACTGCAGGTAGCCCCGAAAAGGGCTTTTGTGTTTTGTGTTATCAAAAGGCCTAAAGACTCTCCATAGCAGCTGAGCGATCTCTCCCTATCCTTGCAGAATGAAATCTGGAGATGCAATGGCGGCGGCAGGGCTTAAATAGACCCTATGACGCTGGGCAGGCAGTCAATCACAGTAATGCCACAATGAAGATGTCTGCAGTATTACTGTGATTGGTTAAGAAGCCCAGCATGTGTAGTGGCTGCAAAGGAGGTGCCAAAACTGCAGGGAGGGTTTACCTGAATATAGCGAGGCAAGTACACAAATACTCGCAATATAGTGAGTAGCCAGAATGCTGTACTATCCATGCGAATAGTGAATAGTAACGAATAGTAATAAATGAGCGAGTGGCTCATCACTATTAATAATGATTCCTTCTCTATTATTCATGGTTGGTAGGTAGGGATGGAGGGAGCAAGCTTGAGTGTTACCCCCCCACCAACACACCATGGACTTGAACCTCACAGAAGTGTCCGACACATAAGCGCCTTGTTGCTGCACTATCTGCAACATAATGCAGATATTGTTAGGATTAGAAATAGTGCTGACTACTGGGTTGCCACTCTTGTTAGATCCACTGTACAAGAGTACATTGTGCAAGATGCTTCCACTCACCGGAAAAGGACGAGCCCATGCTGGAGTATCGAAACACGTTTGTAGACAATCTTAAAAGTGCTTTTCCCCAAGACAACAATGAGGCACATAGTGGGCATCACAGTTTTAGACATCCAACCCCAAGAACATAGCGTTGTCAATGCAAAAATATTAGCAGCAGTGTAAGTGGTATGAGCAATTTCTGTGAGTTGTTTCACACATTTTTAGACCAGACCATGCACCAGCAGAACAGAGTTCAAGTCTGACACATAGTGAAAGACTGGAGAGGATGGTGCAGGAGTATCTTGTGTTCAATATCAGTGCCATTATGGGGGGGTTGAACCCTTTTGCATTTTGGTCTTCAAAAATGGAACAGTGGCCTAAGCTCACCTGTTAAGCCTTGAAGGTTTTATCATGCCGAGCAGCAAGCATTCTCTCAGAATGTGTCTTTAGTGCTGCGGGTGGTGTCCTTTCGGACAAGCGCATCCGGCTGTCCCATGAAAGTATATACTGCTTAACTTTCAGTAAGATGAACAAGTCAGGGATCTCCAATGACTTTGGCACCAAAGTGTTGTTTTTAGTGTGCTGCGTTGATCTTGCGCTATTCCAATCTGTGACACCTTTGTCGTGGCTTCTGTGGCTGATGTTGCCACTGCTGCTGATGGTATTAACAATTTTTTGACCAAGTTGGGTCTCCATCTAGTGGGTTGCCTGTAGTGTAAGAAGTGTCAAAGCCACATTATACCATTTATACTCTGGGGAAATTGATGCCACTTTAGTGGTAATAATTTTTTGAAACATGGAGTCCAAGTTGGGTTTTCATCTGATAGGTTGCCTGTAGCGGTAGGGGTGTGACAGCAGTATTTTAAAATTTCTACTGTGGGCCAATTGATGCCACTTTTCCTGGTGTCTGCCCTTAATTTTTGGAAATGTTTTGGCACCAAGTTGTGTCTCCTTCATGTGTGTTGCAGTAGGCTTCAGAGTCCGACAGGCCTGCACTTACTTTCAGTCAACTACCCTTAAATTTTTCTAACAATAGCAGTCTGCAAAGCTGATTTTAGTGCCACCTGAATGTGCCTGAGCAGAAAAGCAGATTGAGCTGTTGTGTGAGGTATCACAGCAGGCATACACCGGTACGCTACACACCTCTTAATTTAAACTTAAAATCAAAGCAGAAAATGCTGGCCCAGACCCAGTCTCGTGCATGGCCCATGCCTGACTACTAGTGTGCCAATATAAAATTTCTACTGTGGTTCAATTGATGCCACTTTTCCTGGTGTCACCCAATAACTTGAGCTGTTTTGGCTGCTTTTGGGCCCCCCTGAAGGTACTGTCTGTATGTTTGTTTTTGCCTCTCATTGAATTCAATGGGGTTCAATTATGCTCAAGGAGCTTGTGATTTCTTCCCATTTTGTTAACTTGAATTTTTTGTCAGTTAAAATTTGCTTAACCCCTTCACTACCAAGGGTGGTTTGCACGTTAACTACCGGGCCAATTTTTACAATTCTGACCACTGTCCCTTTATGAGGTCATAACTCTGAAACGCTTCCGTGGATCCCGGTGATTCTGACATTGTTTTCTCGTGACATATTGTACTTCATGTTAGTGGTAAAATTTCATTCATATAACTTGCGCTTATTTATGAGAAAAACGGAAATTTGGCGAAAATTTTGAAAATTCCGCAATTTTCCAACTTTGAATTTTTATGCCCTTAAATCACAGAGATATGGCACACAAAAAAGTTAATAAGTAACATTTGCCACATGTTTACTTTACATCAGCACAATTTTGGAACCAAAATTTTTATTTGTTAGCAAGATATAAGGGTTAAAAGTTGACCAGCGATCTCTCATTTTTGCAACACCATTTTATTTTTACGGACCACATCACATTTGAAGCCACTTTGAGGGGTCTATATGATAGAAAATAACCAAAAGTGACACCATTCTAAAAACTGCACCCCTTAAGTTGCTTAAAACCACATTCAAGGAGTTTATTAACCCTTCAGGTGCGTCACAGGAATTTTTTGAATATTTAAAAAAAATTAACATTTAACTTTTTTTCACAAAAAAAATTACTTCAGGTTCAATTTTTTTTATTTTACCAAGTGTAACAGGAGAAATTGGACTTCAAAAATTATTGTGCAATTTGTCCTGAGCACGCTGATACCTGATATGTGGGGGGGAACCACTGTTTCGGCGCATGGCAGAGCTCAGAAGGGAAGGAGCGCCGTTTGACTTTTTCAATGCAAAATTGGCTGGAATTCTGATCGGACGCCATGTCGCGTTTGGAGAGCCCCTGATGTACCTAAACAGTGGAAACCCCCCACAAGTGACCCCATTTTTGAAACTAGACCCCCTAAGGAACTTATCTAGATATATGGTGAGAACTTTGAACCCACAAGGGCTTCACAGAAGTTTATAATGCACAGCGGTACAATTAAAAAATCATATTTTTTCCACAAAATGATCTTTTCACCCCCAATTTTTATTTTCCCAAGGGTAACAGGACCCTAAAAGTTATTGTGCAATTTGTCCTGAGTACACTGATACCCCATATGTGGGTGTAAATGACTATTTGGGCACATGGCAGAGCTCGGAAGGTAAGCAGCGCCATTTGACTTTTTTGGCTGGAATTGAGATCAGACACCATGTCACGTTTGGAAAGCCCCTGATGTACCAAAACAGTGGAAACCCCCCACAAATGACCCCATTTTGGAAACTAGACCCCCCAAGGAACTTATCTAGATGCGTGGTGAGAACTTTGAACCCCCAAGTGCTTCACAGAAATTTATAACGCCCAGGCGTGAAAATAACAAAAAAAATTTTTTCCACAAAAATGATATTTTTGCCCCAAAATTTTTATTTTCCTAAGGGCAACAGGAGAAATAGGACCCCAAAAGTTGTTTTGCAAATTGTCCTGATTAGGCTGATACCCCATATGAGGGGGTAAAACACTGTTTGGGTGCATGGCAGGGCTTGGAAGGGAAGGAGCACCATTTGACTTTTTCAACGCAGAATTGGCTGGAATTGAGATCAGATGCCATGTTGCGTTTGGAGAGCACCTGATGTGCGCAAATAGTGGAAACCCCCAATTCTAGCCCTAACCCTAACCCTAGCCCTAACCCTAACCCTAACCCTAGCCCTAGCCCTAACCCTAACCCTAACCCTAACCCTAGCCCTAACCCTAACCCTAACCCTAGCCCTAACCCTAGCCCTAACCCTAACCCTAGCCCTAACCCTAATGGGAAAATGGAAATAAATACATTTTTTAAATTTTATTATTTTTCCCTAACTAAGGGAGTGATAACGGGGGGTTTGATTTACTATTTATGGCGGTTTTTATGTTTGACAGCTGTCACACGCTAAAAGACGCTTTTTATTGTAAAAATAGTTTTTGCATCACCACATATTGAGAGCTATAATTTTTCCATATTTTGACCCACCGAGTCATGTGAGGTCTTATTTTTTGCGGGATGAGTTGACGCTTTTATTGGTATCATGTTCGAGCATGTAACTTTTTTGATCGCTTTTTATTTTGTTTTTTGGGACGCAGAATTTACAAAAACCAGCGTTTCATGAATTTCTTTTGGGTGGTGCGTTTACGCCGTTCCGGGTGCGGTAAAATTTATAAGGCGGTTTTATTCTTCGGGTCAGTACGGTTACAGCGATACCTCATTTAGGTCTTTTTTTATGTTTTGGCGCTTTTATGCAATGAAAACAATTTTATAAAAAAAATAATTATTTTTGCATCACTTTATTCTGCGAGCTATAACTTTTTTATTTTTTCGCTGATGATGCTGTATGGTGGCTCATTTTTTGCGGGACAAGATGACATTTTCAGCGGTACCATGGATATTTATATGCGTCTTTTTGATCGCGCGTTATTGCACTTTTTGTTCGGCGGTATGATAATAAATCATTATTTTTTGCTTCGTTTTTTATTTTTATTTTTTAAGGGGTTCGCTTAAGGGGTTAACTATTGGGACAGTTTTATAGGGCGGGTCATTACGGACGCGGCGATACCAAATATGTGTACTTTTATTGTTTTTTTTTTTTTTATTTCCAAAAAATGAATTTATTGGGGAATATATATATATATTTTTTTTATTTATTTGGCGATTTTTTTTTAATTATTTTTACACTTTTTTTTTATTTTTTTTTTACTTTATTACAATGTCCCATGGGGGACATCACTGTCCTGTGACAGATCGCTGATCTGTCACAGGACAGTGATGTCCCCCATGGGACATTGTAATAAAGTAAAAAAAAAATAAAAAAAAAGTGTCGCTGATCTGTCACATCACAGATCACTGTGACAGATCAGCGATCTGTCACAGGCACTGCACAGGCTTCCTCATGCCTGCGCTTTGCAGACACTGAGGAAGCCAGCTTCCTGCAGGCCCCCGGAGGTCCCCGTCGCCATATTGGATCCGGGGACCTGCAGGAAAGGAGTCCCCCGCAGCAGCGCTGCACATTGCGCTGCCGTGGGGGGCTCAGGGAAGCACGGAGGGAGCCCCCTCCCTGCCGATGCTTCCCTTTAACCCCCGACACGTTAACCCCTTGCACACCGTGATCAAACATGATCGCGGTGTGCAAGGGGTCAACGTGTCGGGGGCGGTCCATGACCACCCCTGACACATTGTGCCGGGTGTCAGCTATGATAATTAGCTGACACTCGGCCGCGATCAGCGGCGCTCACCACGTGGGCGCTGCTGATCGCGATGACGTAATATTCCGTCCATGGTAATTAGGTCCATGGTCACATGGACGGAATATTACGTCAATTGTAGGTAAGGGGTTAATGAATGATCTTTCAGAGAATTTTTTCAGTAGCGAGGAAGTAAGTTTACTTCCTTTATTACTGTATATATAAGTTTTTATTACATCTTTGATAAAGGTTGGCAGATTGTACATTGAAAATATCTTTAACCCCTTAGTGACAGAGCCATTTTGCAGCTAATGACCAGGCCAATTTTTACAATTCTGACCACTGTCACTTTATAAGGTTATAACTCTGGAGTGCTTTAATGGATCCCGGTGATTCTGAGACTATTTTTTCGTAACATATTATACTTCATGCTTGTGGTAAAATTACTTCGATATGACTTGCGTTTATTTATGAAAAAGATGGAAATATGGCGAAAATTTAGAAAATTTAGCAATTTTCCAACTTTAGATTTTTATGCCCTTAAATCAGAGAGATATGTCAGACAAATTTCTTATTTAATAACATTTTCCACATGTCTACTTTACATCAGCACAATTTTGGAAGCAAATTTTTTTTTATTAGGAAGTTAGAAGGGTTAAAAGTTGACCAGCGATTTCTCATTTTTACAACAAAATTTACAAAGCCATTTTTTTAGGGACCACCTCACATTTGAAGTCACTTTGAGGGGTGTACGTGACAGAAAATACCCAAAAGTGACACCATTCTAAAAACTGGACGCCTCACGGTGCTCAAAACCACATTCAAAAAGTTTATTAACCCTTTACGTGCTTCACAGGACCTGAAGCAATGTGGAAGGAAAAAATTAACATTAAACTTTTTTTTTGCAAAAAAATTAATTCAGAACCAATTTTTTTTATTTTCACAAGTGTTAAAAGAGAAAATGAACCAGAAAATTTGTTGTACGATTTCTCCTGAATACGCCGATACCCCATATATGGGGGTAAACCACTTTTTGGGTGCATGGCAGACCTCGCAAGGGAAGGAGCGCCATTTGACTTTTTCAACACAGAATTGGCTGGAATTGAGATCGAACGCCTTGCTGCGTTCAGAGAGCCCCCAGATGTGCCTAAACAGTGGAAACCCCAAAAAATTGACCCCATTTTGGAAACTAAACTCCCAAGGAGCTTACCTATATGTGTGGTGAGCACTTTGAAGCCCCAAGTGCTTCACAGAAGTTTATAACATAGAGCCGTGAAAATAAAAAATCATTTTTTTCCACAAAAGTGATCTTTTCGGCCCCAAATTTTTATTTTTACAAGGGTATCAGGAGAAATTAGATGCCAAAGTTGCTCTGCAATTTGTTCTGAGTACGCCCATACCCCATATGTGGGGGTAAACCACTGTTTGGGCGCACGGCAGAGCTCAGAAGGGAAGGAGCACCGTTTGACTTTTTCAATGCAGAATTGGCTGGAATTGAGATTGGACGCCATGTCGCATTTGGAGAGCCCCTGATGCGCCTAAACAGTGAAAACCCCCCACAAGTGACCCCATTTTTGAAACTAAACCCCCAAGGTGCTTATCTAGATGTGTGGTGAGCACTTTGAACCCCCAGGTGCTTCAAATAAGTTTATAATGCAGAGCTGTGAAAATAAAAAATAATTTTTTTCCTCAAAAATGATTTTTTTATCCCACTATTTTTTATTTTCCCATTGGTAACAGGAGAAATTTGACCCCAAAAGTTGTTGTGCAATTTATCCTGAGTACGCTAATACCCCATATGTGGGGGGAACCACTGTTTGGGCACATGGGAGAGCTCGGAAGGGAAGGAACGCTATTTTGGAATGCAGACTTTGGTGGAGTGTTCTGCGGGCGTCATGTTACGTTTGCAGAGCCCCTTATGTGCATAAATAGTAGAAACCCCCCACAACTGACCCCATTTTGGAAACTAGACCCCCCAAGGAGCTTATCTAGATATGTTGTGGGCACTTTGAACCCCCAAGTGCTTCACAGAAGTTTATAACGCATAGCCGTGAAAATGAAAAATCTTTTTTTTTCCACAAAAGTGATTTTTTAGCTCCCAATTTTTTATTTTCACAAGGGTAACATGAGATATTAGACCCTGAAAGTTGGTAAATAGTGGAAACCCCTCAATTCTTGCTCCAACCCTAACCCCAACACACCCCTAACCCTAATACCAACCCTAACCCTAATCTCAACCCTTACCCTAATGCTAATTCCTAACCCTAATCCTAATTCCAACCCTAACCCTAATTCTAACCCTAACCCTAATTCTAACCCTAACCCTAATTATTATTGTTATTATTATTTATTTACATAGCACCACTAATTCCACGGTGCTGTACATGAGAAGGAGGGTTACATACAAGGGTATAGATATCGTTAATAGTAAACAAATTTACAATGACAGACTGGTGCAAAGGGGAGAGGACCCTGTCCTTGTGGACTTACATTCTAATTCTAACCCTAATTCTAACCCTAACCCTAATGGAAAATTGAAAATGAATATATTTTCTGTATTTCATTATATTTATTTATATAAGGGGGTGATAAGCGGGGGGGGGTTTACTATTTTTTTTATTTTGATCACTATGATAGAATTTATCACAGTGATCAAAATGAATGAATGGAATCTGCTGGCTGGCAGATTCGAGGGGCGCACTGGCTAGTCTTCCGGGACCAAGATGGCGGCACCCACTGGAGGAGGCACGAGGGCCCGGGGACCTCGAGGACCACCGGGAGGTATCAGGGGGATCGGGGACCCTATTTCTCTCTCCTCTGATGTGCGATCACATCAGAGGAGAGAGAAATTAAATGCAAAATTGCAGCTTTTTTTGCGATCGCCATTATAGGGTTAATAACGGCGATCGCAAAAGGGGTCTGTGGCGCCCCTGAGGCTCAGTCGCCACAGAGGTACTGCACCTTCTCCTAAGGTGTGGTGCCCCACCATCCAGGTAAGTTGGAGGCTCCTGACCATGCTCCAACACTCGCACCCCACACAATAGAGTAGTTCAGCAAAACCACATTGCGGCTCCTTGCTTAGAGAGAAGCAGAGCACCTTTGGTGGTTCCCTGCTTGGAACACTAAATGTGCTGGGAGGTGGGTGGAGTTGAGAATACACATAAAAGAGCGGGAAGGTTTTAGGATTAGAGGTCAGTCAGTCAGATGGAGAGTCTGAGAGAGGAAGCCACTCGGAGAGGAGTGGGGATCCCTGGAAGAGGAATGGAGGAAGGAGTGCTGCAGCTGCCTCAGTGATCTGAACCAGCTGGCATGGGAAAGGAAAGAAGGAGAAAGACATTGAACTGAAGACTGAGCTTCCATAGGAGGGAAACACAAGAACGGAACGTAGAAGTAAAAGGGAACAGAGAGGACGTGGGTTAGAGGAAGAACCCTGCCTAGAAGTTCTAAGCGCAAGGCTGGGGCCCGGTCCCCGAGGTTGTATGGACACAAATGGTTCTGCAGCAGACACCGGTGGAGTAGTGGGCTGTAAATGCACTACTCCCATCTAAGGCTTGGGGGGCACAACAGCAACACGGATAGAGAGCCGGGACTCAGGAGTAGAGAGTCCCTGAAGCAGGCTACAGCTGTCTGCCGTACAAGTAGAGTTCTTGGGAACATCTGTCAGGAGGAACTCCAGTGTAACTCAGTACTAGGAGTTCTTCACACTTAAAGGCGCTATAGAGGAGACATTCAGAAAAGGCACATAAGTTGGCGGAGTGTTGGAAGGGAGCATTCCATCTTGCCTGGAGGTTGACTGAGTCCCTGACCCGGAGGACACGGCACAGAAGTGGGCACTACAGACTGTGAGTAAAGCTTTGGAACTACAAGCCCTGGTGTCCTCCATTCCTTCCTGCGCCCATCCGCCTGGCACTGCTACATCCCCTGTGCCAAACACTACACCATCTAAGTGTCTCTTCACTTATCCTGCCCTGGGACAACAGCTCTGCCTGTGGAGGACTATAACATCATTGCTGCACCGCACCATCTGTCCTGGAGGATCTGTCTGCAGCGTCGGCTTAACACCCCTCTTGCCGAACACCACAGGTGGCGTCACAAACTATTCCATTAACTACATTTCACCATTCACATCTTCCTATTACTTGGGCGCCCACGGCCACGGTCGGGGTCGCCGCTGCTGTGACACATCCCACTGATACCGGCCCAGTACAGAGTACCCCACAGCCCTGGGAGGGCGACCCAGGTCAAGACCCCAGAAAAAATCTGACACTGGTGGGCGCTAATTACTTTTTCCACAGCGCCATGAATTAACGGCATGGTGGTTTAAGTACCCTTAACGGCAGTCGTTAAAAGGTGTATCAGTGGTCGTTAAGTGGATAAGTTAATTTCTCAATTGAGAGAGGTTAGACTGCACATTTTTCACTACTGACCTTTTATGAATGTTTTCTAGGCCATTTATTTGAGATAAGATAGAGACCATTTCTTTGTCTTTTTCTTTTTTCTGGTGGGAACCTAAAGCAATTGATTCACCTTTTAATGAAGATTTATAGGCTTCCCAGATTACTTGGATTGGGGTCCTGATGTTAAGTTTTCCTTGAAATATAAAAGTAAAGTATTGGATAATTTAGTGATATTTTTATAGTTGTCTTCTATGATCTAATTTAACTTCTAGGTCAAGTTTGAGCTTGGTAGCATGGTGATGATCAGCTCTAGGAAGATCGGAACATGGTCTGAAAGTGTTTTCAATCCTATAGAAGTGGATCTGATAAGTGGGTGGCTGTTTTGAATGAATAGGTAATCCAACCTGCGATAGTTGTTATGAGTCAATGTTGGGATGTGAAGTCTCAAAGGATCTGTTAAATGGAGAGAGTTTAATGATGAGTGAATTTTCTTTATTGGTTTCTGGGAAAGGGCTGTCTGACCAGTAGCAGTATGTAAAAATGGGTTGAAAGGGATGTTAAGATCTCCACTCATGATGAGGAGTCCCTCACTGAAAAGGGCTATAGTATCTAGTGTTTTAGTTATCCATGTAATTTGTCCGTGATTTGTGGCATATATGTTGCATAATGTTAGGTGAGTGGTAGCTATATAACATTTTACAAAAAATGGATCTACGATCTGGATCCGAGAGGGTGTAATTCAACGTGAAAGGCAGGCCTTTACAGAGAACAATACTCACTCCTTTAGAGAAGGAGCAACTACTATTAAGCCAAATTGGAAATATGCAATGAGATAGATCAGGAATGCTGCCTTTTTAAAAATGAGATTCTTGTAAAAAAGCAATTTTTGTTTTCTTTTTTCGTAAAAGTGTCATTATCTTGTTACGCTTAGCAGAGAGTTAATGCCATTCACGTTAAATGAAGCCAATATAACAGAGTTAGAAGAAGTCAATTCAGCCATTAGGATCGAAGACATGCATGTTTGATGGACTAGCTTTGTACCTAAACTACATAAGAACATATACATATTAACAAAAGAGATACTATCTGCATCAGGAGGGCATAGCATCCCTTGGAAGCCAATAAGATAGTCCAAGTGGTGAATCTTCTTGTAACCCTAAAAGTGAAACGGTAGTAAGCAAGATATTGACATGGCTTCTAATAAAATGGTTAGGGTATGGAAAGTAGAAGGGGTGGTTTAAGTCCAATGACTTGCAGAGGGGATAGTCAATGAAAGGGAGTAATGAGGGAAATAAAAGGTAGTGAGCCTCAGACTCTTGTGTCAAAGGTCCATCAGCTTGAAAGGGATTTTTTCTTTGTCTTCATGGAGATGGGTGTCTTGACACTTGATTCCTGGCCTTGGGAGAAGAGGTTTTCTGTTTTCAGTAGCTGAGGGAAATCAAATCCAGCATATAGTAGTATCTAGGAAGAGTCTTCAACTAGGAAGATTTATTGGGTACCCCAAACTTTTTGAAGGTCTTCTGGGGTATGTATTTTTTGTCTCTCATCTTTTATTACTACTAGACCAAATACGAATAGCCACCTGTAGCTAAGTTTGTTGGCTCTTAAGATGTCCAGGAGTAGTTTAATTTTCCTTCTTTTGGCCAAAATGGAGGGTACAATATCTTGGAATATTTGAATAGGAGTATTATCATAAGAGTGGATTATTCTCTTGATCCAGCAAGGACAACTGAGGTATCTAGAAAACTTAGTACACTGCATTTCAGATCATGTTTAGGGATAAAAAGCTTCTGTTTAGATTTTAGAGCTCTTCAAATTGTCTAATTGCTATTTTTTCAACTCGTTCAGTCCCTAAGATGGAGACAAAACAATTTTTGATTACTTTTTCTAGAGATTCTGTAGCAAAGGATTAAGGAATTCCTTTAAGTCTGATGTTCTTACATCTGTGTTTTCCTGATCTTACAGAACCAGAATGGCAGTGTTGAGCTGATGTTGATACAGGAAAGATGTATATCTTTGTACCGTGTTAGCTAGTAGATAGAAAAATATACAGAATTGAGAGTCCACAGTGGATGATACCTTTTAATGGCTAACTGAAAAGATGGTAACACATTGCAAGCTTTCAAGACTACTCAGGTCTCTTCATCAGGCATTGACTAATACAACATCTGAAGAATCACATATATATGCACAACATAGCACAGAAAAAATGCAATAGAATAGATAAGATAAGAGCTGATGTTGGTGATAGATCACTTGTTCTCTTAGGTTGTTTGAGAAGAACATAAGGTCCATCTTTGAAATCTCATGGGATTCGACTACAACTTGTTTTAGATCCAAAATCAGGCTATAGAGTTCTTACAGTAAAGGTTTCATAGATTTTTTAAGAAAGGACCAGGAGAAAGGAGTGGAGTCTGTGGATAGTGATTCACTTTCGGAGTTGTTGCTGGATTCAGATTCCCCTATTGGTGCTGTATCAAGGGAGTGGCAAGATGATTTTTTGGAAGGTGATTGAGGGGTAAAAAGTTTTTTCCTTAAAAATGTGTCTAGTTTGCCTTGTTTATGAGAAGCGGAATTTTCAGAGGACTCTTTTGTGCGTTCTTTGCTAAATTTGACCAGCTTTTATTGTGAGCACGCGTCAGGAAGAATCACCACTTCATAGAAGGGTGTTTATATGTACATTTCTGTTAGATTGTCATCGTGGGTTAGTGGTGTCATTCAGTGTGACACTTAGGTAAATTCCTGAGTTTCACATAGAAATAGCAAGGTTTGGAAATGCAGTAATTACTACTATCTAAGGCTACTTTCACACATCAGTTTTTTGCCGTCAGGCATGATCCGGCTTTTTTTAGAAAAAACGGATCCGGCATAAATTTTGGAGAACTGTAGAAACGGATCCGTTTTTTTGCTGGATCCGTCTCTGTTCCTGGAGGCTGGCCAATTGGATCTGAGCATGCGCAGACTTAAAAAAACCGGATCCGGTGGCTGGATCCGTCTTTTTCTGGATCCAGCGCATTCCGGCGCCCATAGACTTTCATTGTAGCAAAAAGCTGGAAGCGCCGGATCCGGCGCTTCCGGCTTTTTCGCCGGAGACAAAAAACGTTACAGTAGACGTTTTTTCAAGACGCCGGAATGAGACAAGTTGCCGGATCCGGCAAAAAGCGGATGAAACGCAATGCCATCCGGCTCGATCCGGCGCTAATGCAAGTCAATGGGGAAAAACCGGATCCGGCATTGCATTTTGCCGGATCCGTTTTTTCCAAAAAAAGCCGGGTCGCGCCTGAAGGCAAAAAACTGATGTGTGAAAGAGGCCTAAGTGAAAAGAAGCTGCAATATTCTCCCTTGAACAAAAGATGACAGTGATGTAGTTATAAAGGTTATACTGTATAGTATTCAGGTGTAAACTAAAGATTTTAATATGAGTCTGACCGTAATTTTGGTAACTTTGTGACCACTAGATATATATTTTGTTGGTATATGGCTTGTGCAGAGCATGGAAGAGTCCTATGCAGTACTTCACTAGTGGGGAGAAGGGGTAGGTAAGATGGGGGTTGTAGTTGTAGTTCTGCTTCTCCTGTACTTCTCTAAAATGGTGTATTTTGTCACCAAAATGAATTTGGTTTCAATGTATAGGTATTAATCCAGCAATGTCCCAATCACTGTACTGTATAACTCTTCCATCACTTTCCAATGTATTCCCGTCACCCAGATCAGAAAATTGAGGTTAGCTACAGTATGTATAAATATAATGCAGAAGCCCCAGTGTGTTAGGGGGCTCTCATAACTGCTTATTCTCCCCCCCACTCACACACCAAGGGCAGCATTCTCAGGTGCAGTGGGCCCATCACTATAGCTCCAGCCCACAATTCAGTAGCTCCCCCTCGGGGTGCGCTCTGTACCACAGGTTCTTGTGATTTACAAAAAAGTTTAGTGTCTGCTCACCCCCTCCTGGAACGCGCGGATCCTGCTGTGCGGCAAGTTTTCAGAGCTTAGAAAAAATAAGTCCAACGCTGTAAGTCCATAAAATCCATTTTCTTTTATTCCATAACGTACAATTGCATAAAAACAATTAAGTCATAGTCCAGACATTAAAAACAAACGTGTTTCAACGCAAAAACGTGCGTCTTAATTATTAAAATGCACGTTTTTGCTTTGAAACGCATTTGTTTTTGACTATGACTTACTGTATTTTTCTCCAACAAAGTATTAATTCGCACAGATGGAAAGCTCATTCATTGCACAAATAGCTGTGTAAGCTGGTACTGCAAATATGCGTACTATGGGAAGAGCTTCATAAACCGGGGTGTCACTCCAAAGCAATTAGTCACAGCGGCTACACCAAAAAAGAAAACGGATGGCACTCACCGGTTAAAATCTTCTTTATTCCAATACTTTAAAACATCGGCATAGGGAGGATGGGAGTGGGAGTGGAAATGACGACAGCCGTGTCGCGCTGCAGTAGCGCTTCTACTAGTCTACACGTTTCGCTCTGCAGTAGCACTTCTACTAGTCTCCTCCTCACTGTATTTTTCACTTTGTAAGACGCACTTTTTTCCCCCAAATTTGGGGGGAAAATAGGGGTGCGTTTTCCAATGCGGATATACCTTATTTGTGCCGCCATCGCGGGTGTCCAGTGCTTGCTGCCGCCGCGCTCTGTCCCGTGCTGCGTGGGGGGCTCGCCGTTCCATCCATGCTTGCTTGCCCTGTGCGGTGGATTGCTTCCGGGAAAATGGCCACCGCGCTATGGCAGATGGAGATCTTGGCACTGAAATCTCGGGAGATGAGAGGACGAGCAGGCAGCAGCACCAGGTACAGAGCGCGGCGGCAGCACCGGGGGACAACGCGGCAGCAGCATCGGCAGCACCAGGGGACAGAGCGGGCAGCAGCACCAGGTACAGAGCGCGGCGGCAGCACCCGGTACAGAGCGCGGTGACAATACCCGGCAACACTGGGGACATAGCACAGCGGCAGCATCGGATACCCGCACATGAAAACACCCCCTCATCCTAGCAGCAGCGTTCCACTACTGCCTCTTCCAGCAGCAACCCTGGGACTCCACTTTCCACCACCCCCCGGTAAGCAATAAGACGCCTGGATTATAAGAAGCACCACCATTTTATTAAAAAAAAGTTTTTTCCTATTTTTCTCCTCAAAATTTGGGGTGCATCTTATAATCCGGAGCGTCTATATATATATAATCATTATCTCAGTAAATTAAAATACTTTATAACACCAGCCTGAAAAAAGATTTTAAAATCTAAAATGTTGGCCTAATGAAGTGTATACTCAGTAAATGCACTCAATACTTGGTCGGGGATCCTTTGGCATCAATTACTACATCAATGCTGCATGGCATGGAGGCGATCAGCCTTTGGCACTGCTGAGGTGTTATGGAAGCCCAGGTTGCTTTGATATATATATATATGTATATATATATATATATACATATATATATATATATATATATACACACACACACACACAAACATTACATGAACATATAGGTCATTCAAACTTTTTATTATGTGCATTTTAGGAAATTGTTTTCTTCCTTTAAAAAAATGGCTTCCTGTGAAAACAAGCCTGTGGCTTAGCTTCACAAGAGCATTAAGATGGCAGCAACTGGGTACTTTAACAAGCCTGCAGCTGTCATGGGAATTGTCAGCACTCTGATCATGTCACAGTGGGATGGGAAGGCAGTAGGCTCCTAACCAAACATGATCACACAACTTACCATATTTTTCGGACTATAAGAAGCACCGGACCATAAAACGCACCCTAAAGTTTCAGAAGGAAAATAGGGAAAAAAATAATAATGTGTCAAATTGGAGTTTGTCTTACAGTCTGAATTCAGCTTACCAGGGGGCTGATCAGCACAGGTGGAGGAGTGGTCAGAGGGGAGCGTGGTCACAGAGGTTGTTTGGTGGTCCAGGCTGGTGCAGTGGCCTCCGGGAAATCCTATGCCAGGCTAGTGCAGCAGTGGTGCTGGGGGCTATGCTAGCATTTTGCGATAGGTGCAGTGGTGGTGCTCTGTGGTGCAGCACCGCCAGCATTTTGTGACAGGTTTGGCAGAGGTATGACGGTGGTGCTCTGTGGTGTGGTGGTGCTTCACCGGCATTTTGTGAAAGTCCAGAGGCACCCACAAATCCATTGCTGCGATGCGGTGGAATTCGGGAAAATGGCTGTAGGGGGCGGCGCATGCTCAGATTGAGATCTCGGCAACGATATCTCGTCCCGAGATCTTGTCTCCCGAGATCTAGGGATGAGATCTCGTTGCTGAGGTCTGAATCAGTTGTGATGTGGTGACCTCCAGGAAAATGGCCACTGGGGGCGGCGCATGCTCAGATTCTGATCTTGGCTGTACTAGCTACCAAATGGCTGCAATGAAACAAAGAGTGAAAAATTTTAAGGGATCTGAATAAATTCCATACCCACTGTATTTATTGTCTATCTATATCTGTATATAAGATTGATTTTATTGTGTTGTAAGTGCATTTACATGGGTCTTTTTAGCCTGGTTTTAATAAATAAATAATTTTAGAAAATGATGGTATTATTTTTGATAACCAGTCAAGGTAAAGCAGACAGCTGCAGGCTGATATTATCAGGCTGGTAGGGTGCCTAGCTATTGGGCCCTTACCAGCCTAAAAATGTAAGTCAGCAGCCGTCCTGGAATTGGTGCACCACAATAATTGCACCAATTCTGATGCTTTGTCCGTCTCTTCCCGATTTCCCTGGTGAGGTGGCAATCAGAGTAATGACAGCTGGGGTTGATGACAGCTGTGACTTGTCAAAAATCACAGCTGCCATTAACTCCTGGGGTTAGTAAAGGAAATGTGTCTATTAGATACCCCAATTATATTAGACACCCCCAATAGTAACACATTAATAATAATACATAATAATAATAATAATAATAATAATAATAATAATAATAATAATAATAATAATAATAATAAAAAATAACACATACACACAGAAAAAAATACTTGAGCTGAATAAAGACAACCCCCATCTGTGGACGTCAGGCACTCAGACCATCCTCACCAAGTTGGTTTCTAATTGTTTGTACAGACACATGCATATTTGTGGCTTGCTGGAGGTCGTTTTGCAGGGCTCTGGCAGTGCTCCTCCTGTTCCTCCTTGCACAAAGGCTGAGGTAGCGGTCCTGCTGTTGGGATGTTGCCCTCCTATGGCCCCCTCCATGTCTCCTGGTGTACTGGCCTGTCTGCTGGTAGTGCCTTCAGCCTCTGGACACTATGCTGACAGACACAACAAACCTTCTTGCCACAGCTCGCATTGATGTGCCATCATGGATGAGCTGCAATACCTGAGCCACTTGTGTGGGTTTTAGAGTCCGTCTCATGCTACCACAAGTGTGAAAGCACAACCAACATTCAAAAGTGAACAAAACATCAGCCAGAAAGCATTGGTACTGAGATGTGGTCTGTGGTCCCCACCTGCAGAACCACTCCTTTATTGAGGGTATCTTGATAATTGCCAATAATTTCCATCTGTTATCTATTCCATTTGTACAACAACATGTAAAATTGATTATCAATCAGTGTTGCTTCCTAAGTGGACAGTTTAATTTCACAGACGATTGATTTACTTGGATCTATATTCTGTTGTTTAAGTGTTTTTTTTCTTTTTGAGCAGTGTATATACAGTATATATACTAGCTGAAGAGCCTGGCGCTGCCCGGGCATAGTAACTAACTGCGGTTAGTTATAGCAAATTATAATAATTATATCTATATATATATATAAAAATATAAAACTGAGTGTAGAGCCCCGCCCATTCCGCATAGCCACATTCATTTTAATATCCCACATCATCTCGTCAGCCAGAGCTACCGGACTACTACCCATAATATCCCACATCATCCCGTCAGCCAGAGCCACTGGACTACTACCCCTAATATCCCACATCATCCCATCAGCCCGAGCCACCGGACAACTACCACTAACATCCCACAACATCCTGTCAGCCAGAGCTACCGGACTACTACCCATAATATCCCACATCGTCCCATCAGCCAGAGCCACCGGACTACTACCACTAATATCCCACATCATCCCGTCAGCCAGAGCTACCGGACTACTACCCATAATATCCCACATCATCCCGTCAGCCAGAGCCACCAGACTACTACCACTAATATCCCACATCATCCTGTCAGCCAGAGCTACCGGACTACTACCCATAATATCCAACATCATCCCATCAGCCAGAGCCACAGGACAACTACCACTAATATCCCACATCATCCCATCAGCCTGGAGTCAGAACCAGAGTGCTGAGTGGAACGGTCCTAACTTCCACACTGGGGATCCCTTTAAGAGAGGCCTGGCGTCAGAGCCAGAGCGCTGAGTGGATTTTCCCTGACTTCCATACCAATGATCCCTTTAATAGAAGCCTGAGGTGAGAATCAGAGCGCTGAGGGATTTACCCTAACTTCCATACCGGAGATCCCTTTAAGAGAGGCCTGGGGTCAGTACCAAAGCGCAGAGTGGATTTTCCCTCACTTCCGTACTGAGGATCCCTTTAAGAGGGGACTTGGGTCAGAACCAGAGCGCTGAGTGGATTTGCCCTAAGTTCCATACTGGGGATCCCTTTAAGAGAGTCTGGGGTCAGTACCAGAGCATTTAAAGGCAATTGCCCTGACTTCCATACCAAGGATCCCTTTAAGAGAGGCCTGGGGTCAGAATTAAAGCACTGGATGGATTTGCCCTGACATCCATACTGGAGATCCCCTATATGAAAGGCCTGGGGTCAGTACCAAAGCGCTGGATGGATTTGCTCTGACTTCCATACCAATGATCACTTTAAGAGGGAAGATGTGCCTATGGCATGGAGGATGTGTGATGGGGATATAGGCATGGGAGAGGGGATTCATTTCTGTCATGTGATCTCTGCTCCTTTCAGGGGGGCAGGCAATGGCTGGGAGCTTATGTTTCCAGGGATGCTATATTTCTCCCACCATGTCAGTGTCTGCTGAGGTGTTGTCAAGGGGGAAAACTGTTGGTCATAGCAACCAATCACAGCTCAGCTACTTTTAACCAGCTCTGGTGAAATGAGAGATGCTTCTTGATTGATTGGTGATACACACACACACACACACACACACATTCATTTTTATATATAGAGATACAATTGTGGCCAAAAGTATTGACACCCCTGCAATTCTGTCAGATAATACTCAGTTTCTTCCTGAAAATTATTGCAAACACAAATTCTTTGGTATTATTATCTTCATTTAATTTGTCTTTAATGCAAAAAACACAAAAATAATTGTCCTAAAGCCAAATTGGATATAATTCCACACCAATCATAAAAAAGAGGGTGGACAAAAGTATTGGCACTGTTCGAAAAATCATGTGTTGCTTCTCTAATTTGTGTAATTAACAGCACCAGTAACTTACCTGTGGCACCTAACAGGTGTTGGCAATAATTAAATCACAATTGCAGCCAGTTGACATGGATTAAAGTTGACTCAACCTCTGTCCTGTGTCCTTGTGTGTACCACATTGAGCATGGAGAAAAGAAAGAAGACCAAAGAACTGTCTGAGGACTTGAGAAATCAAATTGTGAGGAAGCATGAGCAATCTCAAGGCTACAAGTCCATCTCCAAAGACCTGAATGTTCCTGTGTCTACCGTGCGCAGTGTCATCAAGAAGTTTAAAGCCCATGGCACTGTGGCTAACCTCCCTAGATGAGGACGGAAAAGAAAAATTGACAAGAGATTTCAACTCAAGATTGTGCGGATGTTGGATAAAGAACCTCGACTAACATCCAAACAAGTTCAAGCTGCCCTGCAGTCCGAGGGTACGACAGTGTCAACCCATACTATCCGTCGGCATCTGAATGAAAAGGGACTGTATGGTAGGAGACCCAGGAAGACCCCACTTCTTACGCCGAGACATAAAAAAGCCAGGCTGGAGTTTGCCAAAACTGACCTGAAAAAGCCTAAAACATTTTGGAAGAATGTTCTCTGGTCAGATGAGACAAAAGTAGAGCTTTTTGGGTAAAGGCATCAACATAGAGTTTACAGGAGAAAAAAGAGGCATTCAAAGAAAAGAACACCGTCCCTACAGTCAAACATGGCGGAGGTTCCCTGATGTTTTGGGGTTGCTTTGCTGCCTCTTGCACTGGGCTGCTTGACCGTGTGCATGGCATTATGAAGTCTGAAGACTATCAACAAATTTTGCAGCATAATGTAGGGCCCAATGTGAGAAAGCTGGGTCTCCCTCAGAGGTCATGGGTCTTCCAGCAGGACAATGGCCCAAAGCACACTTCAAAAAGCACTAGAAAATGGTTTGAGAGAAAGCACTGGAGACTTCTAAGGTGGCCAGCAATGAGTCCAGACCTGAATCCCATAGAACACCTGTGGAGAGATCTAAAAATGGCAGTTTGGAGAAGGCACCCTTCAAATATCAGGGACCTGGAGCAGTTTGCCAAAGAAGAATAGTCTAAAATTCCAGCAGAGCATTGTAAGAAACTTATTGATGGTTACCGGAAGCGGTTGGTCGCAGTTATTTTGGCTAAAGGTTGTGCACCCAAGTATTAGGCTGAGGGTGCCAATACTTTTGTCTGGCCCATTTTTCTTAAAAAAAAAATACATTATTGCCAATACTGTAATAAAGAAACTTGGTATAAGGTATGTGCCATGTATAATAATGCAAAAAAAATCTGATTATATGTTTATATAATATTTAACTTTAGGTGAATAAAGCAAGGCTTCCATACTGGAAAATGACTCTTCTCAATGTATGCAAACTTGTAAACAATTTCAACACCCAAACGGAGGAAGCAGGGGAGAATGGAGAAGAAGAGCTCATGGTCAGAAAACAAAATCCAACTTCATTGGATGGTTTTAACTTGGAAGCCATGTTAACAGCAATTCAACTGCAGAAAATTTGCCAAAGCATGGTTTTTCAGCATTCAGAGGTAGGATGCAAACAAACTGTTTAATTACAATGTTTCTATTTCAGGTTATTATACTAAGTAACCTACAAGTTAAGAGAAACTTAAAAAAAAATAATAGTTTAGTGCTGATAACTTTTATAGTTTATTTGTTTCTGAAATGAAAAATACATTGTTCTAAATCATCTACTTAAAAATTGCTATTTTGTTGCTGTAGAGCATGTGTAACTTCTTCACATAGCTGATTGTTATGCTGAATCTGACATAGATTGAACACTGTTTCAGGCTTTGTCGTCTCTCTGTTCTCCCATTCCCTTCTCTCAATGCTAGGTCTCTGTCACACATCAGTATAAAACGCATACGTGAAAAAATAGTACCGGTGTCATCAGAGTTCTCCATCAGGACGCAGTGTTTCATCAGTATGTCATCCGTTTTTTCATCCATTTATCCATGTTTGCCATTAGTGTTTCTCTGGTATGGTAAAAGTAGTAACTAAATTACAGAGCTTCCCCTATCGATGGCAATATTAAACACATACAGGACATGCACAGCACACGGATGGCACACTGACTCGTATAGGCTCTTGTCATCTGTGCTGCCATAAAAAATGAACATGTCTCTGTTTGTTTTGCACAGGCACATGGTCCATGTAATATAGAAGCATAGGTTATAATAGGTAACTGAAAATACCGGATGCCACGCGGACTGTAATCACGGACTTGTGAAGGGACCCTTGTGAATTAGAGATAGCAACAGGGATATGGAGGAAGATGTACAAAGCAAATAAGAGAGCAGAGGGTGGAATATCTAAGTTACGGTATCAATGAGGGCAGGACAGTTGGAATCACGCACTCCTCAGCATCAGTGTTCGTACAATAGAGAGGAGTTTTCTCAGAAACTTTAAATGGGGAAATAAGTCCAGGAATGAGAATCTAGTATCCTAGATTACTGGAGCAAGCTGCAGACTGAATAAAAAACAATAAGGAATGGAGATTGTAGCCTGCAACTTTTGGCTAACTCAAGGGAACCACCAAATTATGTTTTCTATGTCAAATGTGTCCATCACCTTTTAATGTTTTTTGATAATAATGAAATTAAATAAAAGGTTCAGACCAATTTAAAATAATAAAAAAGCAGTATACTCACCTTAATCTATCTCTGGAGGTCCTGTTTTGGTGATTAACCGGTTGCTGGTGATCTGTACTTTCTGGTCTTATCTTTGACATCCTCGATATAAACAAAAATTCCTGTTGCAACTATATTTCACTGTTGAGGATGGTACAAGGAATCCCAGAACAATTGAGACTGAGTAAGTGCAGGAAAGGAGACCTGACAACAAAGAGAAATATTTTTCCATGAAGTGAAGGAAGCAGGCTCCAGACTTCTGGGGTTACAGGTGCAAGATACAACCCCAAAACTACTAACATATTTAATGAATGCATCATGTATTCCATGCCAAATGAACCACAGACTTTGAGGGACAGGTTGCCATGAGTGCTTTCATTAATTCACACATCACTGCATAGACACTTACTTAGCTCTTTTCTAGACTTACTATTACATCTTTTGGAGTTTGCATGGTCTGAATTCTCCATAAATCATCCTTGCCTTTAGAAGAAAACCATAAATATGCTACAGAGCTGCTCATCTACTGTGTCTTATGACCTACAGTTACTAAGTTTTACAAGTTTCTCTCGTCTTCCTAATTTAAAAAAAAACAGGTGTCCTATTTTTTATTATATTAGCTTGCAAATGTCAAAGGAAATTAGCATATCTAGTGTGATCATTCTTATGACCAGATCTAAGAGCCTACTGAGTATCCATGGAATATGACTCAGTATTTGTCTTCTGTTTATAAATAATGATTTTTGGCAGAGTTCTTCTTGGCAAACATGCCCTTTGGGTTCTAAGGGAGTAGAGGGCACTCAGTCTAAAATAGCAGACAGCAACTGAGAAAAGTGGTTTACTGAACAGCAGATATGAAAGATGAGAAGGGAGAAAGCGTGAAAGAAGAAAAGTGGCTTTGTTTCAAGAGAACACAAATTACAGACCATTATGGGAGAGTGCTATAGCAAATGCTTTATCTGGAGATGATATTGTGTTCTGTAGTGCAGTACTATATTACAGAGAGTATTTTCTTGTTTCCAAAAATTAGTTGCTTAATTTAGTATATTTAATTAATAATTTAATATAGTCTGCAAAGAGTATATCTCTGAGACTCAAGTAGTAGAGCAAGCTGCCCTTTTGTCTCCAAAACTATTTTCACCATTGTTTGACATAAGTATTTGGCTTGATTTTGTTACTGTAATTACTAAGTGTGCTCCCGAGAAGCTGTGTAGGTTGAACACTTTTTTTGTTGAGTAAAGCTAATTTTCCTGTATCCAATTTGACAATTCCAATTGTATATGTGTGATAGTCTCCAATAAAACTGATGTTTTATATATATAAAAAAAATGCTTTTTGAATACTAATTTACTATGTGGAGCAAGAAGTATCATTTCTCCTTGCAGAGAATGACACACTAAGCATGCCGAGATGAGAAGACTAAAAGCCGCAATGCTCCTTTGGGAAACATGCAAATTATCTCTTCAGAGAGGAAGAGGACTGGAACTCTAATGCCACCTAGAGGAAGTAGCAATCCTAAAAGTCAAAGTCGACCCTTTAAAGAGCCTTGTCAAACGTCAAACGTCAAAAACAAAATCTCAATTTGCCGACACTGTGGTACTACCCCTCGTCAGGCTCATTAAAGGGTAGATAATGGCTTTTAGGATTGCTACTTCCTCTGGGTGGCACTAGAATTCTAGACCTCTTCCTCTCGGAAGAGACAATTTTGCACTATATGGAGCAAAAATAAGTTTACACATTGATGTGGTCTGTAAGTACGAAGTGTCTTCTAGTTTTTGGTTTTTTAACACTTGGTTTTGTAATCTTCCATATATGGCCTTATATAACTAGACCCAGACAAGTATTTTACTACTCCAAACTTTAGAATTTTACTTACAGTATTACTGAACTAAAAATGCACACTTTAATTCTAATATTCTTCTCACATTTCCCTTCATCTATATTCCCTGATTCCCAACTAGGTTACATTGAGCCCATTGATGTTTTAAATGTCATTCATCAGCAAATCCTACTACTTGGCTACAATATTATAAGGAAACATAATAATAAACTGGTTGCAATAGCGATGCCAAAATAAGGCATATTACAAATTAGCATTATGCAACTGCAGCTAGATGATAAATAAATTTGAATAATAATAATCACTCATTAAATAAACTTTACCCATTGTTTCCATAAGAAAATAACTTTATATTTATACATTATACGTAATAATTGGTTTTAGTGATTAAAATGATTTTCTGGACATGAAATATTGATGACCTATCCTCAGGATAGAAATTAAACCGAAAAATAATCTTATCTGAAGGATAGGTCATCAATATCAGATCAATGGTGGTCCGACACATGTCACCCCACTCATCTGATATTATTAGCGCTACTGGTGGCTGGATGTATAGAGATGGACAGCACAGCGTAGATCAATGCATAGAGAAAAGAGGAGCTGATCACTATTCTCATCATTGGATGAAGTGCTGTTCATCTCTTACATATTTATGGCTGGATGCCCCAGGAGCTAATAACAGCTTCTCAATGGGGATGCCAGGTGTTGGACCGCCACTGAGCTGATATTGATGACCCTAAGGATAGCTCATCAATATCATATGCCCTGACCACCCTTTTAAGGATATACATGCAATGCAAAGACATTTAATCAACTTGTCGGAACTCATAAAAACTGAGCATCAATTTATTTAGTGATGCTAGTTGGCATGGGAATAGTGTGATAATTCTCTAAAAAGAATCAGGAAGATACAGCAAGGTTTTAGACTACGCGCCAGGTAAAATATAAAACTATCCCAGATGCTGTCTAAAAATTGTTATTTTCCATTTTAAGAATATATTGATGATATAAGAAATCTAAAGTAAATATCCTCATGGTACTAGCTCCAATTATAAGATTCTTTGTACGCTATACCATACTTCGTGACAACCACATCACTTGCAATGTAATGCATCAGACAAACTAGGTTTCTGATTTGTCAATTTAATGAGATCTCTGCAATTTTGTTTTTTTTCAGCTAATTCAACGGGATTATCTTGAACCCAGCAGTTCAAACAGTGAAAGTGAAGATATCGTAAAGAGGAAAAGCCCTTATATTTTCAAAAGACAAGCCATTGTAGGCAAAGCTAGAAGACCCTACATACTGAAAAGGGGGTCTTATTACTAACAATTTAATATCATTCAAATTTGTTTAATTTATAAGTAAATGTGATTTATGGTTATTTTACTTACAATTAAAGTTCTATTTGTGCCATAAATAAATTGGAGAACGATTGTCATTAATATAAAGTAAAAAGTGTTTTTATTCAAGTAGTTTGTTAAATGTGACTTTTATAAATACACTATTATTTGCACTTTTACATTTTAAAAATAAATACCATTTATCTGCATCGTGTTAATACATTGAATCGGAAGCAATATTGGCATTAAAGGGTGGTCACGAAATTGGGCTACTGAGATTTATTCTTAGGAAAAGACATTTAAGAGTGATCAGGCATGATAATCAGATGCATCAAAGGTAAATGAAAAAGTAAAAAGGTAGTCTGCTGCAAGTAATACACACGTGGTCAAAATTGTTGGTACCCCTTGTTTAATGACAGAGAACCCCTCAATGGTGACAGAAATGGCTTGAATCTGATAAAAGTAATAATAAATAAAAAATCTATGAAATGAACAAATGAAAGTCTGACATTGCATTTCAACCATGCTTCCACAGAATTAAAAAACTAAATCTCATGAAATAGGCCTGGACAGAAATGATGGCACCCTTAACTTATTTTTTTTTTTTTGCACAACCTTTTGTGGCAATCACTGCAATTAAATGATTCCTGTAACTGTCAATGAGACTTCTGCACCTCTCGACAGGTATTTTGACTCACTCCTCAAGAGCAAACTGCTCCAGTTGTCTCTTGTTTGAAGGTTGCCTTTTCCAGACGGCATGTTTCAGCTCTTTCCAAAGATGCTCAATAGGAATTAGGTCAGGACTCATAGAAGGCCACTTCAGAATAGTCCAATGTTTTCCTCTTAGCCATTCTTGGTTGTTTTTAGCTGTGTGTTTTGGGTCATTATCTTGTTGAACGACCCATGACCTGCAACTGAGACCAAGCTTTTTAACACTGGGCAGCACAATTCTCTCTAGAATCCCTTGATATTTTTGAGATTTCATTGTACCCTGCACAGATTCTAGACACCCTGTGCCAGATGCAGCAAAGCAGCCACAGAACAGTGCCTCCACCATGTTTTACAATAGGGACAGTGTTCTTTTCTTGATGCTTCATTTTTCCATCTGTGAACATAGAGCTGATGTGTTTTGCCAAAAAGTTTAATTTTTGTCTCATCTGTTGATAGGAAATTCTCCCAAAAGCTTTGCGGCTTGTCAACATGTAGTTTGGCAAATTCCAGCCTGGCTTTTTTATAATTTTTTTTCAACAATGGTGTCCTCCTTGGTCGTCTCCCATGAAGCCCACTTTGGCTCAAGCAATGACAGTTGGTGCGATCTGACACTGATGTTCCTTGAGATTGAAGTTCACCTTTAATCTGTTTAGAAGTTTTTCTGGGCTCTTTTGTTACCATTCACTTTATCCATCTCTTTGATTTGTCATCAATTTTCCTCCTGCGGCCACGTCCAGGGAGGTTGGCTACAGTCCCATGGAGCTTACATGTCTGAATAATATGTGCAACTGTAGTCACAGGAACATCAAGATGCTTGGAGATGGTCTTATATCATTTACCTTTAACATGTTTGTCTATAATTTTCTTTCTTATCTCCTGAGACAACTCTTTCTTTCGCTTCCTCTGGTCCATGTTACCAAACAGCACAGTGAGTATTTGTAGCCCTCTATACAGGCCCACTCACTTATTCCAAGATTGTAGACACCGGTGATGCTAATTAGTGGAAAGATCTTGATTTAACATGTCCCTTTTGTCACATTACTTTCAAGGGTACCATCATTTCTGTCCAGGCCTATTTCATGAGTTTCATTTTTTTAAAAATTCGGTGGAAGCATGGTTTAAAAGCAATGTTTGACTTTCATTTGTTCATTTTCATAGATTTTTGGTTTATTACTTTTGTCAGATTCAAATTATTTCTGTGACCATTGTGGATTTTTCTGTCATTAAACGAGGGGTACCAACAATTTTGACCATGTGTGTACTTCTCATCTAAATTGACAATAAAAGGTATGGGCATATATTTAAGCTTTTAATTTTTTTACTCTTTTGTTATCTCTGTGCTTTCTTTCCCAAAAACACAATATTCATAAGATTTAAAAAAGCAGTTTGAATTTTGCCAGAACTATAAGCAAGGATTTTTAGGATATTGGGATTAGAAAAAAATACTTTGAAACAATGCTATGTGTACATTTTTTAGTTGGTGTTCCAGCTTCCCTTAATTTAAGTGAATACAACATTATCCAAAAAAACAAGGTTAGAAGTGGCTCTGTTTCTAACCCTAAGGCAGGGATCACACTACCATATATGTTGTGAGAAACTTGCAAGAGTCTCTCACATCAACACCCGGTGCTGCCGCCAGCACTCAGGAGCTGAGCTGTGTATTTGTATGCAGCTGCAGCTGTGGTCCTGCATGCCAGCCGCAGCGTCAGGTGTTGATGCGAGAGACTCGTGCGAGTTTCGCGCATCACACACGGTATTGTGATCCCATCCTAAGGCTGCATTCCCACTATGAGTTTTTGCTAAGTTGTTGGCACTGTGTATTTTTGCAAAAATGCAGTGGATGGGATTTATAGAAATCTAATGCTCACTGTGCTTCTTTTAAACTCAAGGTAAAGTGACCTGTGGTGTGTTTCAAATCTGCAGCATGTCAATTTCTCTTGCAGGTCCGCTGAGTTTTCTGTGCAGAATATTCCCATAGACTTGCGTTAGATCCACAGGTAAAAAATGCACATGCGGTTTTAGTGCATTTCCTGTGTGAAAACACACCACAGATCCACACTTAAGTATGTCAATACAGTTTTGTCAAACTCAAATACCATGAAGTATCAAACACAAAGCAGATTTATTTAAAGCATGACATATCAAAAAGAAACAAAAACCGCAGATCCAAAACCACGATAAAAACACATGTTAAAAAGGCACACAAAAATGCAATGAAAAAACGCAAGTAGCCTAATTTGAATAATAGGTACAGAAATGGTGCAGAAATTCTGCAGCATCGAAAACTCACAAAAGCTTATTTTGAGAATGTAACCTAAGTGAACACTATTTTTTTGTAATCGTACACAACTTAATTTTGAGTATGCTCTACTGCGACATTCTGATGTAATTTTTTTTAATGTAGGCATGCATCTTTCTTGTAGAGGGATGAAAAAAGAAATACTGGCAAGAAATATGATCATTGTTAATTATCACAAAATGCAAATATACTGGAACACATCCTAGCACATTTTGTTGTTTAAGTGTTCCCTTTATTTTTTTGAGCAGTATACTGTATGCATCTTATAGACTCAGTATAAAAAATAATAATCAACAAGATCATGAAATGGAGTTAAAAATACTCATCAGAAAGTCAAGAAATCACCTTTTAGACTTACATTAAAATACTAAACATACAACTCCTTGATGCCATTTGTCTTAGATTTACAGTGGAAGGTACCAGAGAATAAACATAGTGGACTTAGAGGTAATGTCCCTTAATACACATCCAGACTCCTGCTACAATGGCCTAGATCAGGAATAAATTTGATCCCGGACAAAAAGTTACAAAATATTGTTTTTTATAGACCACTTAACTTTTGAAGCAACTTTGAGGGTCCTGTATGTCAAAAAACCTGCAAGCAAGACCCCATTTTAAAAACTGTATCCCTTATCATATTAATACAAATTAGAAGAAATTTACTAAAATGTCGCTTTACTACCAATTTTTTCATTTCCCAAAGGGTAAAAGAAGAAAGTGGCCCACATGACATGTTACTCAATTTCTTCTGAGTACATTGATACCCCATATGTGATCAGAAACTGTAACAAGCATTGAAAGGGAAAAAAAGCACTATTTTAGTTTTAAAGTGAAAATTTGGCTTAATTAGATTGTGGACACCATGTCTTGTGCAGATCACCCAGAGTGTTGAAAGAGCAGAAACCCCCACAAAGGACAATATCTTGGAAACTGCACTCCTGAAGGAATTCATATGTGGTTGTGATAGCCATTTTGAACCACTGGGTGCTTCACAGAATTTTACATTATTGGACTGTGCAAATTTATAATTGGAAATCCCCTGAAGTACCAAAAAGGCAGAACCCCCCTACAAGTGACACCATTTTGGACGGAGCACACCTTATGCTAGTTACAGTTGTGCTAAAAAGTTTACATACCCCTGCAGAATTTTTGCTTTCTTGGCCTTTTTTCAGACAATATGAATGATAACACCAAAACTTTTTCTCCACTCATGGTTTGTGGTTGGGTGAAGCCATTTATTGTCAAACTACTGTGTTTTCTCTTTTAAATCATAATGACAACCCAAAACATCCAAATGACCCTGATCAAACGTTTATATACCCTGGTGATTTTGGCCTGATGACATGCACTAAAGTTGACACAAATGGGTTTGAATGGTTACCAAAGGTAACATCGTCACCTGTGACAAATGCCAGGAAAATTGTTCGGGATGCAAAGAAATACCCACAAATAACATCAGCTGAAATACTGAGCTCTGAAAACTAGCGATGTGGCTGTTTCAAAATGCACAAAAAGGAGTCACTTGAAGAAAAATGGGCTGCATGGTCGAGTCGCCAGAAAAAAGCCAAATGACCATGATCAAAAGTACACATACTCCATTTCTTAATACCGTATATTGCCCCCTCTAACATCAATGACAGCTTGAAGTATTTTGTGGTAGTTGTTGATGAGGTTCTTTGCTTTCTCAGATGGTAAAGCTGCCTACTCTTCTTGGCAAAAAGCCTCCAGTTCCTGTGAATTTCTGGGCTGTCTAGCAGGAACTGCGTGCTTTAGATCTCTCCTGAGTGGCTCAATGATATTGATGTCAGGAGACTGAGATTGTCACTCCAGAATCTTCACTTTGTTCTGCTGTAGCCAATGACAGGTTGACTTGGCCTTGTGTTTTGGATCGTTGTCATGTTGGAATATCCAAGTACATCCCATGCACAGCTTCCAGGCTGATGATTGCAAATTTGCCTCCAGTATTTGCTGATAAAGTGCTGCATTCTTCTTTCCTTCAAGTTTGATCAAGTTTCCTGTGCCTTTGTAGCTCACACATTCGCAAAACATCAGCCATCTACCACCATGCTTTTCAGTAGGAAAGGTGTTCCTTTCATTATAGGCCTTGTTGACCTCTATACAAATGTAACGTTTATGGACAAAAAGTTTAATTTTGGTCTCATCAATCCAAATTACCTTGTTCCAGAAGTTTTGAGGCTTGTCTTTGTGCTGTTTTGCGTATTGTAGGTGAAATACTTTGTGGCATTTGCACAGTAATGGCTTTCTTTTGGTGACTTGACCAGACCATGCAGCCTCCTTATTGTGCATCTTGAAACAGCCACACCGCTAATTTTCAGAGAGTCCAGTATTTCAGCTGATGTTATTTGTGGGTATTTCTTTGCATCCCGAATATTTTTCCTGGCATTTGTCACAGGTCACAGGTGAGGATGTTACATTTAGTAGTCATTCAAACCCATTTGTGTCAAATTCTGTGCATGTTATCAAGCCAAAATCACCAGGGTATGTAAACTTTTGATCAGGGTCATTTGGATGTTTTGGGTTGCCATTATGATGTAAAAAGAGAAAACCTCCTGGAAGTAACCTCTTGGGTTTTCTTGTCCAACCCTCTGCTCAAAGCAGGGTTCACTATGTCATCCCAGACAGATGTCTGTCTAGCCTCTGTTTGAAGACTTTCATTGAAGCAGAACTCACCACCTCTCTTGGCAGCCTGTTCCACTCATTGATCACCCTAACTGTCAAAAAGTTTTTTCTGATATCAGATCTGAATCTCCTCCCATTCAGTTTCATCCCATTGCTTCTAGCCTTTCCGTGTGCAAATGAGAATAATGATGATCCCTCTACACTGTGACAGCCCTTGAGTTGTTTGTAGACAGCTATTAAGTCTCCTCTCAGTCTTCTTTTTTGCAAGCTAAACATTCTCAAACCCTGTAACCGTTCCTCATAAGACACTGATTGCAGACTAGTCACCATTCTGGTCACTCTTCTCTGAATTTGCTCCAGTTTGTTGATGTCTTTTTTAAAATGTGGTGCCCAAAACTGAACACAGTATTCCAGATGAGGTATTACCAAAGAGGAGTAGAGAGGTATAATGACTTCACATGATCTAAACTGTATGCTTCTGTTAATACATTCCAAAATTGCATTTGCCTTTTTTGCTGCTGCATCACACTGTTGACTCATGTTCAGTTTGTGATCTATTAGTATACCCAAGTCTTTTTCACATGTGCTGTTGCTTAGTCCTATTCCTCCCTTTCTGTATCTGCGTTTTTCATTTTTATTGCCCAGATGTACTACTTTGCATTTTTTCCTGTTAAAAATCATTCTGTTAGTTGCTGCACACACCACTCAGTAGTTTGACAATATATTCCTTCACCCAACCACTAACCATGAGTGAAGGAACAGTTTTGGTGTTATCATTCATATTCTATGAAAAAAGGCCAAGAAAGCAAAAATTCTGCATGGGTATGTAAACATTTGAGCACAACTATATATAGGGGTTTAGTTATTTTATTTCACAGGTGATTTTTAGAATGTTATGAAATTGAGCTGTGAAATCAAACATTCCTATAGTTGCACAAAAATATTGCTTTAGTGAAAAATTCAAAAATTGTTTCAAGGGTAACAATAGAAAATGGATGCCACAGTTATCTGTGCAATTTCTCTTTCTGTAATTAATGAAAACTGCTAGTTTGCCTATGTAATGGAATATACATTGTGCCCAGCTTGTGCTTCTGGAAAAATGCTCTCTGTAAATTGTGAAATGGACTCTCCCAGCTACAATAATGCCAAACACATGGATGCTAACTATGGTTTAGGCACACTGAGGTGCTCAGAAGGGAAGGGGGCATTTGGATTAAGGAGGTCAAAGGTGTCTATTTTTATTTTGCATGGGCGCTTTTCCAGATATTTTAAGCTACCTAAAATGTGGACTCACCTCTATGTTTCCATTAACAGATGACAGACCTAAATTGGGACTTAAGTTTTGTGGATTAAGTTGAATCTTTTATTGGTACCATTTTTTGGATACCTGACATTTTGGATAACTTTCAAGGCTTGGTTCACACTTATCTTGTGCTCAGCGCTAACATTTACATCAGGGTTTCCATCTAAATCATCAAAATATGTAATTAAGGGGGGGCATGGCTATGTAGCTGAAGAGAGAGGACACATGTTGGGAGAGCTCCCAAGAATCCTGCCCTTATCCAGCAACTAAGACCTTATCACTGCAATATACCTGGCGGTACTTGGACCCCTGGATATCGGGACCCCCCTGGACTCCCATGGGAGTACACGGAGCGGCTCTGGTGAGCTAACTGCTGGGGAGGCCAGGACGGATGGTGGGGCCTGCACGAGGCGGCGGCCATCTTAGACGCGCGCTCTGGCAGTGAGAGCTGTGGCGTCAACCTTAACAGCTGTAACGCCACCCGGGTAGTGAACATCCATTCTGAGGACTAGAGGGGACGCACGGTGAGTGCCCTGAAAGATTGGGCCCTGCGTTTTCTCCCCCTACTGTTATACTCACTATACCCATTGGCGCCATTTACTGTGGGAGCTTGTGGACTCCCTTCACTGCTGCTGTCTCTGTGGGTGCTGCGGATCCCCCTCCCCGCTGCAAGAAATCCTGTTGACTCAGCACCGGACGCTGTCCTCATAAGCTCATGTGGCTCCTCTGTGTGGGAATTATTCTTGGGCTGAAATCATTTAATAATAGCCCTGCTGTGTTTATCATCTGACGTGGGAAACCACCGGAGCATATACCTCCAGTTATCTTGCTGTACCATACTGCCACTGATCATGAATCGTTCTAAGGGGTCAGAAGCAGCAGAAAAGTTGAAAGAATATGCCAGACCCGATCCATCTGAAAGTGCACGATCTCTTAGAACCAATCCCTCTCAAGCTCAGCGTAAAAATCGTCCATCTGGGGGAGAAGAAGAATCTGAGCAGGTAGAACTGACCCTCAAACAGGCGTCTGAACAGTTGATGAAGGCCATCTCATTGACTAGGACATCCCTGACTGAGAAAATAGAGGACGTATATACTGAGGTGGGACGACTTCGACTGGATATGCAAACTATGAGGGGACGCATTACAGAAGTGGAGTCAAGAGTGTCCCAGGTGGAGGACACCATCGCGCCTATGGAGGCCAAGTTAACGGAAGCAGCAGGTTCTGTGAACGCCTGGAGGCAGAAAGCGGACAACCTGGAGAATAGAATGCGTCGGAACAATATTCGTGTCATTGGTCTTCCGGAATGCTCAGAAGGTCAATATCCTGAGCAATTTCTGGAAGGTTGGCTTAAGGCTTCTTTGGGAGGTGAATTCTCTCCAATGTTTGCCGTTGAAAGGGCTCACAGGGTCCCTACAAAACCCCTTCCTCCGGGAGCCCCACCTAGACCTTTCCTGGCACGTCTCCTCAACTGTAAAGACAGAGACACTATTCTGCGCCTTGCACGGCAAAAAGGCCCCATCAAGTTCAACAATGCCGGATCTCAATTTTCCCGGACTTTTCCATGGAACTTCAGAAACAGAGGGCACAAATCATTGATGTAAAGAAGTGGCTCAAAGAGAGAAATGTTTTATACCCAATGATTTATCCGGCCCGGCTCCGGGTTGTACATGGGGGCACCTCTTTTTTTTTTACGGATCCAGCGGAGGTGACTGAGTGGCTGCGGTCTCATATGGGATCCCCTGCAAAGGAATCCTAATATACTTACTACTAACCTAAATTCTTTTTTTAATGGTCTAATGGGGGCTCTCCTTGCAGGTACCCAGTTTACCAACTATACCGGACACTGTGATCAGTGATGGTATCCCCCTGCTTGTGTTTTGCTAGGAGCGTGAGACTTTGCTCCTCTAATGTTTGGTTCCTGTTTTCTTTTCTTTTTTTAAATTGTTTTGATTGTTACTTAGGTAAAAGTCGCAGCCATTGGCAATCTCAATCTCTATGTGGTGCCTCTAAATTCTGCTCGGGTAGTACTGTATGCCATATTTAATGGAGTAAGTATGGGGTCTGAGATGATATGTATGACATGGAATGTGAAAGGTATAAAGGCCCCCCAGAAAAAGATCAAAGTTTTCTCGCAGATCAGGCATTATCATCCTCACATTGTGGCATTGGTGGAGACGCATCTGACCAGAGATACTGCTCGGTGCGTGCAGAAACCTTGGGTACAATGGTCTGTCTATGCATTTCACACTAGTTATTCGAGAGGGGTCTCATTGCTGGTACATAGAGATGTTAGATGGGAAGCCAGGGAGACTCGGAGGGATCCTGAAGGTCGCTTTGTCTTTGTACATGCATTGATAAATACCAGGGAATATGTAATCCTATGTAATTATAAGCCCCCAACTGCCAATACGTCCATTCTTCAAAAAGCAATGAGATCATCCAGACGCGGATGTTATCTGCATGGGAGACTTCAACATGGTCATGAATACCCACCTTGACAAATTGAGATTAGAGGGAGGCACTTCTGGGGGAGTTTCTTCGTTGAATGTGACCCAACTGTCATTATTTATGGAGGGTAGTGGGTGGCTAGATTTATGGAGGATGTGTCACCCTGAATCAAGGGAGTATACCTGCCACTCATCCACTAAGCGATCTCTATCGCGCATAGATTATGTATTCGGATCCAGTGGTCTGGCGATGTGGGTAGACAACATAGAACATGGCAGTAGGGGAATTTCAGACCATAGTCCGGTCATTCTTAAACTTAAATATGGGCAGCCAAATAATAGGATGTTCAGGAAGCTGAATCATTTTTGGTTAAAGTTAATGGCGACTCCAGATAGAACGATCGATCAGTTGCATTGCTTCATCTCGTCCCACTCAGAGCCTCAAGATATCGATTTTTTTTGGGATGCCCTTAAGGCATATCTGAGGGGCTGCTTATCTTCCACGATTTCTTATATTAAAAGGGTAACCTCAAGGGAGGATGATGAGATGGAGCGGCGATTGAAAGATTCAGAGGCTACATATATATCTAACCAAACTAGCGGTAACAGGACTGAGTGGTTGGCTGCTCAGAGGTTATATGCTCAGCTTAAGGACACTAAGTCCAAGCATAAACTATTCTTTACTCGCCAGTCATATTTTGAGCTGTGAAACCAGGCAAGCAAACTCTTAGCCTATTTGGTGCGCCAACATAACACCTGAAATACAATACTACAGATTCGTAAGCCGGATGATTCATTGGTATCTTCAACCGAAGAAATACTTGGCTGTTTTTATGATTATTACAGGTCATTATATGAATCTAAAAGTGACTGTGACAGCTTGGGGTGTTTAGACTATCTGTCAGATGTGACATTCCCTACATTAGATCCTGAACAACGGGCCCTTATGGACGCTGAATTTACTGCAGAGGAGATAGAAAATGCCATAACAGACATGGCCTCCGGGAAGGCCCCAGGGCCAGATGGCTTCCCTATTGAATTGTACAGGAAATATAGGGATAGTGTAGGGAAGGTGACCTGACGGACGGACGGACTAGTCAGAGTGAAGAAAGATAGGTTTGCACAGTGTAGGTAGGAGTCAGTGATTACAGTGGGGAAACAACTAGGAAAGTGTAGTGGACGTGCAGTACCTTGGGATGACCATTAGATGGCAGGGTGGAGTGTGAGCAAAGGACTCTACAGCAGCTTAGGGCTTTAGAAACCGTTGGTCATGGGGGGCGTGGTGACAGTTAGAGTGACAGTTTCAAGGAACCGGGGGAGTTATAAATACTGAGGGAGGGTTCCAGAAAGTTCCAGTCCCCAGGGGGAGCTCAAGTGACAGGAGGACTACGACAGTCTGTGCACTCTGAGGAGAATCCAGACCAGGGGGACTGAGGAGAGAGGACGTCAGGGGGGTGGTCCTGACAGGAAAGGACCGCAGTTGAGACGAGGTACTGGGTGTAAGACACCGTATGTGACACGACGACTGAGCAGTAGAAGCGCTGTTGGTTAATGGGCCTAAGGCGGCCACAGTGACGGAACTGTCAGGAGCGTCGACAGTAAAGGAGGGGATGGTGTGTGCAGACACGTCTCCAGTGTACGGTGTGAGAAGCGGCTCTGGAAACGGAGGGCCGCGAGGTGTGCCGTCAGTCGGACGGCAAGTGAAGAAATAAACTTGGACCTGTTGCACCCAGAATCTGCCTCCATCGTGTCTCTGTTGTCATCTCTGCGCGGTATAAAAGTAGGACCACCCCCCCCAGCTCGGCACCCCACCACCGACCCTACATTTGGCGTAGTCGGCAGGATAGACGCCGCTAATACATCATCTTCTGCGGCAGGCCTACCTCAAAGACTGGAAAAGGACTTGGACTACTCTGTTTGGATTACAATTACCTGTGGATTACAAATGACCTACCTGTGGAATACAAATGGGAAGCAGTATGTGCCTGGAGATCGACGCTTCCATATATTGGACCCTGACAGGAGGGTGGAGAGGCCTGCCGACACCTCACCTCACAGAGGGAGTGGCACAGAAGAAAAACTTGGCTGCGGCTGTCTGATGCCATTCGAGTGCTGCCCAACGGACGGTATGAGACTCTGCAGGTGTCGGGGCATCGGCCGCCTAGAGTGGCAGTGGCGGCAGGGGATGGAGCTGTGCCAGAAGTCGCCCTCAGAGCCACGGGAGAGCAGCGGGATGCTGAGCTGGGGAGCGGAGCCTGAGCGGAGTCAGCGAGAACGGCCGCCACCAATACCAGCAGAGGACTTCTCAGCGGAGCCCCCGAGTTTGGGGGAAAGACCCGCGGGACAGTGGAGCGAGGGACGGAGGCTGCGGGTGAAGCCGCGTATTGATGTGATGGAGGCCGCAGCGCCGGGGAAGGTGAGAGTACCCCCGGCACCACCAGTGCCTCCGCCAGCGGCCCTCATCATTCCGCCGCAGCACGCTGCCCCCTGCGCACCGGAAGGCCTGGGTACATCGGGCCCAGTGGTGTATGCAGAGTTGTGCGAGGCCCCTGCTCAAGTCCCTGAGGTACCCCGCCTGGAGCCGCCAGTGCGGAAGTCATCCAAAGAAGACGCTGCTGCGTTCCCCCTGCTGATAGCAGCTGCGTCGTTGGAACCGGCCGTTACTCCGGCTCCATTGGAAGTAGTGGATGCGGCCTGTCCTGAGGCCGCGGTTATGCCGCTGCTGAAGTCGACTGCGGCCGACTTAGTGGGCCTTGTGATTCCAGCCTCCAAGGACCCGGTTGTCCCCATTTGCCACCTGGCCCCAGCGGCTGTTGAGCCGCAAAAATCATCGGCCGCCTCTGATCCACGTCCTTCCTCGGTTAAGTCCCGCCCACCGGACTCCAGGGCTCATGCCGGACCCTCTGTTTGGGTCGCAGGAGTTATAGAGAAGAAGAGGGCCAGGGGGCAGGAAGTCTGGAGCCTGCTCCATGAGAGGGGAGAGGCTGGCATGGCGGCTGCACGACCCCCGGGACGGCTCGTTTATACTATCTTGCAGAAAGGGACACTTCTTGCATCCTGGGAGCTCCACGGTTGTGGCGTCCCATACTACTGACCACCGAAAGGAGGATTGAACTGTCAGGAGTTCGTTGCACCGTTGTGCAGGTCAAAAGGACAGTTCGCGGTCAGCTTTTAAAAAAAAAAGAAATGTTTATCTGTGATTTTTATGTCTGTTTTTCTATGTTCCTCTTACAGGATAGTTTGTGTTTACTTGTTAGACTGACAGAGCGGGGATACTTAGAAGAGAGGGAGTGTCCATGTCCAAGGAAGGGGGGAGAAAGAAGACATGCAATGTTATGTTGTTATATGTTGGTTTTAAAATGAGCAAAAGAAAACGGAAAAAAAAAATTATAAAAAAATGGGGTACTTGTGCTATTATAAAGTTGTATGATGTATAATATGCAAAGTAAAATGCAACAGGTCCGGGTAAGGGAAGGTCTGCGGGACCAAAGGAAAGTGTGAGATCCGGTAGGGATCTAAGAGTTGAGGAGGTCTGGGAGACCGGGACGCCGACCATGACATGTAATTGAAAGAAGGAAAATGAGTTGGAAGACGTGAGAAAGACAGCCGTCCTAGGTCAGGTCCCCAACACCACGGACACCCCTGAAGAAGGAAAGGCGGGCGCCGGCAAAGATCTGGTAGGTGAGTGGCCTCGATCATGGCGTACCGGATAGTGAAAGGTAACAGTAGGGGAGAGTAGGGGAAAGATACACGCCGTAGAGAGAATACGGGTGTACCTTGCCCAATTTGAAAGACGTTGTCATGTGGCGTGCGCGCTGGTGAGTAGCAGTAGGCTGCTCAGAGCATAGTGCTCCCAGTATGGTTCGGCCCCCGCAGATAGTGGGTTTGGCTCAACTTCTGGTCCGACAACAGAATGTAGGTGTAGATTCAGAACGACGAAGGCAGGGATGACGATTGTCGAGGACGACAATGGACAAAGGAAGGGAGAGTGTAGGGAAGGTGACCTGACGGACGGACGGACTAGTCAGAGTGAAGAAAGATAGGTTTGCACAGTGTAGGTAGGAGTCAGTGATTACAGTGGGGAAACAACTAGGAAAGTGTAGTGGACGTGCAGTACCTTGGGATGACCATTAGATGGCAGGGTGGAGTGTGAGCAAAGGACTCTACAGCAGCTTAGGGCTTTAGAAACCGTTGGTCATGGGGGGCGTGGTGACAGTTAGAGTGACAGTTTCCAAGGAACCGGGGGAGTTATAAATACTGAGGGAGGGTTCCAGAAAGTTCCAGTCCCCAGGGGGAGCTCAAGTGACAGGAGGACTACGACAGTCTGTGCACTCTGAGGAGAATCCAGACCAGGGGGACTGAGGAGAGAGGACGTCAGGGGGGTGGTCCTGACAGGAAAGGACCGCAGTTGAGACGAGGTACTGGGTGTAAGACACCGTATGTGACACGACGACTGAGCAGTAGAAGCGCTGTTGGTTAATGGGCCTAAGGCGGCCACAGTGACGGAACTGTCAGGAGCGTCGACAGTAAAGGAGGGGACGGTGTGTGCAGACACGTCTCCAGTGTACGGTGTGAGAAGCGGCTCTGGAAACGGAGGGCCGCGAGGTGTGCCGTCAGTCGGACGGCAAGTGAAGAAATAAACTTGGACCTGTTGCACCCAGAATCTGCCTCCATCGTGTCTCTGTTGTCATCTCTGCGCGGTATAAAAGTAGGACCACCCCCCCCAGCTCGGCACCCCACCACCGACACTACAATATATTAATGCCACTTTTGGTTAAAGTATTTTGGGGAATTTGGGAAGGGAAATTTATGCCTGAATCCTTTTTTGAAGCTAATATCATAGAGCCTAAGAAGGAGGGGAAGGACCCTTTGGAATGTGGATTCTACCGCCCTATCTCGTTAGTAAATGTGGACTATAAAATTTTTACTAAGATTCTAGCTACCAGACTGAATTCGATTATATTGAGCCTTATACATTCTGATCAAATAGGTTTTATGCCTGGTAAGAGCACTTCCATTAACATCAGTCGGGTCCAGGCAATAGCCCAATATAGCTCTCTAATGCCAGACGACAAGTGGGCACTGGCATCGCTAGATGCTGCCAAAGCTTTTGACTCTCTTGAGTGGCCTTTCCTCTCCGTGTGCTGACAAAGATATGGCTTTGGGGATAAATTTATAAAATGGATCAAAATACTATATATGAAGCCCAAAGCCCGTATTATAGTGAACAACTCAGTGTCTGAGTCTTTTCCATTGCATAGGGGGACTCGTCAAGGGTGCCCCCTCTCCCCGGCCCTATTTGCTCTTGCGATTGAGTCATTGGCAATACGTATTAGATCTTCCCCTGGTATTAAAGGTATAAATATAGCGGGTCGGTTAGACACCATTGGTCTATATGCTCACGATATAGTGATATTCATGGATGAAGCGGAGGAGACTCTACCACAAGTAATTGCCATTATAGATAGATTAAGTAAATTCAGGTCTATATATAAATTGGGAGAAGTCCGCTCTGCTACCCCTTTCTCACGCCCCAATGCCCCAGCTAGAAGCTCTCTCCTCGCTGCCTATTGTATCTAGTTTTAAATATTTGGATATATATCTCAAAATAGTTCGCTTAACTCACAACTCAATATTCACCCACTGCTGGAACTAGTTAAAATGAAATTCACAACTTGGAGCAAACTCCCGCTGTCTGTGGGCGGACATATAAATCTAATTAAAATGATATTACTCCCCAAGTTTAGCTACTCCCTTCAGCATAGTGCTGTAATAGTACCCATATCCTTCTTTGTAAATCTCAATTCCCAGATCATATCTTTCATCTGGGGGAAAACTAGGCCCAAACTTAAATTGACCACCCTGCAGAGACCAAAAAAGGGAAGTGGGTCGGCGTTACCAGATTTTTTCTTATACTATTTGGCTGGGCAAGCTAAAGCTTTAAATAAATGGATGCCGGGTACTTGCCTCCCCAATTCAGAAAGCCACCTACTCCATGCTGTGCGAACTGACTGCCCACTAGGTTTCCTTGAGTTGGAGAGGACTAATGTCCCTCGTCTACTACCCTTGCTCTGACTGGCGCGATTAGTATGGAGACAGATTAAGAAAGCGATTGGGTTTAAAGATTTTATAGCTGAAATGTCCCTATGGAATAATGACTAGTTCCCAGAACTACTGAGCCACCCATCCACTGTTTTTTGGATGCAACATAATGTTTCCTTGATGGAAGACTTGTATGACCAGGGGACCTTGGTGTCTTTTGAGCAATTACAGGTTGCACATGATATTCCAAGATTCCAGTTTTTCCGTTATTTGCAGCTGATATCAGCTCTTCAATCACACATGAGATTTGGGGGGGTGGACCGTACTATTTCATCTCTGCCTCTAATAGGAATCCTTAATTCGCAGGGTCCCCAGGGTCTCATCTCCTCTTTATACACGTACATGCTGTCGGTGGGAACGGAATCTGCTATAAACTCTATTAAAAGGAAATGGGACAGACTCATCCCTGATGCTCAGGGAGAGGAATGGGAGGAGATCCTGGAATCTCCGATCAGAGTATCACCATCTATTAATAATACAATGGTACAGCTGTATATAATAAATCAATCATACTTAACTCCGACACGACTTTTCAGGATGGGTCGACTTCAATCATCAGAATGTTTGCGATGTCATTCACCAGATGCGGATTTTGTTCATATGATCTGGCAATGTCCCATTATTTTACAGTACTGGAAAGAGGTGACCCTGCTTTTGTCATCCTTGATGCGGGCCCCAGTTCCTCTTGTACCACTGGTCTGCTTGTTTGGGGTATGGGATGAGGAGATTTGGGGTCATTATGATGAGATTTTTCTGCGTGAAACGCTATTTATGGCACGGAAGGTGTTGGCACTACGGTGGATGGGGGGCTCATGTCCCTCCCTTAGAATATGGATTGACCTGGTGAACTCGATTGTTCCATACGAACGTACGCTTTATCAAAATAGGGGATGCCCGGGCAAGTTTGAGAAGATCTGGGAGAGGTGGAATTCCTCTCACCTTACTTTGCAAAATTGAGACATCATATGTGAGATAACATGATATAATATATTAGGCTGCGCAGTAGTAGGCACCAGTTGATATAGTTGTAGTTTAGGAATGTTCTTTATTATTTGAATGAATAATATGATAACAGCTGGTGAAAGTCAACTGATATACATGCCTCACAATGTATAACCGGTTGGCTGTTTTCTGTATACTTGAAAGGCTAATGTTCTTTATTATCTGCATGAACATGCTTCACAATGTATAACCGGCTGTTTTCTGTATATTTGTAAGGGCTATGCATGTATTTTATTATCATAAGCCAATATGTATGTTATTCTCCTATTTGTTCAATAAATGAATTTTAAAAAAAATACGTAATTAAGTTGAAACCCTCCACGGATCCATTCACTATAATGAGGCAGACAGGATTATCATAGGCCATATACATTTCAAAGTAACTCCTCTGCCTCATTATAATGAATGTTCTGGTGGAGTTGTGGTGCCCCTGAGGGTCCAGTCGCCAGAGAGGTACTGCACCTCAGCCAGAGGTGTGCTACTCCGCTCTTGGGTAAGGAGGGGGCACTACCCGGGACCCACATACTAGCACCCAACACTAGACCTCTCCAGGCCAGGGAGGAGCTGGATAGAGGGTGTGGGTGGAGGAAGTGGAGAAGGGGAGGAGCTAGAGTTAGTGACAGTTGGGAGAGAGTGGACAGTTGATGGAAGGGACTGGAAGAGTGAGGAGCTCATCCCAGGACACGAGAGTATAGAGGAGTGATGAAGGAGTCAGAGAGAGGCTCTAGAGAGTAAGAGGGGGTCCCAGGAAGTGAGGAATCCACCTGTGGCGCTGAATCCACGCTGACTGTAGTCGGGTGGACGGACCAGGTCGCAGTAGGGGATCGGCCTCAAACTAGTGAAGATACTGGAAGACTCAGCTAGAAAACCGGAGGCTGTAGTGTCTGTAAGTGTGACAGCCAAATCCACACACATTCGCTGAAAGGCAGCTACATAGGATCAAGGGGACCAGGAGGACGTCGCCTGACATGATCCGAGTTTGCTGGCGTGGGACACTGTGTGTGAGGCGCAGGGCAGGAGAGGTGGGATCCAGCGCTGAGAGAGAACACCAGAGAAGGAACATAAGAAGGGGGTCTGGTAAAGTATATCCCAAATTACCCGAGAGCTGGCTGGACCACCGACCCAGAGGTACCAGCACTCCAGCTGGGGATTGTAAGACCATGAGTAAAAGTGTGAAGACTGCACCCCTGTTATGAATGGGTCACTGAGGAGGATAGCAGGACCAGGCTAAGCCACCAGAAAACCAGAGAGGCTGGTAACTAAGCGGATTGCAGACCCCTGATCCTATCCACACAACTAGCAGTAGCCGTGGAGCGTACCTAGGATGCCCTAGAAACCTTGGCACAGCCAGAGAGCTAACTAGCCTAAAGCAAGAAAGGTGAAATCTAAACTGCCTCGGAGCAGACCCCAAAGGAATAGATAGCCCCCAAACATATATTGTCGGTGAGACAAGATGAAAACACAAATGCAGGCAGAAAAATAGACTGAGCAAATGATGGGGCCCAAACTGACTAGTCAGGACAGGAAAGGAAAGACACTGTCTGCAATCACGCAAAAAACCCTGAAAAATCCAACACGTCTGATGCATAAAAAACACTGAAGTCACATGACTTCGCCCCCACTATATCAGCACTCTGGTATATACTGAAAGCAAAGCAAAAAGAGACCAATATAACAGGGGACAGAACAAACTGACACAAGCAGCAACATATGGGCGGTGATCCAGCACAGCCCCAGCAGGAGCAAGCTGACACGCACCAAGCAGAGATAGACAACACCACATCAAATGCAAAAAGATTAGCAAATGAACCACTTAGCTGAACCATGCAGGAACAGAGGAGACATCAGACCTCAGAAGGCACAGGAAGAAATTCACCAGCAAGGATAGAAGGAAGTCAGCTGTCTTAAATAATCCAGTCAGAAACCCCAGATCTCCAATCGTCATCATCATTATCAGGTGGCAAGCCTCTGTCAATCTGACAGCTCCACTACCTCCAGTAACCACCAGAGGGAGCCCAGAAAGAGAACTCACAGCACCTCTGTCAAGCTGACCTGCTCCACTACCTTTAGCAACCACCAGAGGGAGCCCAGAAAGGGAATTCACAACACACCCCACTGTGTCCTCAGATTTATTTGCTGCGTCATCTGCCCTGCACTGCAATCATTTCCATCACCTTTAACCCTATGACTGCCCTGGGGCCTAGCACGTGGAGAGCTGTAACATCTCTGCTGCATCACGAACCTCCCCAGTGGATCTGAATCGCTGTGTCGGACATCTTCTTATTGCCAAACATCACAGGTGGCGTCACAAACTTTCCCCTATAACTTTTCCCATCATTATTTCATTGCACGCCCAGGGCCACGGACCGGGTCATTGCTGCAGTGACAACTCCCTGGAGAACCGTCCGCCCCGGTACTGAGTTCCTCGGCCCTGCAGGGCGTGCAGAGTCTCATCTCATTCATGTTTTATCAAAGATTTAGAATGAAATCACAACATAAGTACTCAGCATAGAACAGAGGATAAATGTGAACCTAGCCTTGTTGCAATCTTTTAAAAGCAGAATGAACAGAATAAAAGCAGAATCAACAGCAGCTCAAGAACTACTTTTTAATTTTTTTTTGCAATTTATCGTGTGGTATAAGTGATAACATAGTTTTATTGCTAAATTCAGTACTATTACAACAATACTAGCTTTACATAGTGTGGCATGGCTAAGGGTTGCATAGTTTATGGGAGGTATGTGTCTAAGAGACGACTTGTCTCTGTAATGTAAGCCCTAAGTAATATCACTATATTGCTAATGTATTGCAAGGACCTGTGGTGAGGTCACAGTCATGTGACCAGTCAGCTGCTGGGTTCGTGGGTGTGGCTACACCCTTATAATGTGGCCTGCTCCTGAAACAGAGGGCTGTATGTGAGGAGGGACAAGCCTCCTGTGTGTGGTAAGGCTCCAGGACTGAGGCTGAAGGAATGGACATTTATGTTTTTTTTTTCCTTTGAGCTGAAGTCTGTTTCTTTTGGTGATCTGCTGTTTTGGTTTATGAAGCAATAAACCCTATGAACTTTACATGGAGCGTGCCTCCTGATTGCCACCCGCTGCACCTAAGCGAGTGAAATCCCTACAATAGTTTATTTTTTTAAGTTTTGCTACTGTTACACATTAAAAAAACTTTTTTGCAAAAAATAAAATTTGTTTTCCAATGTCATATTTGGAGAGCGACATTTTTTTCATTTTTCTGCAGACAATATTTTGTCATGGCTTCTTTTTTACAGGATGAGTCGAACACAGCTTTATTCTTTGGAACAGTATGATCACAGGGATCTTAGATTTCTATAGGTTTTTATGATTTACTACTTGTGCACAGTAAAAGCATTTTTACAGAAATAAAATTGTTCATATATTTCCATATTCTAATAGCTTTTTTATGTGATTTTATGTGAAAAAATAAGAAAGAAAAGTCATCTCACCACATTGTAGGAATACAGATGAGAAGTCCCTCATGGATGGCCTGGAGCAAGGCAAAATCTTCAGCATTCAATATGAAAGGGATTGGAAATCCAGTGAGGCATATGTGGTAAAATTCAGAAAAAACTTTATTATCAAAAATGAATAAAATTCAAAAACAGAGATGGAGTTACCAGTGGCACACTGACCAATGCGTTTCAGCTAAGGAGCCTTATTCATTGGTAGAGTATAATATGCAAGGTAGAACATAGACACTGCTCAAAAAGTAAAGGGAACACTAAAATACCACATACTAGATATCACTGAATGAAATATTCCAGTTGCAAATCTTTATTCATTACATAGTGGCATACATTGAGAAAAATACAACATAGAAATACTCAATGTAAATTAAAATTAATATCCCATGGAGGTCTAGATTTGGAAGGATACTGAAAATCAAAGTTGAAAATCAAATTACAGGCTGATCCAATTTCAGTAGAAATGCTTGAAGACAAGAAAATAATGCTCAGTAGTGTGTGTGTGGCTTCCACCTGCCTATATGACCTCCGTACAACGCCTGGGCATGCTACTGATGAGGTGGTGGATGTTCTCCTGAGGGATCTCCTCCCAGACAGGATTAAAGCTTCAGTCAGCTCCTGGACAGTCTGTGATTCAACCTTACATTGGTGGATTATTATTATTATTATTTATATAGCACCATTGATTCCATGGTGCTGTACATGAGAAGGGGTTACATACAAATTACAGATATCACTTACAGTAAACAAACTAACAATGACAGACTGATACAGAGGGGAGAGAGGACCCTGCCCTTTCGGGCTTACATGCTACAGGATGGTGGGGAAGGAGACAGTAGGTTGGTGAGTTGCAGCAGTTCCCGTGTTGGTTGAGGTGATATCACCGGTAGTGGTGAGAGAGAATGAGGTAGTGGGGTCATTGCAGGCTGTAGGCTTTCTTGAAGAGGTGGGTTTTCAGGTTCCGTCTGAAGGATCCAAATGTTGATAGTCGGACTTGTTGGGGCAAAGAATTCCAGAGAATAGGGGCTATTCGGGAGAAGTCTTGGAGGCGGTTGGGTGAGGAGCGAATAAGTGTGGAGGAGAGAAGGAGGTCTTGGGAGGACTGGAGATTACGTGAGGGAAGATATCGGGAGATTAGTTCAGAGACATATGGGGGAGACAGGTTATAGATGGCCTTGCACGTCAGTATTAGTAATTTGAACTGGATACGCTGAGGGAATGGGAGCCAGTGAAGAGATTTGCAGAGGAGAGAAGCAGAGAAGTAGCGAGGAGAGAGATGAATTTGTTGGGCGCCAGACTTAAGGATGGACTGGAGAGGTGCGAGGGTGTTAGCAGGGAGTCCACAGAAAAGGATGTTGCAGTAGTCGAGGCGAGAGATGTTGAGGGCATGCACAAGCATTTTAGTAGATTGAGGGTTGAGGAAAGGACGGATTCTAGAAATATTTTTGAGCTGGAGGCGACAGGAGGTAGAGAGAGCTTGGATGTGCGGTTTGAAGGAGAGGGCAGAGTCAAAGGTTCCTCCTAGGCAGCCGACTTCCGGTACTGGGGAAAGTGTGATGTCATTAATTGTTATAGCTAGGTCGGGTAAGGAAGATCTGTGAGATGGAGGAAAGATGATGAATTCAGATTTGTCCACATTGAGCTTGAGGAAGCAAGAGGAGAAGAAGGAGGATATGGCTGATAGACACTCTGAGATTCTGGACAACAGAGAGGTGACGTCTGGCCAGAGAGGTAGATCTGAGTGTCATCAGCATAAAGGTAGTAGTGGAATCCGTGGGACATTATGAGCTGCCCCAGACCAAGTACATATATTGAGAAGAGTAGGGGTCCTAAAACAGAGCCTTGGGGGACTCCAGCAGAGAGAGGGTGGGATGAGGAGGTGGTGTGGGAGTGGGAGACGCTGAATGTGCGGTTGGAAAGGTATGAGGAGATCAAAGGATAGGGCAAGGCCTTTGATGCCAAAGGAGGAGAGGATCTGTAGTAGGAGGCAGTGGTCAACTGTGTCGAATGCAGAGGACAGGTCTAGAAGCTGGAGTATAGACTATTGTCCATTTGATTTGGCTGTAAGTAGATCATTAGTAATTTTGGTCAAGGCTGTCTCAGTGGAGTGTTGGGGGCGGAAACCAGATTGTAGATTGTCAAAGAGCAAGTTAGATGATAGGTGGGAGGAAAGTTCAGCGTGGACATGTTGTTCCAGGAGTTTGGAAGCGAATGGGAGCACTGATATTGGGCGATAGCTGGACATAGCGGTTGGGTCGAGGGTTGGCTTTTTAAGGATAGGCATGATTGTGGCATGTTTGAAAGCAGAAGGGAAGGTACCAGACGTTAGTGATAGGTTGAAGAGGTGGGTTAGGGATGGGATAAGTGTGGTTGTGAGGTTGGAGAGGAGGTGGGATGGGGTCGAATGCACAGGTTGTGAGTTGCGATTTGGAGAAGAGACGATTAAGCTCCCCCTCAGTGATGTTGGAGAGTGAGGTTATGGGGTTTGGGCATTGGTCTGGTATACAAAGGGGTTGTGGTGGTTGAGTGATGAAGACTTGCCTTGTTTGGTCAATCCGGTTTTCTAAGTGTGTGGCAACGTCCTCGGCAGAGATGAGGGAGGTTGGAGGAGGCAGTGGTGGGCGGAGGAAGGAGTTAAAAGTTTTGAATAACTGTTTGGGGTTATAAGATATGGGAAGATATGAGGGTTGTGAAGTAGGCCTGTTTAGCAGAAGTGAGGGCAGATTTGAAATCGAGTGTTGCCTGTTTGAATGTGGTGAAGTCATCTTGCGAATTTCTTTTCTTCCAGCACAGCTCTGGACACTTGCCAGAGCTTTTTAGAGGTGTTATTGTGCCAGGGTTGTCTGTTGCTACGTCGCATTCTGCCATGAGCGAGAGGGGCAACCACGTCAATAGCTGATGCGAGAGTGGCATTGTAGAAAGCAGTGGCACCGTCTGTGTCATGGAGTGAGGATATGGATGCCAGTGGTAGAACAGAGTCAGAGAGCACGTGGGTGTCTATGTGTGCAAGGTTTCTGCGGGGGTGTGCGTGTTGCTGGACATGGGTGCTAGGTGAGGAGGACAGGGATGAGAAAGTGAGGTGGTCAGATAGAGGGAGAGGGGAGGTGGTGAAGTTAGAAAGAGAGCAGACGGGTGAAGACCAGGTCTAATGTGTGTCCGTCTGTGTGGGTGGCTGAGGAGGACCACTGAGTAAGTCCAAAGGATGAAGTAAGGGACAGGAGTTTGGAGGCTGCTGACTGAAGGATATTGTCATGAGACCAGTGCTGGTGGACCAGCACTTCTGGGGTTAATGGTTTGATCTCAGTGCAGACGCTTACCTGCACACCTGGGACTTATTATGGTGGCCTCTCATTGGTTCTGGGAAAGCTTCTTATTGCCCCAGGAAGCTCCCATCCCCCGTCAGTTATACTTTCGCCCTTGGCATTGTGTGGTGACCCCTGAGTGTGTTTGTGCTGTGTTCTGGTTGCTTGATACTCTGTGTACGACTCGGTCTGTTCTCTGAATATTGCTTGTTGGATTCTGCTTGGTACCTTCTATGTCTGTTTGGTTTTGACCCCTGCTTGGCCCCGACTATCCGTTCTGTCTCATCCCTGATACTTTACTGCTATCTCTGTGTATGACCTCCGTTTTGCCTGACTCTGAGTATTTCTGTATAGTGTCCTGCCATCTCTGAAAGCAGGACTCTAAGCCCCGCCCCCTTGCATTCACATGACTGTAGGTCCTTTACTGCTTGCTAAACTTCAGCGTCCACAGGTCCTATGTATCTGTACTTTCCTGCTGTACCTGACCCTGGGCCCCCCTACAGTGCGGGTGAGTCCCTGCTCAGCGGAGGCTGCACGCCAGTGCTGGCAGGATCCTGACAGGTATCAGTGGGGATGTTGAAGTCACCCATGATGATAGAGGGGGTGTCAGTTGAAAGAAAATGAAGAAGCCAGGTATAGAATTGGTCATTGAAGGCAGTGGTCGGACCTGGAGGTCGGTATATGACGGCCACTTGGAGGTTGGAGGGAGAGTAGATGCGGACAGAGTGGACTTCAAAAGAGGGGAGGATTAGGGAGGGAAGAGGAGGGATTGGGTTGAAGGTGCAGTTTAAAGGAAGGAGACGACCCACTCCTCCACCGTGTCTGTTGCCAGGGCGAGGACTGTGGGTAAAGTGGAGGCCACCGTTACACAGCGCAGCAGGGGAGGCGGTGTCAGAGGGTGTCAGCCATGTTTCTGTGAGGCCGAGGAAGGCAAGATTGTGCGAGAGAAAGAGGTCATGAATCACATGGAGCTTATTGGAGATGGAGAGGGCATTCCAAAGTGCTCCCGAGAGAGGGAGCAGGGGGTTGGGTGTCAGTTGGAAAGATTGCGGTAGTTCTTATTAGATAGGGAGCGGTAGGAAGGGGAAGTAATGGGGGGTATGAGCTGTGGGGGTCCAGGATTGGGAGATATGTCATCAGCAGTGAGGAGAAGCAGAGAATGGGAGAACAGATGGGAGAAGTAGAGTGGGCAGCTTGTTTTATGTTTCATTTGGACAGATTTGAGGTTGAGGAGCAGTTCAGCAGAGGAGGTCAGGTGGGAAGGAAAGAGGGAAGGGGAGATGATTATTTGGTTAGAGGTTGCTGGGGTTTGGGGATAGCGAAGGAGAGTGAGGACTAAAGGAGTAAACACTGTAAGGGCATATGTAAACATGGTGAAGAAATAAGATCGGTTAAAAGAAAAGCTAAGTCCAAGTAATAAGAAGGGCTTACTCAGCAGACATACCCAAAAGAGACAAGTACATAGTGTGGGGTCCTGACTCCTGCCGAGACTAACTGCCATAGTAATAACTGCATCTTCACGATACTTTTGCTGCAGTGATACTTATGCTGCAGGAAGACACGTGCCTGACCCGCACACGTGCCCCCCTAGGCGGCATCTGAATATATAGGACTGCGTAGAGGATCAGGTGAGAGGGATTGTGGGAACTGATTTGGAATAAATTACCAATTGCCTAGCACACCAGGGGATGTTAGACAATCAAGGGCACAGGGCCTGGCTACATCCATATGCTAGTAACACCTTACACCTGATAACATCTCTACTGGCCCCAACATGGCTATATAACAGTACGTGTTGAGTTCAATGCAACAAATGAATTTAGCAAACATTCAGTAGGCACTGTTATATACCATTAAATGAAAGGTTGCACTAGATGACAGCAAACAGGGATTGTAGCAGTAGCAGAGATTGTACCATTAAATGAAAGGTAGCACTAGATGACAGCAAACAGGGATTGTAGCAGTAGGAGGAGCAGAGATTGTACCATTAAATGAAAGGTTGCACTAGATGACAGCAAACAGGGATTGTAGCAGTAGAAGGAGTAGAGATTGTGCCATTAAATTAAAGGTTGCACTAGATGACAGCAAACAGGGATTGTAGCAGTAGCAGGAGCAGAGATTGTACCATTAAATGAAAGGTTGCACTAGACGACAGCAAACAGGGATTGTAGCAGTAGCAGGAGCAGAGATTGTACCATTAAATGAAAGGCTGCACTAGATGACAGCAAACAGGGATTGTAGCAGTAGCAGGAGCAGAGTTTGTACCTGTGTGAAGAGAGGAGAGGAGCTTGATGTTAATTATCGGCCATAGTAATAACTGCATATTCACGATACTTTTGCTGCAGTGATACTTATGCTGCAGGGATACACGTGCCTGACCCGCACACATGCCCCCCTAGGTGGATGGAGGGAGACATGATGTCCTCAATCAGATTCAGGTCTGGGAAATGGGGGGGCCAGTCCATAGCTTCAATACCTTCATCTTGCAGGAACTGCTGACACACTCCATCCACATGATGTCTGGCATTTTCCTGCATTGGGAGGAACCCAGGGCCAACTGCACCAGCATATGGTCTCACAAAGGGTCTGAGGATCTCATCTCGGTACCTAATGGCAGTCAGGCTTCTTGTGGCGAGCACATGGAGGGCTATATGGCCCTCCAAAGAAATGCCACCCCACACCATTACTGACCCACTGCCAAACCGGTCAAGCTGAAGGATGTTGCAGGCAGCAGATCGCTCTCCACAGCCTCTCCAGACTCTGTCATGTCTGTCACATGTGCTCAGTGTGAACCTGCTTTAATCTGTGAATAGCACAGGGCGCCAGTGGCAAATCTGCCAATCCTGGTGTTCTGTGGCAAATGCCAAGCGTCCTGCACGGTCTTGGGCTGTGAGCACAACCCCCTTCTGTGGATGTCGGGCACTCAAACCATCCTCATGGAGTCGGTTTCTAACCGTTTGTGCAGACACATGCACATTTGTGGCCTGCTGGAGGTCATTTTGCAAGGCTCTGGCAGTGCTTCTCCTGTTCCTCCTTGCACAAAGGCGGAGGTAGCGGTCCTGCTGCTGGGTTGTTGCCCTCCTACAGCCCCCGCCACATCTCCTGGTGTACTGGCCTTTCTCCTGGTAGCGCCTCCAGCCTCTGGAAACTATGCTGACAGACACAGCAAACCTTGCCACAGCTCGCATTAATGTGCCATCCAGGATGAGCTGCACTACCTGAGCCACTTGTGTGGGTTGTAGAGTCCGTCTCATGGTACCACGAGTATGAAAGCACAACCATCATTCAAAAGTGACCAAAACATCAGCCAGAAAGCATTGGTATTGAGATATGGTCTGTGGTCCCCACCTGCAGAACCACTCCTTTATTGAGTGTGTCTTGATAATTGCCATACAGGAAAGATATACAGTATATCTTTGTACCATATTAGCCAGTAGATAGAAGAATATTTAGAATTGGGAGTCCTCAGTGGTTGATACCTTTTAATGGCTAACTGAAAAGATGGTAACACATTGCAAGCTTTCGAGACTACTCAGGTCTCTTCATCAGGCTAGACTAATACAACATCTGAAGAATCACATATTTATACACAAAACAGCACAGAAATAATGGCAATAGATAAGACAAGTGATGTGAAGCAGAATTGTCATTATGGAAGAGGGATAAACATAAATATTGGAACAGTTCATAGATAAGCACTGTGTTAAGGTTTTATTGCCCTCTGATTGGGGTTTGGTTCTGTGTTGTTATGACCCCAGAAGGTATGAAGAGCAAATGCTTTAATTGATGTAAAAAGACATAAATCCATGAGACACATTCATTCCTGCAATGAGGGCGTCAAAAGTTGTCATAAATTTGTACTCAGAGACTCTTCTGTCTGTCTGAGACTTGAAGTTACCTTTTAATGCAAGTAATTTAATGTCCATCATGCTATGACCAGGGATACAAAAATGTTTTGCCACAGGTAGATCCATTCTTTTTTCTCTTATTGTGTGATGATGAGAATTCATCCTTGTTCTCAGTTTTTGCCCTGTCTCCCCCACATACAGACCCCCCAGTTGGACATTTAGTACAAATAATTAGGTACACCACATTAGGTGTGATGCAGCTGAAAGTACCTGGGATCTTGTAGTCCTGATGTGAGTTGTGGATCTTTATCTTGTACGTGGTCATTATAAATGGACAGGTTTTACATTTTTTCTGGTTGCAAGGAAAGGTTCCTGCAGCTATTGGGGAGGACAGGGAGCTTCTGACAAGATGCTTCTTAGATTAATATAATATTAATCTAATCTTCTAACATCATTGTTTTTAGTGTGTTGTGTACTCTAAGGCTAGTTTCACACTAGTGTTTCACTGACCTGCGTCGGTCTGCGCACGGCCATCGCTAAGCTCCACATCCTGCTGTGCCTCCTCCTGTCAGCTCCGCCTATGTGTGCATGCGGCCAGCGTACCCATCTTTAGCATTGGGTATGCAGGCCATGCGCAGGTATGTGTTTTCCGGCACATGCGTCTTTTTGACGGTGCATCGAGCGCACCAAAATGCAACATGGTGTGTTTGGCGCTGGTCGGTGCACCGTCAAAAGGACGCTTGCGCCGGCAAACACATACCTGCTCATTGCCTGCGTACTCAATGCTAAATATAGGGTATGCAGGTCACATGCAGTGTCAAGCGCCTATAGGCGGAGCTGAAAGGAGGAGGTGCGGCAGGGGGTGGAGCTTAGTGGCGGCCATGTGCAGACCGACACAGCTCAGTGAAAGGCTAGTGTGAAACTAGCCTGTTGTGAATTAGCTTTCTGGCCTCCCTCTGGTTATTGCTGAAGGTAGTGGAGCTGGTCTGATTGACAGAGGGGTTGCGAGTTCTCTTTCTGGGCTCCCTCTGTTGGTTACTGGAGGTAATGGAGCTGATCTGATTGACAGAGGCTTGCCACCTGATAGTGAGGATGACGATTGGAGATCTGGGGTTTCAGATTGGGATTTAAGACAACCGACTCCCTCTATCCCTGCTGGTGAGTTTCTTCCTGTGCCTCCTGAGGTCTGATGTCTCCAGCTCTGTCCCTGCATGTTCAGCTAAGTGGTTCATTTGCTATTCTGTTTGCATTTGATCTGCTTTTGTCTATCTCTGTTTTCTGCGGGTAAGCCAGCTCTGGCTGGGGCTGTGCTGAATCACCGCCCATATGTTACTGCTTGTGCCAGTCTGTTTTGTCCTCTGTTAGATTGGTCTCTTTTTGCTCTGCTTTCAGAATATACCAGAGTGCTGATATAGTAGGGGGCGAAGTCGTGTGACTTCAGTGTTTTTGTGCATCAGACGTGTTGGACTTTTTGCAGGGATTTTTGCGTGATTGCAGAAGGTGTGTTTACTTTCCTGTCCTGTCTAGTCAGTGTGGGCCCCATCATTTGCTCAGTCTATTTTCCTGCCTGCATTTGTGTTTTCATCTTGTCTCACCGTCAATATATGTTTGGAGGCTATCTATTCCTTTGGGGTCTGCTTTGGGGCAGTTTAGAATTCCCCTTTCTTGCTTTAGGCTTAGTTAGCTCTCCAGCTGTGCCGAGGCATCTAGGATCATCGTAGGTACGCTCCACGGCTACTGCTAGTTGTGTGGATAGGATCAGGGGTCTGCAATCTGCTTAGTTACCAACCTCTCTGGTTTTCTGTGGCTTAACCTGGGCCTGCTCTCCTCCTCGATGACCCATTCATAATATTAGCCTTAAACGGGAACAAAATTCCAAGTGTGGTGGAATTGCAAAAAAAGTGCAATCTTACACGTTTTTTGCTTGGCTTTTTTGCTATGTTCATTAAATGCTAAAACTGACCTGCCGTTATAATTCTCCAGGTCATTTCAAGTTCATAGACACCAAATTTGTCTAGGTTATTTTTTATCTAAGTGATGAAAAGAAGATTCCAATGTTTGCAAAAAAAATTGCGCCATTTTCCGATACCCGTAGCATCCCAATTTTTCGTGATCTAGGTTTGGGTGAGGGCTTATTTTTTGCATGCCGAGGTGTCGTTTTTAAGGCTACCATGTATGTGCAGATATATCTTTTGATCACCCATTATTGCATTTCAATGCAATGTCGTGGCGACCAAAAAAACATAGCTCTGGTGTTTTGATTTTTTTTTCCTGCTACGCCGTCTAGTGATTGGGGTAATCCTTTTGTTTTACTGATAGATTGGGCGATTCTGAACGCAGTGATACATAATATATAGTACCTTGCGAAAGTATTTGGCCCCTCAAACATAAAGATACCAAATGTAAATTTTTGGTTAAGAATCAACAAGTGGAACACAATTGTGAAGTTGAACGAAATTTATTGGTTATTTTAAATTTTTGTGGAAAGTCAAAAAATGAAAAGTGGGGCGTGCAATATTATTCGGCCCCTTTAACTTAATACTTTGTTGCGACACCTTTTGCTGTGATTACAGCTGCAAGTTGCTTGGGGTATGTCTCTATCAGTTTTGTAGATCGAGAGACTGAAATTCTTGCCCATTCTTCCTTGGCAAACAGCTCAAGCTCAGTGAGGTTTGATGGAGAACGTTTGTGTACAGCAGTTTTCAGCTCTTTCCACAGATTGTCGATTGCATTCAGGTCTGGACTTTTATTTGGCCATTCTAACACCTGGATATGTTTATTTGTGAACCATTCCATTCTAGATTTTGCTTTATGTTTGGGATCATTGTCTTGTTGGAAGACAAATCTCCTTCCCAGTCTCAGGTCTTTTTCAGTCTCCAACAGGTTTTCTTCAAGAATGGTTCTGTATTTGGCTCCATCCATCTTCCCATCAATTTTACCCATCTTCCCTGTCCCTGCTGAAGAAACACAGGCCCAAGCCATGATGCTGCCACCACCATGTTTGACAGTGGGAATAGTGTGTTCAGGGTGATGAGCTGTGTTGCCTTTACGCCAAACATATCGTTTGGCATTGTTGCCAAAAAGTTTGATTTTAATAATAATAATAAATTTTATTTCTATAGCGCCGACATAGTTCACAGCAATTTACATTTCAGAGGGGACTTGTACAGATGATAGACATTACAGCATAACAATAATCACATAGATCATAACAGATACCAAGAGGAACGAGGGCCCTGCTCGCAAGCTTACAATCTATGAGGGAAAAAGGGGAGACACGAAAGGTGGGTGGTAATAATTGCCCTGATTGTTTGGACCAGCCATAATGTTAAGTGTGTAACAATACGGACACAGAGGACTAATAGATGCATAAAGCATGTGGGAACATGATACGGGGAACCTGGTTATGGTAGAACTTTTGACTGTGCCACACAGGGATACTTAGGTTGTGTTGAGGCGGTAGGCCAGTCTGAATAAATGAGTTTTCAGGGCACGCCTAAAATTGTAGGGATTGGGGACTACTCGTATTGACCTGGGAAGTGCATTCCAAAGAATTGGCGCAGCACGTGTATAGTCTTGGAGACGGGAGTGGGAGGTTCTGATTATTGAGGATGCTAACATCAGGTCATCTGCAGAACGGAGGGTGCGGGTAGGGTGGTAGACTGGAACAAGGGAGGAGATGTAGGGTGGTGCTGAGTCATGGAGTGCTTTGTGGGTGAGGGCAATAAGTTTGTACTAGATTCTGGAGTGGATGGGTAGCCAGTCTAAGGACTGGCACAAGGTAGAGGCATCGGTGTAATGATTGGCGAGGAATATGATCCTGGCTGCAGCATTCAAGACAGATTGGAGGGGGGAAAGTTTGGTAAGAGGGAGACCGATTAGAAGAGAGTTACAATAGTCCAGACGAGAATGAATAAGAGAAACAGTAAGAGTTTTTGCAGAGTCAAAGGTAAGAAAAGGTCGAATTCTAGAAATGTTTTTGAGATGCAGATAACAAGAGCGAGCCAGTGATTGGATGTGGGGGTGAATGAAAGCTCGGAGTCAAGTATGACCCCAAGACAGCGGGCATGTTGCTGGGGAGTAATAGTGGAACCACACACGGAAATGGCAGTGTCGGGTAGAGGTGCATTAGTAGAGGGAGGAAACACAAGGAGTTCAGTCTTTGACAGGTTCAGTTTCAGATATAGTGAGGACATGATGTTAGACACAGCATTTAGACAATAGCTGGTGTTTTCTAGAAAGGCTGGCGTGATGTCAGGAGAAGAAGCGTATAATTGGGTGTCATCAGCATAGAGATGGTACTGGAAACCAAATCTACTGATTGTTTGACCAATAGGGGCAGTGTACAAAGAGAAGAGGAGGGGGCCTAGGACTGATCCTTGAGGAACCCCAACAGTAAGGGGAAGATGAGAGGAGGAGGAGCCAGCAAAAGATACAGTAAAGGAGCGGTCAGAGAGATAGGAGGAGAACCAGGAGAGAACAGTGTCCTTGAGGCCAATGGAACGGAGCATAGTGAGGAGGAGCTGATGATCCACAGTGTCGAATGCTGCAGAGAGATTCAAGAGAATTAGCATGGAGTAGTGACCGTTAGATTTAGCTGTTAGTAGATCATTAGAGACTTTAGTGAGGAAAGTTTCAGTAGAGTGTAGCTAGCGAAAACCGGATTGGAGAGGGTCGAGAAGAGAGTTATCAGAGAGATAGCAGATCAGACGGGAGTGGACCAGGCGTTCCAGGAGTTTAGAGATGAAGAGAAGATTAGAGACAGGTCTATAGTTAGCGGCACAGTTTTGGTAGAGGGATGGTTTTCTAAGTAGTGGATGTATGATGGCATGCTTAAATAAGGAGGGAAAGATACCAGAAGAGAGAGAGAGGTTAAATATTTTAGTTAGGTGATGGGTGACAGCAGGGGAAAGGGACTGGAGCAGATGTGACGGAAATGGGTCACTGGTGCAAGTGGTTGGGCGAGAAGATGCAAGGAGCCTGCTTACTTCTTCTTCTGTGACTGTTCAAACTCAGAGAGTGAGCTAGATGCAGTGGGGGAGGGAGGACAATGCATGGTATGAGATGATTGGGAGATAATTTCCTGTTGGATATGATCAATTTTTTCTTTGAAGTAATTGGATTTTGCTTTCATCTGACCAGAGCACCTTCTTCCACATGTTTGGTGTGTCTCCCAGGTGGCTTGTTGCAAACTTTAAATGACACTTTTTATGGATATCTTTGAGAAATGTCTTTCTTCTTGCCACTCTACCAAAAAGCCAGATTTGTGCATTGTACAACTGATTGTTGTCCTATGGACAGACTGTCCCACATCAGCTGTAGATCTCTGCAGTTCATCCAGAGTGATCATGGGTCTCTTGGCTTCATCTCTGATCAGTCTTCTCCTTGTTTGAGATGAAAGTTTAGAGGGACGGCCGGGTCTTGGTAGATTTGCAGTGGTATGATACTCCTCCCATTTCAATATGATCGCTTGCACAGTGCTCCCAGGGATGTTTAAGGTTTTGGAAATCATTTTGTATCCAAATCCAACTTCTCCACAACAGTATCATGGACCTGCCTGTTGTGTTCCTTCTTCTTCATGATGCTCTCTGTGCTTCAAACAGAACCCCGAGACTATCATAGAGAAGGTGTGATTACACACAGGTGGATTATATTTATCATTATCATTAGTCATTTAGGACAACATTGGATCATTCAGAGATCCACAATGAACTTCTGGAGTGAGTTTGCTGCACTGAAAGTAAAGGGGCCAAATAATATTGCACGCCCCACTTTTCAGTTTTTGACTTTCAACAAAAATTTAAAATAACCAATAAATTTCGTTCAACTTCGCAATTGTGTTCCAATTGTTGTTGATTTTTCACCAAAAATTTACATTTGGTATCTTTATGTTTGAAGCCTGATATGTGGGAAAAGGTTGAAAAGTTCCAGGGGACTGAATACTTTCGCAAGGCACTGTATGTATGTGTAATTCTTTTTAATTGTTTTATTTTGAATGGGGCGAAAGAGGGGTGATTTAAAATGTTATATTTTTTTCAGATTTTTTAAAACATTTTATTTTTAATTTTGGCATGCTTCAAAAGCCTCTTGATCGGCTCTGCTACATATAGGAGATGAGCAGATCGCCTTTATCTAGCAGAATTACAGCATTGCTATGAGCACCGACCACCGGGTGGTGCTCATAGCAATCTGGCATCAACAAACATAGAGGCCTCTAGGAGACCTCTGGTTGTTATGACAACGCATCGCTGACCCCCGTGACGGGGTCGGCAACGTGCGTATTTCCTGCCCGGCAGCCAGAAGCACTTGTTAAATGCTGCTGTCAGTGTTTGACAGTGGCTTTTAACTAGTTAATAGGTGCGGGTGGATCGCGATTCCACCTGCGCCTATTGCGGGCACATGTCAGCTATTCAAAACAGCTGACATGTCCCAGCTTTGATGCGGGCTCACCGCCAGAGCCCTCATCAAAGCTGGGGATCTGACCTTGGGCGTACTGTACTATTGCATCCAAGGTCAGAGAGGGGTTAAGTATAAAGATCCTGAAGGATGCTCTGTTAAGAACCTTCCTTCTGAAATGTCCTCCCCTGTGAAGTTTGGTGACTTTTTCTATGCCTCTAAACACAAAGGTTGATAAACCTCCCGCATGCTTTTGCGAGAAATGTCGGGAGGCAGTGGACATGTTCACCGCTGTTGCACTGGATGCATCAGACATGTGACGTCTGATGTGTTTTTTCAATGTTCCGATCATGTATCCCACATATTGTACTCAGCAGGATGTTCAATCTATTAAATCAAAGACCCAAGTGGTGTTGCAATTAATAAAGCTGTGAATATTGTAACTTTTATTTGTGGAAAAAGATGTAAACTTTTTAGTTTTGTCGACATGATCGCAAGAAAGACATTTATGACTGCCACATTTGAAAAAGCTTTTCAGGGAAAGCCAAGTATCCGTGGTCTTTTCAGGTGAGGATATGAATAGACTGGGAGACAGAATTGAGCCAAGTGTGCAACATATCTGACATTAGTATTGTAGTTAATGTCAGAAAGCTGGGTGTCCTGATTTAATATGGGTAAGTAGTTTTTGATAATTTCCACGATATCGTGAAATTGTGTACTATATTGAGTAGAAACAGTGATTTGTTGGGAATGATGAGTAGAAAGTTTTATTATAAGAAAAGTGTTTTTTTGTTGGTTTGGAGACTGGTTTTGCAGCAGATTTTGTTGTAGTGTGAACACGGTCCAATAGATTGAATCTGTCTATATGGAAAACTTGCTTTAAAGCTTGCTGCGGTGCGCTATGTTTGTAGCCATGGTTTTGCAGTCTGTGTAAGACTACTTGGCACTCATGTAAAAAGTCTTCTGTTTTGTAGCAATTTCTTTTAGAGCGTATAAGCTCGACTTTAGGGATATTGTTGATAATATGACCAGGATGACATGAGTGTGCAGACAAAATTGAGTTAGAGTCAGTTGGTTTACTATATGGGGAGATAGTAAAACTTTTGTTAGTGGTGTCTACAAAGTTATTTTTTTCAGTGTTGTACACAAACGTAAATTTGGGATTAAAGGTGTTATCATTAATGTAGGAAACAAAAGAAAGTGCTTCTTCATGTGTACCTGCCCAGATGAATATCAGGCCATCTATGTAGTGACCAAACTAAACATTCTGATTTTTTTAAATCATTTTTTTCACTAAAAAGAAATGCAGCTGTGGCGATCAGCTGTTCAGCCGGTGCGATCCAGGAAGCCAGGTTCCCTCTGCAGCTTATTCGGCAAGTGCTATTGCTTGCTGAATAACTACACACAATAATCCCATATGTGCAAAAAAATCTTATGGGCAAAGAGAAGAGATCCCAATGTATAAAAACATTGTGCTTTATTAGTAAATGATGAATAAAACACAAAACTTATAAAAAGCAAAATACTGTCCAAGGGACTCCAAGAAAAAATAGATAGCTGCAAGGTAATAGTATCCAATCAATACAAATATATTTATATACCAAACATTCCTGAAAAAATATGAAGCCTTATACAGAAGGTGCCATTACGGTACTGAACCTGTATCAAAACATATATCACATATCACATGGGTGCAGTGAAGCAAACCAATTAAATACCCTATGTGAATAACCGGCATGGAAAGTAGCCCCAAACATCACCCTTTGTACCATACATTAATGTGATGAAGCAAAATAGTCTTAATCCTATGGAGCATAATAATAATACATCTTTATTTATATAGCGCCAACATATTCCGCAGCGCTTTACAGTTTAACAAGTTTTAAAACACAAGTCATAAGTAAGAACGTTAACAATACAATCATTAAAGCAAAATAAGACGACCCTGCTCGTGAGAGCTTACAATCTACAATGAGGTGGTGGAGATGCAGAGTACAGGTGTGTATTTACAAAGATGTGTTTACATTGATGGTCCAGCCATATGGAGGGAGTGAGGGATAGATTGAGATAGTGAATGGGCTACACACGCACACTTACGCATAAAATGACTGATTAGTGAACGTGATAGGCCGCTCTGAAAAAATGCATTTTGAGGGAGCGCCTAAAGCTGTGTAAATTGTGGATAGTCCTATTTTCTTGAGGTAGAGTATTCCAGAGGAATGGTGCAGCACGGGAGAAATCTTAGAGTCAGGAGTGGGATTAGTGCAGAGGTTAGTCGAAAGTCGTTTGCAGAGCGCAGCGGTCGGTTAGACCGATAGACAGAAATGAGGGAGGAGATGTAGAGGGGTGCCGCACTGTGGAGAGCTTTGTGGGTGAGAACAAGTACTTTGAATTGGATCCTATAATGAATGGGCAGCCAGTGTAGCGATTGTCAAAGAGCAGACGCGTCCGAGTACCGATTAGCCAGATGGATGACCCTGGCTGCTGCATTAAGTATGGACTGGAGAGGAGAAAATCGAGTAATGGGGAGGCCAATTAATAGAGCCTTGCAGTAGTTTAGGCGGGAGTGGATCAGTGCAACAGTGAGGGTTTTTGTTGTTTCCATGGTGAGAAAAGGGCGGATTCTAGAGATGTTCTTAAGGTGTAAGCGACAAGAGCGGGCAAGAGATTGTATATGGGATGTGAAGGGGAGATTGGTGTCAAACATAACAGCCAGAGAGCGCGCCTGCTGCTGGGGTGTTATTATCGTGCCACCCACGGAGAGGGAAATGTCAGATTTAGGCAGGTTAGTAGACGGCGGGAGCAGAAGAAGTTTGGTTTTTGAGAGGCTAACTTTCAGATAGAGAGCGGACATGATGTTGGAGATTGCGGACAGACAGTGACTGGCATTCTGTAGTACCGCAGGGGTACGGTCGGGGGATGACATGTATAGTTGTGTGCCATCAGCAAAAAGATGGTACTGAAAGCCAAATCTGATGATGGTCTGTCCAATTGGGGCCATGTAGAGAGAGAAGAGAAGGGGGGCAAGGACTGAGCCCTGAGGTACCCTGACAGCAAGAGGAAGAGGAGATGAAGTGGAGCCAACGAACAATACACTGAAGGAATGGTCAGAAAGGTAGGAAGAGAACCAGGCGAGATCAGTGTCCTTAATGCCTAGTGACTGGAGCCTAGAGAGGAGGAGACAGTGGTCAACATCGTTGAAAGCTGCAGAAAGGTCAAGAAGAATGAGCAGAGAGTGGACACCATTACAATTTGCTGTCAGAAGGTCGTTGGTCACTTTGATGAGTGCAGATTCTGTCAAATGTAGTGGGTGGAAGCCGGACTGTGAACGGTCTAGGAGAGAGTGACTGGAGAGGTAACTGGTAAGGTGGGAGTAGACTAGGCACTCCAAAAGTTTAGAGATGAAGGGGAGATTGGAGACTGGTCTGTAGTTGTTTGTGCAGGATGGGTCGAGAGCAGGTTTCTTTAGTAATGGAGTAATGATAGAGTGTTTGAAGGAAGATGGGAAAATGCCCGAGGAGAGGGAGAGAGTAAAGATAGTAGTTAGGTGAGTTATGACGACTGGAGAGATAGACTGGAGGAGATGTGAGGGAATGGGGTCAGTAGTGCATGTAGTCGGATGAGAAGAAGAGAGGAGTCTGGAGACGTCTTCTTCTGTGATGAGATCAAATGTGGAAAGTGAGCCAGGGGAAATGCAGGGAGGGATAGGAGTCACAGCAGTTGGTGGTTGGGAGCGGATTTCCTGACAGATATTATCTATTTTCTCTATAAATTGGGAGGCCAGGTCATCCACACAAATGTCTGTGACAGGGGCTTGCGCTTTTGGCCTGAGGAGAGAGTGAAAGGTGTCAAAAAGTTTCTTGGGGTTGTTGGCTAGTGAGGAGATCAAGGTGGTGAAGTAGGTCTGTTTGGCAAGGTGAAGGGCAGAGTTATAGGTTCTTAACATAAATTTGAAGTGGATGAAGTCTTCTGGTGTGTGGGTTTTTCTCCATCGGTGTTAAGCACTTCTAGAGCAACGCTGGAGAAGTTGAGTTTGCGATATGAGCCAGGGCTGTTTTACTCTGTGTTTGGAGGTTCTGAGTTTGAGGGGTGCTACTTGGTCAAGGGTGCTTCTAAGAGTGTCGATGTAGTGATGTACAACGAGATCAGGACAGGAGAAAGAGGAGATGGGGGACAGTGATGAGTGTAGGGAGTCTGAAAGTGTTTGAGGGTTAATGGCTTGTAGATTTCTGAATGTGTGGTAGGTAGGAGTGTGTAGGGAGAATTATGTTTTCATCTCGTGTCCCCAGACCTCTTCTAATGCATCCCATGACCCTATTTGCTTTGGTGGCAGCTGCCTGACACTGGGCACTCCAATTTAGCTTCTTATTGACTAAGATGCCTAAGTCTTTTTCCATGTCTGATTTCCCCAGCAGTTTCCCATTTAGTAAGTAATTGTAGCATCTGTTTCTCCTTCCCATGTGCATAACCTTACTTATCTGTGTTAAACCTCATTTGCCATTTTTCAGTCCAATTCTCCAATTTACCCAAATCTGTCTGTAGTTGCAAACTGTCCTCCTTTGTGTTAACTACCTTACATAGTTTTGTATCATCTGCAAATACTGATATTTTACTGTGTAAGCCATCCACTAGATCATTAATAAATATATTAAATAGTAGGGGGCCCAATACAGAACCCTGTGGTACCCCACTAGTAACCCTGGCCCAATCTGAGTATGCACCATTAATAACCACTCTTTGTTTTCTATCACTAAGTCAGCTACCTACCCATCTACACACATTTTCCCCTAGCCCAAGCTTTCTCATCTTACTTACCAATCTTTTATGTGGGACAGTGTCAAATGCTTTAGAGAAGTCGAGATAAATGACATCCAATGATTCTCCTTGGTCCATTTCAGAGCTTACATCCTCATAGAAGCTGATCAGGTTAGTTTGACAGGAGCGATCTTTCATAAATCCATTTTGATATAGAGTTAAACATTTATTAACATTGAGATATTCCATAATGGTATCCCTTAGAAACCCTTCAAAAATTTTACTCACAACAGATGTTAAGCTTACCGGCCTATAGTTTCCAGGTTCCCGTTTACACCCCTTTTTAAATATTGGTACCACATTTGCTTGCCGCCAATCAAAAGGAACAGACCCTGTTTCTATAGAGTCTTTAAAAATAAGGAATAGAGGCCTGTCTATCACATTACTTAACTCCCTTAATACCCGAGGGTGAATGCCATCAGGGCCTGGTGATTTGTCAATTTTAATCTTACTAAGGCGGTTCTGCACTTCTTCCTGGGTTAGGCAGGTAATACTTAATGGGGAGTTTACATTATCACTCTGCATTTCCCCTGGCAAATCCTTTTCATGTGTGAACACTGTTGAGAAAAAAGTATTTAAAACATTTGCTTTTCCCACATTGCTCTCTATGATTTCACCCTCATTGTTCTTTAAAGGGCCGACACCATCAATTTTAATCTTTTTACTGTTTATATAATAGTCTAAATTTATTCACCACAATACAGGGCCAGGAGAGAGGGATTGTGGGAGCTGCTTAGTTATAAATTAGCAACAGCTGCTCCACATTTCCTGGTGTGCAAAACATAATCAAAGACGTAGTCCTGATACCATCTCTATGCTATAGCACCTCTCCTGAGATAACATCAACAGAGTTCCCCCCTATTGATATACAATAGTAAGTACTGAGAACAATGTAACAGATGAATTATAGCAAAGAAGTTGAATGACATTCACACTGCTTGCTAACATTGAATGAAGTGAGATACATGCAGGCTGGTTCAAATCAGAAGTTGAATGACATGATTACCATTCACACTGCTTCCTAACATTGAATGGGGTGAGATACATGCAGGCTGGTTCAAATCAGAAGTTGAATGACATGGTTACCATTCACACTGCTTGCTAACATTGAAAGGAGTGAAATACATGCAGGCTAGTTCAAAACAGAAGTTGGATGACATGGTTACCTGTGTGAAGAGAGATTGTGGATGTTAGTTCCTTGTCATGGAGTAACTGTCTTTTGCTGGATGCTTAGCATAACAAAATATCCCCGTGATGCAAGAGTCAATTATTCCTTATCCATACCAAAACACCCGGCAACAATCTGTAACCACAACAGAATAAAAGGTGCCTCATGAAAGAAAATATATATTTACCTGTTAGGAGTAGTGTTACCGCTCGGCGTCCCCTTACCCCAATGAGCGTTTCTCCACCTGCTTCTTCTGGGGGCCTGCCAGGGTGAGGGGTACCTGAATATTTATGAGACGTGTGATCAGCAAGAAGGAAGGGGTAAAGGACAGCGCCGACATTTCATGGCGCATGACACGTTAGCCCACCTCTCAGCCCACCTCTTAGCTGCCAAACTTCCTCTTGGTAACGCTCAATGACACGCAAACAGTGACATCGGCGTGTCAGTGTATGAGCGTCCCCGGAAGCTAGCAGAGGATGGGATATTCGCGCTTGAGCGTCTGTGACTGCACATCCAAAGTGACATAAACACAGGTGCTTTCTTAAAAATCGAACAAAAGTGCATGAGGTGAAAAGATAATAGCATAGAATTTTATTAAAGTGATGTGACCACCAGTAAATACTATTAATTTATAACGTGACAGTGCTACATCCATCTTAAAGATCTTAAAGTGACAGTGCACAATAATTCAATATAAGAACTACATAGTGATCATATAGTGACCGAATACAAAATTACACTAACATTAATACCACCAGATCTTTAAATATAATATTTTATGAATTACTAGTAATCATAATTATTAACTTGTATTTATAATAAAGTGACAGTGCTGCATTAATATAAAGTGACAGTGCCATACCATAACAAATAATTATTATAATTCATCACAATTAAAACAATCCTACCCCCTATGGGGAATGATAAACCCATAATAAAGATTTATGTGTGGCTATATAACCTAGCTAAAAATCACCACCTAAATTAAATGACATACAATAAAGACAATACATATTATGTCAGGCATGAAAAATGTCCACAGTAAACTTTTTTTCAGGCCAAAATGAAAATAGGGAACTCGATTCCAACTTCAGTGAATTCCAAGTGAAGAAGTTCCTCAATAAGATCTTCATTATTTTCATAAATTAAGGTTGCTGAACCATGTCCTTCATATATTTATATATATATATATATATATATATATATATATATATATATATATATACACTCACTGGCCACTTTATTAGGTACACCATGCTAGTAACGGGTTGGACCCCCTTTTGCCTTCAGAACTGCCTCAATTCTTCGTGGCAGAGATTCAACAAGGTGCTGGAAGCATTCCTCAGAGATTTTGGACCATATTGACATGATGGCATCACACAGTTGGCGCAGATTTGTCGGCTGCACATCCCTGATGCGAATCTCCCGTTCCACCACATCCCAAAGATGCTCTATTGGATTGAGATCTGGTGACTGAGGAGGCCATTTGAGTACAGTGAACTCATTGTCATGTTCAAGAAACCAATCTGAGATGATTCGAGCTTTATGACATGGCGCATTATCCTGCTGAAAGTAGCCATCAGATGCCTGTTCTTAGCTGAGAGGAGTGGTACCCAGTGTGGTCTTCTGCTGCTGTAGCCCATCTGCCTCAAAGTTCGACGCACTGTGCGTTCAGAGATGCTCTTCTGCCTACCTTGGTTGTAACGGGTGGCAATTTGAGTCACTGTTGCCTTTCTATCAGCTCGAACCAGTATGCCCATTCTCCTCTGACCTCTGGCATCAACAAGGCATTTCCGGCCACAGAACTGCCGCTCACTGGATTTTTTTTCTTTTTCGGACCATTCTCTGTAAACCCTAGAGATGGTTGTGCGTGAAAATCCCAGTAGATCAGCAGTTTCTGAAATACTCAGACCAGCCCTTCTGGCACCAACAATCTTGCCACGTTCAAAGGCACTCAAATCACTTTTCTTCCCCATACTGATGCTCGGTTTGAACTGCAGGAGATTGTCTTGACCATGTCTACATGCCTAAATGCACTGAGTTGCCGCCATGTGATTGGCTGATTAGAAATTAAGTCTTAACACACAGTTGGACAGGTGTACCTAATAAAGTGGCCAGTGAGTGTATATATATATATATATATATGAACAGGATTACTAAATAAGATATATAAAAAAAAAACTATTAAAAATATAGAAAGCGAGAAATGAATTAAAAGACAATAACCACCAATATACCTAATCCATAGTGTATAGTACCCCCCACTAGAGTTGAGCGAAACGGGTCGAAAAATTTCAAAAGTCGCCGACTTTTGGCAAAGTCGGGTTTCATGAAACGAAACCCGACCCTAGGATGAAGTCGGCCACGAGGTCGGCGACTTACGCACCAAAGTCGCGTTTCAAAAGTTTGTTTTGCGCTCTTTTTCAGCCAATCAGGATCCACGGACACTGAGGGCAACGTGATGACATAGGCACGGGTCACCACCATCTTTCAGAAGGGCATGCAAGTGAGTGGCTTGCTTTGGGGGGCGTCACAGGGGGTATAAAAGGGCGTGCACGCCGACCGCCATGTTACTCATGCTGATCTCAGAATAGGGAGAGCTGCTGCTGATGATGATTTTGTAGGGAGAGCGTTAGGCAGGGAAGAAGACACCAAAAACTGCTTCTGCTGCTAGCGATTTTGCCTGTACAACACACCAGTCACTGTGTGTGCAGTGCAAGGGGAGGCTATATAGTGGTGTATCAGTGGTGTTGGTTGTTGGGCTGCCTTCTAAGGCTTCCTGACATTCCTGCATTGCTGTTTACCCACTGCTCCGCAAACTGCTTTTTTAAAAGCAATCCCAATTTTTTTTTTTGTCCTGCTGAGAAGAAAAAAAACTGCTTCTGCTGCTAGCGATTTTGCCTGTACAATAGAGTTGAGCGAAACGGGTCGAAAAATTTCAAAAGTCCCCGACTTTTGGCAAAGTCGGGTTTCATGAAACGAAACCCGACCCTAGGATGAGGTCGGCCACGAGGTCGGCGACTTACGCGCCAAAGTCGCGTTTCAAAAGTTTGTTTTGCGCTCTTTTTCAGCCAATCAGGATCCACGGACACTGAGGGCAACATGATGACATAGGCAGGGGTCACCACCATCTTTCAGAAGGGCATGCAAGTAATTGGCTTGCTTTGGTGGGCGTCACAGGGGGTATAAAAGGGCGTGCACGCCGACCGCCATCTTACTTCTGCCGATCTCAGTATAGGGAGAGGTTGCTGCTGATTCTGTAGGGAGAGCGTTAGGCAGGGAAGAAGACAACAAAACTGGTTCTGCTGCTAGCGATTTGGCCTGCACAACACACCAGTCACTGTGTGTGCAGTGCAAGGGGAGGCTATATAGTGGTGTATCAGTGGTGTTGGTTGTTGGGCTGTCTTCTAAGGCTTCCTGACATTCCTGCATTGCTGTTTACCCACTGATCCGCAAACTGCTTTTTTAAAAGCAATCCCAATTTTTTTTTTTGGCCTGCTGAGAAGAAAAAAACTGCTTCTGCTGCTAGCAATTTGGGCTGCACAACACACCAGTCACTGTGTGTGCAGTGCAAGGGGAGGCTATATTGTGGTGTATCAGTGGTGTTGGTTGTTGGGCTGCCTTTTAAGACTTGCTGACAGGCTGGCATTGCTGTTTACCCACTGCTCTGCAAACTGCTTTTTTAAAAGCAATCCAATCTCCCTTATCCTCTAGTCACTTTTGTCACAGCTGTGCCATCGAGCCTGTGACATAGCGCTCAGATATCAGTGGGCCTCACACAATCCAAAAGTGTCCAGTGTCCAAAAGTGTGTGCAGAGATTCAAAATCTCCCTTATCCTCTAGTCACTTTGGTCACAGCTGTGCCATCGAGCCTGTCACATAGCGCTCAGATATTCATTGGGACTCACACAATCCAAAAGTGTCCAGTGTCCAAAAGTGTGTGCAGAGATTCAAAATCTCCCTTATCCTCTAGTCACTTTGGTCACAGCTGTGCCATCGATCCTGTCACATAGCGCTCAGATATTCATTGGGCCTCACACAATCCAAAAGTGTCCAGTGTCCAAAAGTGTGTGCAGAGATTCAAAATCTCCCTTATCCTCTAGTCACTTTGGTCACAGCTGTGCCATCGAGCCTGTCACATAGCGCTCAGATATTCATTGGGCCTCACACAATCCAAAAGTGTCCAGTGTCCAAAAGTGTGTGCAGAGATTCAAAATCTCCCTTATCCTCTAGTCACTTTGGTCACAGCTGTGCCATCGAGCCTGTCACATAGCGCTCAGATATTCATTGGGCCTCACACAATCCAAAAGTGTCCAGTGTCCAAAAGTGTGTGCAGAGATTCAAAATCTCCCTTATCCTCTAGTCACTTTGGTCACAGCTGTGCCATCGAGCCTGTCACATAGCGCTCAGATATTCATTGGGCCTCACACAATCCAAAAGTGTCCAGTGTCCAAAAGTGTGTGCAGAGATTCAAAATCTCCCTTATCCTCTAGTCACTTTGGTCACAGCTGTGCCATCGAGCCTGTCACATAGCGCTCAGATATTCATTGGGCCTCACACAATCCAAAAGTGTCCAGTGTCCAAAAGTGTGTGCAGAGATTCAAAATCTCCCTTATCCTCTAGTCACTTTGGTCACAGCTGTGCCATCGAGCCTGTCACATAGCGCTCAGATATTCATTGGGCCTCACACAATCCAAAAGTGTCCAGTGTCCAAAAGTGTGTGCAGAGATTCAAAATCTCCCTTATCCTCTAGTCACTTTGGTCACAGCTGTGCCATCGAGCCTGTCACATAGCGCTCAGATATTCATTGGGCCTCACACAATCCAAAAGTGTCCAGTGTCCAAAAGTGTGTGCAGAGATTCAAAATCTCCCTTATCCTCTAGTCACTTTGGTCACAGCTGTGCCATCGAGCCTGTCACATAGCGCTCAGATATTCATTGGGCCTCACACAATCCAAAAGTGTCCAGTGTCCAAAAGTGTGTGCAGAGATTCAAAATCTCCCTTATCCTCTAGTCACTTTGGTCACAGCTGTGCCATCGAGCCTGTCACATAGCGCTCAGATATTCATTGGGCCTCACACAATCCAAAAGTGTCCAGTGTCCAAAAGTGTGTGCAGAGATTCAAAATCTCCCTTATCCTCTAGTCACTTTGGTCACAGATGTGCCATCGAGCCTGTCACATAGCGCTCAGATATTCATTGGGCCTCACACAATCCAAAAGTGTCCAGTGTCCAAAAGTGTGTGCAGAGATTCAAAATCTCCCTTATCCTCTAGTCACTTTGGTCACAGCTGTGCCATCGAGCCTGTCACATAGCGCTCAGATATTCATTGGGCCTCACACAATCCAAAAGTGTCCAGTGTCCAAAAGTGTGTGCAGAGATTCAAAATCTCCCTTATCCTCTAGTCACTTTGGTCACAGCTGTGCCATCGAGCCTGTCACATAGCGCTCAGATATTCATTGGGCCTCACACAATCCAAAAGTGTCCAGTGTCCAAAAGTGTGTGCAGAGATTCAAAATCTCCCTTATCCTCTAGTCACTTTGGTCACAGCTGTGCCATCGAGCCTGTCACATAGCGCTCAGATATTCATTGGGCCTCACACAATCCAAAAGTGTCCAGTGTCCAAAAGTGTGTGCAGAGATTCAAAATCTCCCTTATCCTCTAGTCACTTTGGTCACAGCTGTGCCATCGAGCCTGTCACATAGCGCTCAGATATTCATTGGGCCTCACACAATCCAAAAGTGTCCAGTGTCCAAAAGTGTGTGCAGAGATTCAAAATCTCCCTTATCCTCTAGTCACTTTGGTCACAGCTGTGCCATCGAGCCTGTCACATAGCGCTCAGATATTCATTGGGCCTCACACAATCCAAAAGTGTCCAGTGTCCAAAAGTGTGTGCAGAGATTCAAAATCTCCCTTATCCTCTAGTCACTTTGGTCACAGCTGTGCCATCGAGCCTGTCACATAGCGCTCAGATATTCATTGGGCCTCACACAATCCAAAAGTGTCCAGTGTCCAAAAGTGTGTGCAGAGATTCAAAATCTCCCTTATCCTCTAGTCACTTTGGTCACAGCTGTGCCATCGAGCCTGTCACATAGCGCTCAGATATTCATTGGGCCTCACACAATCCAAAAGTGTCCAGTGTCCAAAAGTGTGTGCAGAGATTCAAAATCTCCCTTATCCTCTAGTCACTTTGGTCACAGCTGTGCCATCGAGCCTGTCACATAGCGCTCAGATATTCATTGGGCCTCACACAATCCAATAGTGTCCAGTGTCCAAAAGTGTGTGCAGAGATTCAAAATCTCCCTTATCCTCTAGTCACTTTGGTCACAGCTGTGCCATCGAGCCTGTCACATAGCGCTCAGATATTCATTGGGCCTCACACAATCCAAAAGTGTCCAGTGTCCAAAAGTGTGTGCAGAGATTCAAAATCTCCCTTATCCTCTAGTCACCTTGGTCACAGCTGTGCCATCGAGCCTGTCACATAGCGCTCAGATATTCATTGAGCCTCACACAATCCAAAAGTGTCCAGTGTCCAAAAGTGTGTGCAGAGATTCAAAATCTCCCTTATCCTCTAGTCACTTTGGTCACAGCTGTGCCATCGAGCCTGTCACATAGCGCTCAGATATTCATTGGGCCTCACACAATCCAAAAGTGTCCAGTGTCCAAAAGTGTGTGCAGAGATTCAAAATCTCCCTTATCCTCTAGTCACTTTGGTCACAGCTGTGCCATCGAGCCTGTCACATAGCGCTCAGATATTCATTGGGCCTCACACAATCCAAAAGTGTCCAGTGTCCAAAAGTGTGTGCAGAGATTCAAAATCTCCCTTATCCTCTAGTCACTTTGGTCACAGCTGTGCCATCGAGCCTGTCACATAGCGCTCAGATATTCATTGGGCCTCACACAATCCAAAAGTGTCCAGTGTCCAAAAGTGTGTGCAGAGATTCAAAATCTCCCTTATCCTCTAGTCACTTTGGTCACAGCTGTGCCATCGAGCCTGTCACATAGCGCTCAGATATTCATTGGGCCTCACACAATCCAAAAGTGTCCAGTGTCCAAAAGTGTGTGCAGAGATTCAAAATCTCCCTTATTCTCTAGTCACTTTGGTCACAGCTGTGCCATCGAGCCTGTCACATAGCACTCAGATATTCATTGGGCCTCACACAATCCAAAAGTGTCCAGTGTCCAAAAGTGTGTGCAGAGATTCAAAATCTCCCTTATCCTCTAGTCACTTTGGTCACAGCTGTGCCATCGAGCCTGTCACATAGCGCTCAGATATTCATTGGGCCTCACACAATCCAAAAGTGTCCAGTGTCCAAAAGTGTGTGCAGAGATTCAAAATCTCCCTTATCCTCTAGTCACTTTGGTCACAGCTGTGCCATCGAGCCTGTCACATAGCGCTCAGATATTCATTGGGCCTCACACAATCCAATAGTGTCCAGTGTCCAAAAGTGTGTGCAGAGATTCAAAATCTCCCTTATCCTCTAGTCACTTTGGTCACAGCTGTGCCATCGAGCCTGTCACATAGCGCTCAGATATTCATTGGGCCTCACACAATCCAAAAGTGTCCAGTGTCCAAAAGTGTGTGCAGAGATTCAAAATCTCCCTTATCCTCTAGTCACCTTGGTCACAGCTGTGCCATCGAGCCTGTCACATAGCGCTCAGATATTCATTGAGCCTCACACAATCCAAAAGTGTCCAGTGTCCAAAAGTGTGTGCAGAGATTCAAAATCTCCCTTATCCTCTAGTCACTTTGGTCACAGCTGTGCCATCGAGCCTGTCACATAGCGCTCAGATATTCATTGGGCCTCACACAATCCAAAAGTGTCCAGTGTCCACAAGTGTCTGCAGAAATTCAAAATCTCCCTTATCCTCTAGTCACTTTGGTCACAGCTGTGCCATCGAGCCTGTCACATAGCGCTCAGATATTCATTGGGCCTCACACAATCCAAAAGTGTCCAGTGTCCACAAGTGTCTGCAGAAATTCAAAATCTCCCTTATCCTCTAGTCACTTTGGTCACAGCTGTGCCATCGAGCCTGTGACATAGCGGTCAGATATCAGTGGGCCTCACACAATCCAAAAGTGTCCAGTGTCCACAAGTGTCTGCAGAAATTCAAAATCTTCCCTGTCCTATAGACACCTTGTACCTTGTTTTACATTACTATATAGTTTGTTGGATTTTGTCTACATTTCTACCAAAAATGAGGAAGGCTGGTGGAAGAGGCCGTGGAATTGGGCGGGGGTTGGCAGCTGGTAATGATGGTGTTGGTGGTGGATCTGATGGTAGTGGCAAGAGCAAAATAGGACCGAATGTAGGAGGTGTTGAGCCTGCGTCATCGTCTGGCTACATAAGGCCTCGAACGCTTAGTTTTCTAGGAGTTGGCAAACCGCTTTTAAAGCCAGAGCATCAGGAAAAAGTTTTGTCTTACATTGCTGACTCAGCCTCCAGCTCTATCGCCTCCTCTTCTTCAGTTGTAAAAAGTAAAAGCACTGAGTCGTCATTGGAGGCTCATGTTCATGAACCACACCTTTCCTTGTGTCCTTCACCCCAACCAAGATTGAAGGATGACGCAGGCCATACTGCTGATTACTCCATGGAGCTGTTTTCACATACCATGCCTGGATTATCAAGTGAAATGGTGAATTACCCAGGCCAAGATGAATCTGACATGGAGTGCACTGATGCACAGCCGCTGATGGATGATTCTGCTGGTACATTCACTCAGAGCACTACATTGTCCTCGCAGTGTACAGAGCCAGATTCTGACCCTGATGAGACTCAGGTGCCCCTTCCCGCACACTATACCACCATACAAGGTGACACAGAGGAAGGTGCACATGACATAGAAGAGGAGGTGATGGATGACCCAGTTGTTGACCCAGATTGGCATCCATTGGGGGAAGAGGGTGCTGCTTCCAATAGCTCAGATGAGGAGCATCCACAGCAGACATCGACATCGCAACAGCTGTTATCTGGCAGGCCCGGAGCACTCCAAAGACAGGTTCCAAACATCAAAAGAGTTGCTGGACAGCTTGTCCAGAGGGTCAAAAGATCACAGCGTGCTAGGCCGCAAAATGTCTGCCAAAGTAGGAAGAGTGCAGTGTGGCACTTTTTTGAACAAAATCCTCATGATCAGGCCAAGGTTATTTGTAAGAAGTGCGCAAAGACCTTTAGCCGAGGGAAAAATCTGAAAAATTTTAATACCAGTTGCATGCTTAGACATTTAACCAGCATGCACTTGCAAGCGTGGACACAACACCAAACCTCAAGTGCCACATGTGCAACTGATCACAACTAAGGTAGTCAGCAACGCTACATTGTTTCCCCCACTGTAAGCCCACTGGTTAGCACAGCAGCAAATGTTGAGGTGTCGTTGCAAGGCCACAGCAGTCAGGGAATCCCACTGTTATATCAACGAAAGACTGATTCTAGGCCATCAGAAAGAACACCAACTCCATCACCATCATCAACCCTCTCTCAGTCCGCCCTGTCCACCGCTACTTCCACCATATGCAGCTCTCAAGTCCAGCTCACCCTCCCAGACACTATGAGTAGGTCAAGAAAGTACTCAGTCTCTCATCCGCGTACACTGGGTTTGAACGCCCACATTGCCAAACTAATCTCGTTTGAGATGATGCCCTTTCGGTTGGTGGAAAGCACAGCTTTCCGCGAACTCATGGCCTATGCAGTACCACGCTATGACCTACCCAGTCGCCACTTCTTCTCTCGCAAAGCCATCCCAGCCCTCCACCATCATGTGAAAGACCGCATTGTCCATGCACTCAAGCAGTCAGTGAGCGGAAAGGTGCACCTCACAACTGATGCATGGTCCAGTCGGCATGGCCAGGGCCGTTACGTGTCCATCACTGCGCACTGGGTTAATGTGGTGGATGCAGGGTCCACAGGGGACAGCGGTGGTGGGACAGTGCTGCCTAGCCCACGGTATAGGAAACAGTTGGCTGTAGGCGTTCGACCCTCCTCCTCCAGAAGCGAAAGCTCGTCCACAGAGCGCAGTCGTACGAGCACTCCATCTGCAGCTGCCACTGTTGCACACGATGTGTCCCCCTATCGAGCAGCTAGTGGAAAGCGTCAGCAGGCTGTGTTGCAGATGATGTGTTTGGGCAACAGACACACTGCCGAGGTGCTGGCCGAGTACTTGAAGCGACAAACTGAGTCATGGCTGGGCAGTGTACATCTTGAGGCAGGCAAGGTATTTAGTGATAACGGCCGTAATTTTGTGGCAGCCATAGCCCTTTCAAAACTCAGCCATATACCTTGCTTGGCTCACACCTTGAACCTGGTGGTGCAGTGCTTCCTCAAAAATTATCCGGAGTTAACAGCCCTGCTCCAGAAGGTGCGAAGACTGGGCGCGCACATCCGCCGGTCGCCTGTACACTCCGTTCGTATGCAGAAGCTGCAGCGATTGCTCCACCTTCCCAACCACCGCCTCATTATCGACATTGCAACAAGGTGGAACTCCACCCTGCACATGGTGCAGTGGCTGTGCGAGCAGAGGCAGGCCATAATGCATTTGTGGGAGGATACACGGCCAGGCACTTTGAGAGCAGACATGGAGTTGACAGGTGTGCAGTAGTAGAAGCTGAAAGACCTCTGTAAAGTCCTTCAGTGTTTTGAGGAATGCACACTGCTGGTAAGCGCAGACGACACCATCCTAAGCATGAGCATCCCAATTATGCGTCTGCTCATGCAAACTTTGACGCACCTTAAGGAGCAGGCGTCTGCAGCCAATGTTGATGAGGAGGAAGAGGAGGAGGGAATCCTTGATGACATTCAGCCATTGTCTGCTCAGGGACCTCTCCTGGACGAGGTGGAGGAAGAAGAGGATGAGGAGGAGGATGATGGGGATGATTACTTAGGGGAGGAGGATGCATCTCGTGGGGCAAGTGAAAATGTTGGCGTGGCAAGGTCTGGTACAGGGTTTGTGCGTGACTGGAGGGATGTGGATTTGCCAGAAAGTGCTCCTCCAACCAGCACTCGCAGTGCATCATTGACACCGGGAACATTGGCCCACATGTCAGATTATGCCGTGCAGATCCTAAAAAGGGACCCATGCATTGCCAAAATGATGAACGATGATGACTACTGGTTGGCCAGCATCCTGGATCCACGCTATAAAGGCAAATTACAAAACATCATGCCACAGGAGAACCTTGACCTAATATTGGCTAATAAACAAGCAACTCTGGTAAATCGGTTGCTTGAGGCATTCCCAGCACACAGCAGCGGTGATGGTTCTCACACGAGCCGTACGGGCCGGGGGGCAGCTTGGCAGAGGTGTTTGTGGTGCACACAGCAGAAGTGGCGTTGGAGACAGGGGTTTCATGACAATGTTGTGGACTGATTTTTCAAGTACCGCTCACACAACTGGTAATACTGCATCGATGGAAAGTGACAGGAGTCAGCAGTTGTCAACTATGGTTACAAACTACTTTTCCTCCCATATCGATGTTCTCCCACACAGGTCATTCCCCTTTGACTATTGGGCCGCTAAACTGGACACCTGGCCTGAATTGGCACAATATGCCTTACAGGAGCTCGCTTGCCCAGCTGCAAGTGTGCTATCGGAAAGAGTCTTCAGTGCAGCTGGATCAATCCTGACAGAAAAAAGGACCCGTCTGTCAACCCAAAATGTGGATGATCTAACCTTCATTAAAATGAACCATGCATGGGTTTCCAAGGATTTTGTCCCACCTTCCTCTGATAACACATAGGGTGACAGAAAAATGGCTTGCTTTGGTCCACCTCTTCCTGGGACTTGACCTATTTCACCTTTTGCATCAGCTGAATGTCCAACATCAACATATGCCACTTTCTAAAACTCCCTAACTGTGCTGCCTCCCCCCCCCCCATGGCCGGGGTCACCACCTTGCGCAGGACACCGTGCGAGTGCCGTTGCCCTGGACAGGTGGGTAGGCCGACTCTTGGGCGCGGGCACTGGTACAGGGTCCTTCATAGTGCAATCAAGTGTCTCTGATGGTGGTGGTGCACACCCGCCGTCAGACACACCGTCGTACTATGAGGGGCCCAGTGCCAGTACCGACGCCCACGAGTGGGCCCCCCTTGCTTGGGCAGGGCCCCAGCATTTGCAATCTTTACCTCTCCCTGCTCCTCCGCTGTGTAGTCTGGGCCGTCAAACCCATACTGTGCCTGACACCGTCTGAGCCTGCCTCCTGATGTATAGACATATATTTTGAATGTGTACGCTATCCATACATGTTATCCGGGGAAACGGTACCCTTTCTAACCTTTGTGCAATCACGTGCAATCCATACTGGGCCTAACACCGTCTGAGCCTGCCTCCTGAGACATATCTTTTGAATGTGTACGCTATCCATACATGTTATCCGGGGAGACGGTACCCTTTCTAACCTTTGTGTAATCACGTGCAATCCATACTGGGCCTAACACCGTCTGAGCCTGCCTCCTGAGACATATATTTTGAATGTGTACGCTATCCATACATGTTATCCGGGGATACGGTACCCTTTCTAACCTTTGTGCAATCACGTGCAATCCATACTGGGCCTAACACCGTCTGAGCCTGCCTCCTGAGACATATATTTTGAATGTGTACGCTATCCATACATGTTATCCGGGGATACGGTACCCTTTCTAACCTTTGTGCAATCACGTGCAATCCATACTGGGCCTAACACCGTCTGAGCCTGCCTCCTGAGACATATATTTTGAATGTGTACGCTATCCATACATGTTATCCGGGGAAACGGTACCCTTTCTAACCTTTGTGCAATCACGTGCAATCCAAACTGGGCCTAACACCGTCTGAGCCTGCCGCCTGAGACATATATTTTGAATGTGTACGCTATCCATACATGTTATCCGGGGAAACGGTACCCTTTCTAACCTTTGTGCAATCACGTGCAATCCATACTGGGCCTAACACCGTCTGAGCCTGCCTCCTGAGACATATATTTTGAATGTGTACGCTATCCATACATGTTATCCGGGGATACGGTACCCTTTCTAACCTTTGTGCAATCACGTGCAATCCATACTGGGCCTAACACCGTCTGAGCCTGCCTCCTGAGACATATATTTTGAATGTGTACGCTATCCATACATGTTATCCGGGGATACGGTACCCTTTCTAACCTTTGTGCAATCACGTGCAATCCATACTGGGCCTAACACCGTCTGAGCCTGCCTCCTGAGACATATATTTTGAATGTGTACGCTATCCATACATGTTATCTGGGGATACGGTACCCTTTCTAACCTTTGTGCAATCACGTGCAATCCATACTGGGCCTAACACCGTCTGAGCCTGCCTCCTGAGACATATATTTTGAATGTGTACGCTATCCATACATGTTATCTGGGGATACGGTACCCTTTCTAACCTTTGTGCAATCACGTGCAATCCATACTGGGCCTAACACCGTCTGAGCCTGCCTCCTGAGACATATATTTTGAATGTGTACGCTATCCATACATGTTATCTGGGGATACGGTACCCTTTCTAACCTTTGTGCAATCACGTGCAATCCATACTGGGCCTAACACCGTCTGAGCCTGCCTCCTGATGTATAGACATATATTTTGAATGTGTACGCTATCCATACATGTTATCTGGGGATACGGTACCCTTTCTCACCTTTGTGCAATCACGTGTAATCCATACTGGGCATGAGAACGGCTGGCGAGCTGTTAAGCAAGCTACAGCACCTGTGGTTTGCACACGTAAGTTTTTCATTTTTTCAGGAATGACGGTTAGGCCTAATTCCGGAACTGCGGTTGACCTGCACTTACTGGGAAATCATTGTTCGCGGGTAATAATTGTAATCAGTGATCCCCATCACTAACGTTGTTCAGCGGGTTATCTGCACCTGTAAGCGACAAATGCTGGCCTTTTCAGTGTAGCGCACATGCAGCCACGGACATGTAAGGGCATGACACACCAGTTATTGGCCAATCTCATGTGCCAGAGCCTCACGTGTCCCTCTAGTAAGCCGGACTCGGACCGCGGGGCATGATGGAGTCTCGTTCGTTAACGGAATTAAGCTTGCAATGTGTGCATCTGTTCTGTAGCTGGCATGGTTGAGGTTTCCCAGGTGGAGTCGAATTTAACCGTAGGCTCCACTCCTGGTGGTGCCCTTCTGGACATTCCTTTAAGGTTCAGCTTTGCAACCATACTGCCCACGTAAAACAAACACTTTGCCTTCATGAACGCTGTTTGGAGGGTCATGACTCGTGGGAATAACGCTGCCCAATCAGTTAACCTGCTAGAGAGATCCTTCGTTGCTCCCAAGCATGACATCACACTCCCTAGGAAGAAGGTAATGCCACTGTGGCGACCGTACTCCTGGGGGCGACACAAGTGCACTGATGCCCAGCCACTGCTCGATGAATCTGCTGGTACATTGACCCAGACCACTACATTCCCCTCGCACGCTACATGACCTGAATCTGACCCTGATGAAACTCAGGTTACCCTTCCCATATACAGTTCCATCTTACACGGTGACAAAGAGGAAGCTGCAGATGAAAGTGCAGGTTCGGCCCACCCGCCATCAGACACACCACCGTACTATCAGGGGCCCTGTGCCAGTGCCGTCGCCAACAAGTGGGCCCCCCCTGCTTGCCCAGGATCACAGCACTTGCAAAGTTGAAATACTGTGCAGTGAGATGGAAGATGGGGACGACGAGGAATCCAGACAAGTACAGGGATTCCCTAGCGAGGAGACTTATTTGATTGTTTTCAATGTTGGGACAGCAATTTTTGGGGAGCACTATACTCTGGAGAATGATAGATGGGGCTCACCATACACTGGAACATTCCAAAGGTGGACATCAGACACTGGAGCAGCATTTACAGGGCCCATTATACACTAGAGCATTAGAAATGGGGCCCATTATGTTTGGAGCATTATTTGGACCCATAAGACAGTGGAGCTTCTTCCATGGGGACCAACATATACTGTAGCATTATGTGGAGCTCATCATATACTGTTTCAAACATTAAATGGGACCAATGATTCTGTATGGAGAAATAGATGGGCCTCGTCATGAGATGTAAAAAGTGAGGTATTTTTCATTGTACTATACCGCTATTTCTCTGCCGTATTGGAGCATGTTGAGTTGTGGTATGTGTTAAAGGGGCGCTCTTTCGCCCAGGGCACATGAAAACCTGCAGCCAGCCCTCCCCCCCACAACTTTAGCCAAATAACCCCCATTTTTCAGTGCGTAACTTGTATTATGAAGTTAATTAAGGTTGACAAGCTTAAGTAAGAAGAATTGATGCTTTTGGCATTCAAATGGGCACTGTAGGTGTGTTTCCTGTCCTCCTCTCACTGCCGACTTTTATTCCCCATTGACTTACATTGGGTTTCGTGTTTCGGGACGACCCCGACTTTTCCCTATAATAGGACGATCTTGCTCGACCCGACTTTTGGAAAAGTCGGGTTTCACGAAACGAAACGCGACCCTAAAAAACCAAAAGTCGCTAAACTCTACTGTACAACACATCAGTCACTGTGTGTGCAGTGCAAGGGGAGGCTATATAGTGGTGTATCAGTGGTGTTGGTTTTTGGGCTGCCTTCTAAGGCTTCCTGACATTCCTGCATTGCTGTTTACCCACTGCTCCGCAAACTGCTTTTTTAAAAGCAATCCCAATTTTTTTTTTTGTCCTGCTGAGAAGAAAAAAAAACTGCTTCTGCTGCTAGCGATTTTGCCTGTACAACACATCAGTCACTGTGTGTGCAGTGCAAGGGGAGGCTATATAGTGGTGCATCAGTGGTGTTGGTTGTTGGGCTGCCTTCTAAGGCTTCCTGACATTCCTGCATTGCTGTTTACCCACTGCTCTGCAAACTGTTTTTTTAAATGCAATCCCACTTTTTTTTTTTTTTCGTCCTGCTGAGGTACTGAGCGTGCATTTTTTCACACCATACAGCAGTGTACGCTCCTCACACAGTACCGTGTAACGGCTGTTATCACAGCCACAGTGAAGCTATCAGTGTGTCACTCTGTGAGAATAAAACGAGGACATGTTCCGTTCTTACAGACCTGCACTCTAGGGAGATTCCTATTCTGCCCAATTCTACATACACCTTGTAGTTTGTGATACACTAGCCAATTTCTGCCTGTGACATAGCGCTGTGATATTCAGTGGGCCTCACACAATCCATAAGTGTCCAGTGTCCACAAGTGTGTTCAGAAATTCAAAATCTCCCTTATCCTCTAGTCACTTTGGTCACAGCTGTGCCATCGAGCCTGTCACATAGCGCTCAGATATTCATTGGGCCTCACACAATCCAAAAGTGTCCAGTGTCCACAAGTGTGTGCAGAAATTCAAAATCTCCCTTATCCTCTAGTCACTTTGGTCACAGGCACAGCTGTGCCATCGAGCCTGTCACATAGCGCTCAGATATCAGTGGGCCTCACACAATCCAAAACTGTCCAGTGTCCACAAGTGTGTGCAGAAATTCAAAATCTCCCTTATCCTCTAGTCACTTTGGTCACAGCTGTGCCATCGAGCCTGTCACATAGCGCTCAGATATTCATTGGGCCTCACACAATCCAAAAGTGTCCAGTGTCCACAAGTGTCTGCCGAAATTCAAAATCTCACTTATCCTCTAGTCACTTTGGTCACAGCTGTGCCATCGAGCCTGTCACATAGCGCTCAGATATTCATTGGGCCTCACACAATCCAAAAGTGTCCAGTGTCCACAAGTGTCTGCAGAAATTCAAAATCTCCCTTATCCTCTCGTCACTTTTGTCACAGCTGTGGCATCGAGCCTGTCACATAGTGCTCAGATATTCATTGGGCCTCACACAATCCAAAAGTGTCCAGTGTCCACAAGTGTCTGCTGAAATTCAAAATCTCACTTATCCTCTAGTCACTTTGGTCACAGGCACAGCTGCGCCATCGAGCCTGTCACATAGCGCTAAGATATCAGTGGGCCTCACACAATCCAAAAGTGTCCAGTGTCCACAAGTGTTTGCAGAAATTCAAAATCTCCCTTATCTTCTAGTCACTTTGGTCACAGCTGTGCCATCGAGCCTGTCACATAGCGCTCAGATATTCATTGGGCCTCACACAATCCAAAAGTGTCCAGTGTCCACAAGTGTCTGCAGAAATTCAAAATCTCCCCTGTCCTATAGACACCTTGTACCTTGTTTTACATTACTATATAGTTTGTTGGATTTTGTCTACATTTCTACCAAAAATGAGGAAGGCTGGTGGAAGAGGCCGTGGAATTGGGCGGGGGTTGGCAGCTGGTAATGATGGTGTTGGTGGTGGATCTGATAGTAGTGGCAAGAGCAAAATAGGACCGAATGCAGGAGGTGTTGAGCCTGCGTCATCGTCTGGCTACATAAGGCCTCGAACACTTAGTTTTCTAGGAGTTGGCAAACCGCTTTTAAAGCCAGAGCATCAGGAAAAAGTTTTGTCTTACATTGCTGACTCAGCCTCCAGCTCTATCGCCTCCTCTTCTTCAGTTGTAAAAAGTAAAAGCACTGAGTCGTCATTGGAGGCTCATGTTCATGAACCACACCTTTCCTTGTGTCCTTCACCCCAACCAAGATTGAAGGATGACGCAGGCCATACTACTGATTACTCCATGGAGCTGTTTTCACATACTATGCCTGGATTATCAAGTGAAATGGTGAATTACCCAGGCCAAGATGAATCTGACATGGAGTGCACTGATGCACAGCCGCTGATGGATGATTCTGCTGCTACATTCACTCAGAGCACTACATTGTCCTCGCAGTGTACAGAGCCAGATTCTGACCCTGATGAGACTCATGTGCCCCTTCCCGCACACTATACCACCATACACGGTGACACAGAGGAAGGTGCACATGACATAGAAGAGGAGGTGATGGATGACCCAGTTGTTGACCCAGATTGGCATCCATTGGGGAAAGAGGGTGCTGCTTCCAATAGCTCAGATGAGGAGCATCCACAGCAGACATCGACATCGCAACAGCTGTTATCTGGCAGGCCCGGAGCACTCCAAAGACAGGTTCCAAACATCAAAAGAGTTGCTGGACAGCTTGTCCAGAGGGTCAAAAGATCACAGTGTGCTAGGCCGCAAAATGTCTGCCAAAGTAGGAAGAGTGCAGTGTGGCACTTTTTTGAACAAAATCCTCATGATCAGGCCAAGGTTATCTGTAAGAAGTGCGCAAAGACCTTTAGCCGAGGGAAAAATCTGAAAAATTTGAATACCAGTTGCATGCTTAGACATTTAACCAGCATGCACTTGCAAGCGTGGACACAACACCAAACCTCAAGTGCCACATGTGCAACTGATCACAACGAAGGTAGTCAGCAACGCTACATTGTTTCCCCCACTGTAAGCCCACCGGTTAGCACAGCAGCAAATGTTGAGGTGTCGTTGCAAGGCCACAGCAGTCAGGGAATCCCACTGTTATATCAACGAAAGACTGATTCTAGGCCATCAGAAAGAACACCAACTCCATCACCATCATCAACCCTCTCTCAGTCCGCCCTGTCCACCGCTACTTCCACCATATGCAGCTCTCAAGTCCAGCTCACCCTCCCAGACACTATGAGTAGGTCAAGAAAGTACTCAGTCTCTCATCCGCGTACACTGGGTTTGAACGCCCACATTGCCAAACTAATCTCGTTTGAGATGATGCCCTTTCGGTTGGTGGAAAGCGCAGCTTTCCACGAACTCATGGCCTATGCAGTACCACGCTATGACCTACCCAGTCGCCACTTCTTCTCTCGCAAAGCTATCCCAGCCCTCCACCATCATGTGAAAGACCGCATTGTCCATGCACTCAAGCAGTCAGTGAGCGGAAAGGTTCACCTCACAACTGATGCATGGTCCAGTCGGCATGGCCAGGGCCGTTACGTGTCCATCACTGCGCACTGGGTTAATGTGGTGGATGCAGGGTCCCCAGGGGACAGCGGTGGTGGGACAGTGCTGCCTAGCCCACGGTATAGGAAACAGTTGGCTGTAGGCGTTCGACCCTCCTCCTCCTCCAGAAGCGAAAGCTCGTCCACAGAGCGCAGTCGTACGAGCACTCCATCTGCAGCTGCCACTGTTGCACACGAGGTGTCCCCCTATCGAGCAGCTAGTGGAAAGCGTCAGCAGGCAGTGTTGCAGATGATGTGTTTGGGCGACAGACACACCGCCGAGTTGCTGGCCGAGTACTTTCAGCGACAAACCGAGTCATGGCTGGGCAGTGTACATCTTGAGGCAGGAAAGGTAGTTAGTGATAACGGGCGTAATTTTGTGGCAGCCATAGCCCTTTCAAAACTCAGCCACATACCTTGCTTGGCTCACACCTTGAACCTGGTGGTGCAGTGCTTCCTCAAAAATTATCCAGAGTTAACAGCCCTGCTCCAGAAGGTGCGAAGACTGTGCGCGCACATCCGCCGGTCGCCTGTACACTCCGTTCGTATGCAGAAGCTGGAGCGATTGCTCCACCTTCCCAACCACCGCCTCATTATCGACATTGCAACAAGGTGGAACTCCACCCTGCACATGGTGGAGCGGCTGTGCGAGCAGAGGCAGGCCATAATGCATTTGTGGGAGGATACACGGCCAGGCACTTTGAGAGCAGACATGGAGTTGACCGGTGTGCAGTGGTCGAAGCTGAAAGACCTCTGTAAAGTCCTTCAGTGTATTGAGGAATGCACACGGCTGGTAAGTGCAGACGATGCCATCCTAAGCATGAGCATCCCACTTATGCGTCTGCTCATGCAAACTTTGACGCACCTTAAGGAGCAGGCTTCTGCAGCCAATGTTGATGAGGAGGAAGAGGAGGAGGGAATCCTTGATGACATTCAGCCATTGTCTGCTCAGGGACCTCTCCTGGATGAGGTGGAGGAAGAAGAGGAGGAGGAGGAGGATGATGGGGATGATTACTTAGGGGAGGAGGATGCATCTCGTGGGGCAAGTGAAAATGTTGGCGTGGCAAGGTCTGGTACAGGGTTTGTGCGTGACTGGAGGGATGTGGATTTGCCAGAAAGTGCTCCTCCAACCAGAACTCGCAGTGCATCATTGACACCGGGAACATTGGCCCACATGTCAGATTATGCCTTGCAGATCCTAAAAAGGGACCCCCGCATTGCCAAAATGATGAACAATGACGACTACTGGTTGGCCAGCATCCTGGATCCACGCTATAAAGGCAAATTACAAAACATCATGCCACAGGAGAACCTTGACCTAATATTGGCTAATAAACAAGCAACTCTGGTAAATCGGTTGCTTGAGGCATTCCCAGCACACAGCAGCGGTGATGGTTCTCACACGAGCCGTACGGGCCGGGGGCAGCTTGGCAGAGGTGTTCGTGGTGCACACAGCAGAAGTGGCGTTGGAGACAGGGGTTTCATGACAATGTTGTGGACTGATTTTTCAAGTACCGCTCACACAACTGGTAATACTGCATCGATGGAAAGTGACAGGAGACAGCAGTTGTCAACTATGGTTACAAACTACTTTTCCTCCCATATCGATGTTCTCCCACACAGGTCATTCCCCTTTGACTATTGGGCCGCTAAACTGGACACCTGGCCTGAATTGGCACAATATGCCTTACAGGAGCTCGCTTGCCCAGCTGCAAGTGTGCTATCGGAAAGAGTCTTCAGTGCAGCTGGATCAATCCTGACAGAAAAAAGGACCCGTCTGTCAACCCAAAATGTGGATGATCTAACCTTCATTAAAATGAACCACGCATGGGTTTCCAAGGATTTTGTCCCACCTTCCCCTGATGACACATAGGGTGACAGAAAAATGGCTTGCTTTGGTCCACCTCTTCCTGGGACTTGACCTATTTCACCTTTTGCATCAGCTGAATGTCCAACATCAACATATGCCACTTTCTAAAACTCCCTAACTGTGCTGCCTCCCCCCCCATGGCCGGGGTCACCACCTAGCGCACGACACCGTCCGAGTGCCGTTGCCCTGGACAGGTGGGTAGGCCGACTCTTGGGCGCGGGCACTGGCACAGGGTCCTTCATAGTGCAATCAAGTGTCTCTGACGGTGGTGGTGCACACCCGCCGTCAGACACACCGCCGTACTATGAGGGGCCCAGTGCCAGTACCGACGCCCACGAGTGGGCCCCCCTTGCTTGGGCAGGGCCCCAGCATTTGTAATCTTTACCTCTCCCTGCTCCTCCGCTGTGTAGTCTGGGCCGTCAAATCCAAACTGTGCCTGACACCGTCTGAGCCTGCCTCCTGATGTATAGACATATATTTTGAATGTGTACGCTATCCATACATGTTATCCGGGGATACGGTACCCTTTCTAACCTTTGTGCAATCACGTGCAATCCATACTGGGCCTAACACCGTCTGAGCCTGCCTCCTGATGTATAGACATATATTTTGAATGTGTACGCTATCCATACATGTAATCTGGGGATACGGTACCCTTTCTAACCTTTGTGCAATCACGTGCAATCCATACTGGGCCTAACACCGTCTGAGCCTGCCTCCTGATGTATAGACATATATTTTGAATGTGTACGCTATCCATACATGTTATCTGGGGATACGGTACCCTTTCTAACCTTTGTGCAATCACGTGCAATCCATACTGGGCCTAACACCATCTGAGCCTGCCTCCTGATGTATAGACATATATTTTGAATGTGTACGCTATCCATACATGTTATCTGGGGATACGGTACCCTTTCTAACCTTTGTGCAATCACGTGCAATCCATACTGGGCCTAACACCGTCTGAGCCTGCCTCCTGATGTATAGACATATATTTTGAATGTGTACGCTATCCATACATGTTATCCGGGGATACGGTACCCTTTCTAACCTTTGTGCAATCACGTGCAATCCATACTGGGCCTAACACCGTCTGAGCCTGCCTCCTGATGTATAGACATATATTTTGAATGTGTACGCTATCCATACATGTTATCTGGGGATACGGTACCCTTTCTAACCTTTGTGCAATCACGTGCAATCCATACTGGGCGTGAGAATGGCTGGCGAGCTGTTAAGCAAGCTACAGCACCTGTGGTTTGCACACGTAAGTTTTTCATTTTTTCAGGAATGACGGTTAGGCCTAATTCCGGAACTGCGGTTGACCTGCACTTACTGGGAAATCATTGTTCGCGGGTAATAATTGTAATCAGTGATCCCCATCACTAACGTTGTTCAGTGGGTTATCTGCACCTGTAAGCGACAAACGCTGGCCTTTTCAGTGTAGCGCACATGCAGCCACGGACATGTAAGGGCATGACACACCAGTTATTGGCCAATCTCATGTGCCAGAGCCTCACGTGTCCCTCTAGTAAGCCGGACTCGGACCGTGGGGCATGACGGAGTCTCGTTCGTTAACGGAATTAAGCTTGCAATGTGTGCATCTGTTCTGTAGCTGGCATGGTTGAGGTTTCCCAGGTGGAGTCGAATTTAACCGTAGGCTCCACTCCTGGTGGTGCCCTTCTGGACATTCCTTTAAGGTTCAGCTTTGCAACCATACTGCCCACGTAAAACAAACACTTTGCCTTCATGAACGCTGTTTGGAGGGTCATGACTCGTGGGAATAACGCCGCCCAATCAGTTAACCTGCTAGAGAGATCCTTCGTTGCTCCCAAGCATGACATCACACTTCCTAGGAAGAAGGTAATGCCACTGTGGCGACCGTACTCCTGGGGGCGACACAAGTGCAATGATGCCCTGCCACTGCTCGATGAATCTGCTGGTACATTGACCCAGACCACTACATTCCCCTCGCACGCTACACGACCTGAATCTGACCCTGATGAAACTCAGGTTACCCTTCCCATATACAGTTCCATCTTACACGGTGACAAAGAGGAAGCTGCAGATGAAAGTGCAGGTTCGGCCCACCCGCCATCAGACACACCACCGTACTATCAGGGGCCCTGTGCCAGTGCCGTCGCCAACGAGTGGGCCCCCCCTGCTTGCTCAGGATCACAGCACTTGCAAAGTTGAAATACTGTGCAGTGAGATGGAAGATGGGGACGACGAGGAGTCCAGACAAGTACAGAGATTCCCTAGCGAGGAGACTTATTTGATTGTTTTCAATGTTGGGACAGCAATTTTTGGGGAGCACTATACTCTGGAGAATGATAGATGGGGCCCATCATACACTGGAACATTCCAAAGGTGGACATCAGACACTGGAGCAGCATTTACAGGGCCCATTATACACTAGAGCATTAGAAATGGGGCCCATTATGTTTGGAGCATTATTTGGGCCCATAAGACAGTGGAGCTTCATCCATGGGGACCAACATATACTGTAGCATTATGTGGAGCTCATCATATACTGTTTCAAACATTATATGGGACCAGTGATTCTGTATGGAGAAATAGATGGGCCTCGTCATGAGATGTAAAAAGTGAAGTATTTTTCATTGTACTATACCGCTATTTCTCTGCCGTATCGGAGCATGATGAGTTGTGGTATGTGTTAAAGGGGCGCTCTTTCGCCCAGGGCACATGAAAACCTGCAGCCAGCCCTCCCCCCCCACAACTTTAGCCAAATAACCCCCATTTTTCAGTGCGTAACTTGTATTATGAAGTTAATTAAGGTTGACAAGCTTAAGTAAGAAGAATTGATGCTTTTGGCATTCAAATGGGCACTGTAGGTGTGTTTCCTGTCCTCCTCTCACTGCCGACTTTTATTCCCCATTGACTTACATTGGGTTTCGTGTTTCGGTACGACCCCGACTTTTCCCTATAATCGGACGATCTTTCTCGACCCGACTTTTGGAAAAGTCGGGTTTCACGAAACGAAACTCGACCTTAAAAAACCAAAAGTCGCTCAACTCTACCCCCCACTTTAAAAAGATACTTCGATACAAAAAGGCGGAAGAGCCCGTGGTTTCATTAAGACCTGAAGGACTGTTTGTTCCCAAACAGTAAATCCAACGGCATTCTAGCTGTGCGAGAATTCTACCCACATCACCACCACGTGAGCCCACGTCAACTTGGTCAATGGCCCTAATCCTCAACATTCTAGAATTACAATTGTGGAATCTTTTAAAATGACGCGGAATAGTCTTTTATTGAGCGTCATCCTCCACTGTTTTGGCTTTCTCAATATCCAGGGCATGTTCTCTAACACAAACCTTGAGCTCACGGGTGGTAAGGCCCACATACACCTTACCACATGGACACTCGGCATGGTCACTCATTTTGTCCTTACAGTAACTCAGTTTGCTGGGTCCCTTCCCCCAAACAATTTGTCACGCTCGCGCCTTGACTGATGGGCACAAGCTGGGGGGTTGTGGCCCCACTGAGCCACAGACCAGACTACCCTGGAAGGGGCGTGACTACAATAGCTACCTTGGTCTTCACTGGAGCCTCTGATGGTGAGGTCAGGCTTATGTGGCAGGTAACTGCCGGGTGCCACTCCAGGGTGGCGCCTGGCTGTGGCTCCTGATCCCACTCGGGGACAGGACACCTGGTCAGGTGCAAGTGACAGGTAGGCTGAGACACAGGGCAAGCGGCCACAGCTTGGAGACACAGGGCAGGCGGGCATGGCTTGGAGGCACAGGACAGGCGGGCATGGCTTGGAGACACAGGACAGGTGGGCACAGCTTGGAGACACCGAGCAGGCTGGCGTGGTATGAGAAGAAACAGGTTGGGGCCTGTTCACACAGCAGGTGCAGGTATCGGTACAGACAGGAAGGAGTGGAATATGAAGGAACTGGTTTTGGACCTGTTCACACAGGAGGTGTAGGTATGGATACAAACAGGAGTGCAGAGTAGGTGGAGCTGCAGAAGTGCAGAGTAGGCAGAGCCGCAGGAGTGCGGAGTAGGCGGAGCCGCAGGAGTGCAGAGTAAAGCTGAACCACAAGGTCTATGGGGAGAAGCTGCAACAAGAAGTTCTGCAGCGGCAACAGCAGCAGAGCAAGCTGAACGACAAGGTCTGTGGAAAGAAGCTGCAGCAAGAGGTTCTGCAGCAGCAGAGTAAGCTGAGCTGCAAGGGTGCAGAGACACAGACAGAGCTGCAAGGGTGCAGAGGCACAGACAGAGCTGCAAGGGTGCAGAGACACAGACAGAGCTGCAAGGGTGCAGAGGCTCAGACAGAGCTTGCAAAGATGCAGAGCACAGACAGGGAGGACACAAGGAAGACACAGCAGGGAAGGAAGCCACAGGCAAGGAGACATTACAAGACAAGGTACAGGGACAAAGACTCAAGGACCAGAATAGTCTGCCTCCTGGCAGGCGGAAGGACAAGTAAACACAAAGCTAGGACCAAGACACAGAGACCAGGATACGCAGCCTCCTGGAGGGCAGACAAATAATTCAAAGCAAGGCTAGGAGTATTCCTCCAGAGAAGGAGATACACAGAACAGGGCCTGGCTTCCTCAGCAGCAAAACACTAACTGAGTTTTAGACATTGCACAAGCAAGGGTTAGTGGGTGTGGTGACCATATATAGTAAAGGGCTCCAGGTGATTGGTCGGGGACAGCTTAGACCGATGCGCCCTGACTGCATAAGAAGCAGAGAGTTCAGGGACCGGCCCCCTTATACACCCAGTCATGGAACATGAAGCGAGAAAGCAGGAAAACAAGAGGCATAGCGCATGGAGCTGGCAGCAGACAGAAATCACCACATGACCTGGAGCGGGAGGCCATGCAGTGATGCCAGCAGGGTTATTACACAATTATTTTGCTTTGGAGCAACACACAGAGCCCTATGGGTATGTTTCCACAGCCCGGATTACATCCTGATTAGCTGTGGATTGAACATCTGCAGCGTTCAATCTGCAGCGTCCAGATATTACAGCATAGTGGAGGGAATTTTATGAAATCCCATCTTCACTATGCGTGCGAACACTCATCCGGCAGCCCTGCGTTTCTGGACATGCGGCGCATCTTTTTAGACCGCAGCATGTCTGTTTACCTTGCACAGACGCTCAATCTCCGCAAGGTAAATAGCCTACTCTATGTATACGATGCGGCGATTCCGGATGTGTTCAATGAGCACAGAAGGGGGCGGCGCTTTGGGCAGAGTGGGGTTTCCGCTCCGTCCAAAGTTCCGACAATCCGGACTGTGGAGACTCACCCTATCAGTACCATTCTAGCAGTTGCCCTAATAACAGGTGCAGTCACATATCAGCTGCATTGCAAACCTACGGGCAGAGCACTAGGTAAAATAGGTAAAGCTCCATAGCAAATTTTTCAACGCATGAATGTTTGGGGATGGAAAATTTGTAATAAAATTTTCATGTGTATGTGTGTAATTTGCTTTGGTTTCGCTTCCTAATTTACCCCTCCTATACTGAAAGGCTTAAATCAACGGTGAAAGAGAAATGGCTGTGGTGTGGATGTTAAAATCTACTACACTGCATATTAATTTTTGGTGAAGAAAAATTATGCAGCATCTAAATAGGTTTAGAAAATGTTAGCTACACATAAAATCTTATCTTCATCTATAGTATTGTAATTCTCTGTGGTTCCTCTGTGAAAGCAAATTTGCAGGCAAAATTCACATCAACTTTTTTCATGCACGTTTACACTTACATTGTCTGACTCAGTGGATAAACTGACTTCTTTGAAGTGCTGTTTTCTTTCTGCTATGCTCAGATATTTCATAAATCACTTGATTCCACAGAAGTCGTAAATGAAGACAAAATGTATTAGGCACCATATGCAGTATATACCCGTTAAGTCTCGTATAAAGGGATCACTTTATATACATGTGACTTTTTTAAACTTTATTTATTAATAATAAGATAAGAAAAAGACATACAAACATAATTCACTAGCCTTGCCGAGATAAATACAAAGAGACAATCACTGAGGGAAGTAAATAACAACCAAAGAAATTAACTTATTACTCAAATCCTGAGGACTGTACAGAATAATAACATCATTTAAGCATTAAAGAGCAGGATATGAAAATACATAGCCATAGTTGTTTAAGCTGAGAGTAGCAAGCCTGGAAGAAAAATTAAATTAACAAATAAGAAAGAAGAATAAAGAAAAAAAAACAGAAAGGGGGACAGCAGAAGAAGAGGATAAAGTGAGGGGGTGGAAGGGAGGGAAAAGGTGTTCCCACATAGGGCATAAATAGCGCAGATCAGTTCTCCCCAATAAAATCCAGATAGTCATCCGACATTCTAATTTTCATCCAATACAACTAGGTTTTGTGGAAACGATCATAAGAGTTATTAATCATAGCAGTGAGTTCTTCCATTAACATGACATAATTTATTTTAGTGAAATTAGTGAACCAGAGGAAGATTGTTGCAGTAGTTTATGTCTTCTAAAGCAGGGGAATGGCATGACCTTGCAGTCACGATTAAATGTCTTTATATCGAATGTCTGTAGGTTTTTATTGAGATGTCACAGTGATGAGAGTCAGGCACAGGTCTGAAATGAGATTTGTGATTTTACGTATCCCTTTCTGCACTTCCCCCAAAAAGAAGAGAGAAGCCTTCAGGACCAGAAAATGTGTAACATATCATACACCCAAAAAAGGAGCATGGACCACACCTCCAAAAAATCACACGTTGATCTAATGCCGCTAGGTAAAAATATATATTACTGAACTTGAGGGTGTTATGCTGGTTTCACATTTGCGTCTGTTTGCACAGCCTGTCATCTGCAGCAATCCGAATGCGTCATGTTTACTTATCTTTAACATGGTGTACGCAGGGGCATGCGTTTGCATCAGTTCGCATGTGTCAGCATATGCATGCATGGTTTTTCGGTGTGCGGGTTGGTCCAGCGAACGCAACATTTTGGATTTTTGGAAGCAGCAAAAATCCGTCAAATATGCACAGTCATACGCATGCATCAAAAAAACGCATTACTGTCTATGGGAACGCATGCGTACGCTTGAACATGCGTACGCACATGCATTCAATACGCATGCATAATTTTAATGAGTTGGTCCAGGAAGTGATTCAACCAACTGCTAATTGCTGGCTCTATAGAAGGAAGTGTGGACACTGCAAGGCCATAACTCTCTGGACGATAGCACAAGACTAGCTATGTAAGTATAGAACCGTAGAAAATGTCTGTCTCTCTCACAGCTATTTGTTATTTGTACTAATTTTTTTTTCTGTTTTACTTTTAGATGCATCGACAGTCCTGGTGTAGTGTTTTTTTTCCTGGTTGTCTCCTGGTGCTGCTTTCTGTTCTGGTGAGGACAACACTGTCTATGTAAGTATAGAAGCTTTGTAAATGTCTGTCTCTATGAATGCTTTTTCGGTTCCTTGTAGAGTGGCCGACTCTCTGGTGCAGTGGGTGTCTCCTGGTTACTGGATCGCCCTCACCTAGGCCGGTGGGGTACTCGGTACCGAGCCCGTTGATTTCAATGGGAGTTGTCATGGCAGCTGTGACCCGGTCCGTGGCCCTGGGCGTCCATTGTAAAAGGAGAATGTTGAGTGATGGAATAAAGTTTATTAATGAATGTTTCGTGATGCCACCTGTGGTATTCGGCAATGAAGATGTTAAGCCAACGCTGCAGACAGATCCTCTGGGATAGATGTTGTGGTGCAGCAATGATGGTGTAGCCCTCCACAGGCAGGGCTGTAGTCCCAGGGCAGTGTAGATGAAGAGATAGGGGAGGGACGTGGATGGTGCAGGGCTAGGCACAAGGATGTAGCAGTGCTGGGTGTGTTGACGCAGGAATAATTGGAGGACACCAGGGCATGTATTTCCAAAGCTTTACTCACAGTCTGTTGCAGGCACAGGTGCCCGCCTCCGTGCCGTGTCCTCCGGGTCAGGAGCTCAGCCAACTTCCAGGCAAGATGAAGTACTCCTTTCCCACACTCCGGCAACATATGTGCCTTTTCTGAACGCCTCCCTTTTGCGCATATAGTGAAGTACTCACAGTACTGAGTTACACTGGAATTCCTCCTGTCAGATGTTCCTATGAACTCTACGTGTACGGCAGACAGCTGTAGCCTGCTTTGGGGACTCCTTGTTACTAAGTCCCGGCTCACTCACGTTGCTGTTGTGCCCCCAAGTTTTGTGTGGGAATAAAGTGGTGACAACTTCTATTCCTCCGGTGTCTGCTGCAGGACCATTAGTTTCCATACAACCTCGGGGACCGGACACCGGCCTTGCGCTGTGAACTTGGGAAGGGTTCTGCTCTAACCCTAATCCTTAGTCCTCCTCTCCTCACGTTCCCTACTAATCCTTCTTTCTTATGGAGAGAGTCAGGCTTTCTATCAATGTTCCTTTCCTGTGCCAGCGGACCCAGGTCACTGAGGTCGGTTGCAGCGCTTCCTTCATTCATCCCACTCAGGGGATCTTCACTCCTCCTCTGACTCTGTCAGACTGACCAAATCCTAAACTCTTCTCACTCTTTTGATGCCAACTAAACTCCACCCGCCTCCCAGCACGCTTCGTGTTCCAGGCAGGGAGCCACCAAAGGGTGCTTTGCTACACTACTGTATTGTGTGGGATGCAGGTGTTGGAGTGTGGTCAGGTGTCTCCACCTTACCTGAATGGTGGGGCACCACACCTCTGGAGGAGGTGCAGTACCTCTGTGGTGACTGAACCCTCTGGGGCGCCACATTACCTCCTGGTGCAGCGGTTTTCTCCTGTTCGTCTCCTGGTGCTGCTCTCTGTTGTGGTGAGGACAACACTGTCTATGTAAGTATAGAAGCTTTGCAAATGTTTGTCTCCCTCATGGTGCAGCGGTTTTCTCCTGGGCGTCTCCTGGTGCTGTGGTTGTCTCCAGTTGCTGCTGTCTGTCCCTTGCCTGTGCTGACTGCTGTGCTGTTGGACTACTGCCTGTAATGTAAGTATTTGTGTCCATTTTTTTTGTCTATGTTGTTTTTGGATCTTTACAAGTTTAATTTTTCTTCTCTGTTCTTTTCTGTAGTGTTTCACTTGACTGCTACCTGCTCTTCAAAATGTCCTCAAGCAAAGAACTGATGTCTTCCCAGGGTGAACCCTACAAAGATTATGTAATCACATTTGCTATACTGATTGGTAAGTATTCACTGGCAATACTCCACATGTGTTAAATCATGTAATTTCTTTACAGGTACCTGGCAGTGATGAACAGCAGGAGCAGTCGAATGGAGAGGATTCTTCCCAGGGTCGTTGGGATTTTGTGTCTCAGGAGGAAAGACAGGGTGTAAGTATTCTTTTCATCAGAGTTGTAATACAATTTTTTTTCATTTTTACTTAAAATTCTTTTTTTTCTGTTTTATCTTTAGGTTTCACAATGGGAAGAAGCCACACTCGACATTGACAATGAGCAACTTATTCACCTTGTGCAAGAATGAGTACCATTGTGGGACGCCTGTGACCGTCAGCACTCCGACAATGTGGTGATTCGACGTCTCTGGGAAGAAGTGGAAACATCGCTGCTGCCTGGTTGGGACCGTGACACGCCGCATGCCAGAACAGATTTTGGTAAGTATTGCAATGTGGTTTGAAACAGCAGTGAACCTGTGAATGGATGTACATTGTTTTCTAATTATTTTTTTTTTGCCCCTTCACAGTGAAGTAAATCAAAATCCATTGGCGCTCGATGAAGGACCACTTCAACAAGGACATGAGAGAGGAAGTTCTGGTTCGAAGTGATGCTGCTGCAAGGTTCTGGAAATACAAGTACCACTGCGACCTTGCCTTTCTGAGGCCTGCACTTGCCCAGCAAATGTATATATATATACTTTTTTAATTTTCTTTTTAATAATGTTTAATTTTTTTCCCCACACAGAACCTGGAGAAGCACAACACAACCTGGATTTTTTCAATAATGTTTTTCTCTTTCCACACAGAACCTGGTGCAGCACAACACAACCTGGATCATCCTCTGTTGAAGTGGCCCCTGATCTACCAGCCACTGAACATACACAGTCCCAATCATCCACCAGTGATGGCGTAACCTTGCAGGCTTCACAGGCTGGGGAAGAAGCAGCCAGTCCATCAGGTTTTCCCCTCTCCCAGCCCTCTGCCGCTGCTTTTGCTGGGTCTTTTCATCAGCGGCAGAGGGCCTGGGAGAGGTCAGGCATGCCCGAGTTTATGCAATTAAGCTCAGTCTTCCAGGATGGGATTAGGTTGATTGCTGAAGAGTGAGTTCAAGGAAGTCAACAAACGCCTTGACCGCCTGGAAGCCAACCTTGAGAGAACGGCGTGACATTTTTTTCTGCAATTGAGCGGAGAGTGTCGGAAAACCTTACACCTCAACTCCACCTGAACGTCATGCAGGCCTGCCAGGCTGCTTACAGCCACACATTGCAGCAGCAGTCCCAGCAGCAGTGACAAACCTATAATCAACAGGCCGGAAGATATTACCAGCAGCAAATCTACTTTCCTGCTCCCACAGCACCGAACTATCTACCACCTCCACCTCCAGTTCACAGAGTGACCACACTGCCAAGTTCATGAACCCTGCAGCCGACAAAATCCACCATGCTCCAGTGTCCAGCACCCATGCAGCCAGCAGAATCAACGATGCTGCCCAGTCTACCACCCCTGCAAAGTCTACCACCCCTGCCCACTGCAGCAATCCTTGCCGCTACAGCACCCCATGCCTAGTCAAGCACCCTTGAAGCCAGTAGTATCCACAATGCGGCCCAGTCCAGCACCATGCCAGATGACTACTACAGAGGCCAACACTCCCACTTGGCCAAGAAAAGTGAGGTCCAAAAAAAAATATTTCCACCAGGACAAAAACCAGGCGCGGAAAAACTATTCCCATATTGAACCCACCACCTCCACCCTCACCTACCAATTTGTCAAACCCTTTCCTTGTGTCTCTGTCTGTTCCTTCCAGTTTGTCTATCGATTCCCATGATTCCACTTTGTCATCTATCCACAATGTCTCCAATGCCATCCTTGATCCAATCCTTCAATTTGTTGCACCTTCCCCTGTAGACTCTTCCCTGTAACCCCTTCCTCATCAACTACCACCCAATCCTCACAGCTCCACACCCCAAAGGTCCACCCCATCTCACCCTCACATAAACCCCGACGCAAAAACCAGTCACCCCAACCTTAACCCTTCTTTTTTGTTAAAGTTTTGAAAATAAAAGTTGTATTTTCTTTGAACTATATCTTGTGTTATTTGCATTTTTATGCGCCGCCGCCGACACAAACACACTTTATTTTTGAGGGAAGGTAGTTTATTATTTAACTCATAAAACATTATTAGGAGTAAATTTTAACATTACATGTACATTTTAACATCACAGATACTATTAAACATAACAGGTATGTATTTTTTGACATTACAGGTAAATTTAAACATAACAAGTACATTTTTCTTAGCGGCTTAAATCATTTCATCTTGCCATGCCACACGTCCATTATCTGAAACAAAGTAAGCGGCAAAATTATCCCTCATCTGGGCAACTTCCACTATGGCTTTCAGAGGGTGAAATTGGTAATCATGCGATGTAACAGGTTCCTCAGGTTGTAAGCTTGTTCACTCTTTTACCAGGATGTAGTTGTGCAGAACAACACATGCTTTCACAACCTCATCAATAGTGTAAATTTTTAGATTAATGGATGTGCACTAGAGTTGAGCGAGTTTGGTTGGATCGGGTTTTGTGAAACCCAAATGAAACAAAATTTGTTTCGGATGAAACTGGTCCGACTACGGCAAAAAAAGTCAGAGTTTCGTCTGAAATCCGACCCCAATGCAAGTCAATGGGGAATAAAAGTTGGCATTGAGTGGATGAATGTCATCCGCTCAATGCCGACTTTTATTTCCCATTGACTTACATTGGGGTCGGGTTTCAGACGAAACTCCATCTTTTTTTTGCCATAGTCGGACCAGTTTCATCCGAAACAAATTTTGCTTCATTCAGGTTTCACGAAACCCGATCGGACCAAAGTCGCTCAACTCTAATGTGCAAAAAATGCGCCATTTCGATGCCAGCAATCCAAATGCACACTCCATGGTTCTTCGTGAGCTTGTCAGTCTGTATTTGAAATTTTTTTTTGAGTGATTTAAGCTTCTACTAGAGTATGGTTTAATGAGGTTGGCACACATTTGGAACGCCTCATCCCAACAACAACAAAAGGCATTGGCGGTCCATCAGTGTTGGGAAGAGGTCGTGGCAGCAGAAAATTAAAATCATTCCCATACAGACGTTGGCCCATGTCAGAGTTTTTGGACATCTGCGAGTCATTTCCTCATCCAAATGAGCCAACGTCTTCGGCAACAAATCTACACTCGGCATCCGCAATAGCCATTAGAACAATGGAAAAGTTTTTTTTATAATTGAAGTACTCTGTTCCACTTCCAGCTGATTTCATAATCTTAATGTGTTTGCCATCCACAGCCCCCACACAGGAAAATTACAAATTTACTGGAATTTGGAAGCATTTTCAAGCCAGAGTTCAATTGTGGGTTGGTGGAGGAATTCTTGCCGCAGAATGTCAACTAAAGCACGACAAGTGTCTACAATATTTCCAGAAAGGGTGGATACTCCAATCCTGAATTGGAAATGTAACCATGATAATGTCTCTCTAGTAGCAAGGAATCTGTGGAAAAGAAAATGAGAAGCAATCAGACTGCCACGCAGGTCTGAAATGGGAGGTAGCTGAGGAAATGCTGAAAAAGAAAGAAATTTGCTCTCCTATTTGAAAACTAACCAAAAATATGTAAGGCTGAAATACAGTAACTAAAAATGTATAAGTGCAATGAGATCAAAATATTTTGAAACTTATGTGCATAACTTAGATACAATCTATTTATCCACTGTTGCAAATAATTATAATAGGAGAAAAAAACACAACTGTAAAAAGCTGTTGTCAATGTATATTCTCGATTGTAGTAATCATGCATATTTTCGACAGAATTGATGGAAAAATAACCAAATGGAAAAAAAAATATATTAACATACATATAAAGCAATTTGCAAAAGCAGCATTAAACACATTAAAACAAAAATTAAATATATTTATATTTTTTCAATAAATGAAAAATAAATAATTTCTGAAATTCATACTGTGAGGATCTTTTGTGTCCAGAGTTAATATCCAGTGGGCTTCCCTTAAAGCCAGTTGTTTTTGCCAGCTATCTCCCCAAATGGAGTAACTGACCTTTTCAATTCCAAAAACAGACAGGCTCGAAATGTCATTTCTGAGCATGATGGTGAAATGTTTCACAACTCCAGAGTAGCTAGGATTTCTGCTATTAATGATGTCAATATGCTCTGCCATCCTGCTCTAAAGTTTATGTGTAGTATACCCTATATACTGCAAATGGCAAATATTCCAATAGATACAGTACACAAGGTGGGTAGTTTCACAATGGATGAATGATTTGATGGGGAAATAGACTCCCTGTGTTGAGAAAGATTGTGTTTATTATTATACACAAGGTGGCATACATTGCATCTGTTTAATGCACATTTATAAAAGCCTGTGTTGGATAGCCATGATGAAGGAGATCTAATTCTGCATACAAGGTTGGGAGAAGCCTAATGTCCTGCCTCTTTTTGCTACCACCTGGCACCCATTACTTATAATGGTGTGAAGACAACTGTCTTGATTCCCTACTGGCAGATATATCAAAATTATGTTTTTAATGGTATTGAACAGGCAACTGTAAGCAGTGGAAAAAGTGATAATGGAGGGAGAAAAAGATTCACTTCTGCCTGATCTATATATGTGTTTTTGTGGGGTGTTTCCTGCCTGCTTTAATGTAGGATTGAAATTAGATGTGCCATCTCCCCTGTCAATCAATCTGTCTTTAACAATTTTTCTTTCTGTAATGAACTCCTCATTAGAGATGAGCGACTTTGCCTTTTTTCTGGTCGAGTAGGGTTTCATGAAACCCGACTTTCGCAAAAGTCGGGTTGAACGAAATCGGCCGACTATAGGGAAAAGTTGGAGGCCGACTGAAACACGAAACCCAATGCAAGTCAATGGGGAAGCAAAGGCGGCAGGGAGTGGAGGACAGGAAACACACCTACAGTGCCCATTTCAATGCCAAAAACATCAATTCTTATAACTGAAGCTTGTCAACCTTAATTTACTTCCAAATAATAGTTACGCATTGAAAACGGCGGGTTATTTGGCTAAAGTTGTGGGGGGGGGGTAGTGCTGGCTCCAGGTTTTCGTGTGGCCCGGGCCAAAGAGTGTCAGTGGGCCCCTTTAACATATACCACAATTCATGATGCTCCAATACGGCAGAGAAATATAGGTATAGTACAATGACACATACTTCACTGCTTACATGACATGACTGATCAATTTTAAATTGTGCAATAGCTCAAAAACATGACAGTATATGACTCCATACAGTGTTATGGCCACCACATTGTGTGCCATACAGAATAATGAGCCCCATATATTTCTCCATACCAAATAGTCACATATAATGTTCCATACAGTATCTGATGAGCTCCACATAATGCTCCATATATAATGGGCCCCATTTGTAATGCTCCAGTGTATAATGTGCCCCTTAGATGCTGCTCCAGTGTCTGATCTGCCCCATTTACAATGCTCCAGTACATGATGGGCCTCATGGATGATGCTCCAGTGTATCACAGGCCCTAATAATGCTCCATATATAATGGGCCCCATTTGTAATGCTCCAGTGTATAATGGGCCCCTTAGATGCTGCTCCAGTGTCTGATCTGCCCCATTTACATTGCCCCAGTACATGATGGGCCTCATGGATGAGGCTCCAATTATGCTCCATATATATAATGGGCCCCATTTGTAATGCTCCAGTGTATAATGTGCCCTTTAGATGCTGTTCCAGTGTCTGATCTGCTCCATTTACAATGCTCCAGTACATGATGGGCCTCATGGATGATGCTCCAGTGTATCATGGGCCCTAAAAATGCTCCATATATAATGGGCCCCATTTGTAATGCTCCAGTGTATAATGTGCCCCTTAGATGCTGCTCCAGTGTCTGATCTGCCCCATTTACATTGCTCCAGTACATGATGGGCTTCATGGATTCATGGATGATGCTCCAGTGTATGATGGGCTCCAATAATGCTCCATATATAATGGGCCCCATTTGTAATGCTCCAGTGTATAATGGGCCTCTTAGATGCTGCTCCAGTGTCTGATCTGCCCCATTTACATTGCTCCAGTACAAGATGGGCCTCATGGATGATGCTCCAGTGTATGATGGGCTCCAATAATGCTCCATATATAATGGGCCCCATTTGTAATGCTCCAGTGTATAATGTGCCCCTTAGATGCTGCTCCAGTGTCTGATCTGCCCCATCTACATTGCTCCAGTACATGATGGGCCCTATTTTTAATTAACCCAGGCATGGCATGAGAAAAGAGCTCCATGGAGTAATCTGAGGTGTATGCTTCCACATCCTTCACTTTTAGTGTGGGTGCAGGACACAAGGAAAGGGGTTGCTCCTGACCAGAAGCGTGCAGTTACGACTCAGTGCCTGCATTTTTTACAGCTTCATAAGAGGAGGCGATAGAGCTGGAGGCTGTTTCAGCAATGTAAGCCACAAACAGTTCCTGATACTCCGGCTTTAAAAGCAGTCTACCTACTCCCAGAGAAGGGAGCCTTACAGGCCTTCCAGAGCTACACCATGACGCTGGCTCAACACCTCCTGCCTTAGCTGCTATTGTGTTTTTGGCACTACCAGCAGATGCACCACCACCACCATCAGTACCAGGTGGCCCTCCACGCCCACATCCACGTCCTCTTCCACCATACTTCCTCATGTTTTTGAAAATGCACCAAAATACCAGCAGATATATGGTACTGTATCAGAAGCGTACAGCTCTATACAGTCTATGGATAACAGTAAATCTCTGTATATATTTCATGAGGCACACACAGATGCTCACAGGCTCAGTATGGATTACCCAACAAAATAACAAGTTGAAAAAGGTACAGTATCACCAGATACAAGGTATATATAGTATAGTGTAAACATTATGATTCTCCGTATACATTTCAGGAGGCTGACACAAACGCTCTTAGGCCCAGTATGGATTACACAAGAATATGAAAAGCTGTAAATGGGTTATGTAACACAAGCATACAGCTGTATACAGTGTTGGGGTAATCTTAAAGTTCCAAATATATTGCCGGAGTAACTGACAGACGTTTACAGGCTCATTATGGATTACACCAGAATCTAAATAGCTAAAAAGGTTACTGTATCAGAAGCGTTCTGCTGTATACAGTGTTGGCCAAATTGAAAATATTGGTATATATTTCCGTAGTCACCCTCAGATGCTCACTCAGTTTGATTTTGACCATAATAAAAAATGTTGTAAAAAAGGTCCTGGATAACAAGATAGCAAGTATATATTTTTAGGGTACAATTGAAATCTCCGTATAAATAGTCCCATAGTCACTCTCACACACTTACACAGTATGGATTTGACCGTAATGCTAAATGTCAATCAAAGGTACTGTAATGTATAACAAGATACAAGCTGTATCGAGTATAGTGTAAAAATTTGTTTCTCCGATTCACCGTATATATAGAAGGCGTAACCCACACACGCTCACTCACTATGGATGATGTAGGGAAGGTGGACTGACAGACAAACCAGCCTGTAGTGAGAAGGAGAGGTGTAGCGCACTGTAGGTGTGAAACCGCTAAGATAAAGAGAAAGGGTGCAGTGTTTTAGCTTGCTCATTGGAGGGCAGTGGAGAGTGTAGGAGTGGGACTGAACAACTGCCATTGGTCAGAGAAACTGTTAGGTGATGGTGGGCGGAGTTACAAGAACAGGAAATATAAAAGGCTGAGGGAAGGTTCTGGAAGAGTCATTCAGCAAAAGGAGCACAGTAAAGAGGGAGATCTGCTGAGGAAATAGAGACAGTGGAAAGGCTCCAGAGAGGACTGACAGTTGAGGCGGTCACAGGGGGTGGCCCAGAGGACGGTAGCCGCAGACGAAGATTGCCTGGGGCTATCATACGGACAGTGTGCTCAGACTGGTGCAGCACTGTGGTGGTTGGCCTAGGCCAGCCACAGTGGAAGAGCCACAGAGGATGCCACGATTATAGTTACAAAGGAAGTGAAAGTACCGCGGCCTGTGTGCAGAGAAATGTGAAACGGCTGTGGTGAATTGCTGTTGTCGACAGAAGGATGGGCACTAAAAACGGACCTGTTCAATACAAACTCTGCCTCAGTCTCGTATTTGTCTGTGGCAAGAAGAGGGTCCCCCCTCACAGTTGGTTATGCTACAGATGATACCTTAATACAAATTTTTGAAACAAGGTACTGTATCAGCACATACCAGGTGTGTCCAGTCTAGGGTTAAATTTCCATCTATACTTCTGGAGTCAGACACAGACACTCACAGGCTCACTATGTATTACACCATAATTAAAAAAGTTGAAAAAGGGAAAGGTATTCATGGCGTACATCAGTATACAGTGTTGTGGTACTTTTAAATCTTCATATATATTTCAATCTCAGTAAGCCAGTCAAGAGAATCTCTGCTACTGGAAACTAAATGGATACAATTATAGACACAAAGTCGAGAGTTAGCAGAAATTTTGGAATTACTCATCACGAAAAACCTCCCAGAGGCAATGCAGACCCTTAATTACTGTGTATGTGGAGAAAGCGAAAAAGGTTCTTTGTGAAGAAAGGATTTTACCGTTACTCATCTCCATCAAATTGTGATCACAGATCACAGTGAGAGATGTACCCATGGTCCTCACTGCCTATCATGATGTGTCTGGTCATTTTGGAGTGCAAAAGACAGAAGCCACAGGCCGTAGGCGATTCTATTGGATTGGCATGAGAGGAGACATTGAAAAATGGTGGCAGGAATGTCACACGTCTGTGACTGTCAGAACTGTGAAAGGTGATCATAAACCACCACTGCACCCGCTTATAAGCTGACGTCCATTTCAAATGGTAGCCATTGATCATCTGAAGGTAGAGGCCAGTAGGACAGGCCATAGCTACATCTTAACCATCATTGATGAATACACCAAATTTCTAGTGGCCGTCCCTGTGAAGGATTTAACTGTCCAGACTACACAGCGGTGGAGCAGGGAGAGGTAAGTATTGCAACTTGCAAGTGCTGTGGCCATGACCAAGCGGGAGGGCACAATCGTGGTCGAAGGTACTGGCACAGGGCCCCTCATAGTACGCTGGTGTGTCTGATGGCGAGTGGGCCCTCCCACTGTCTGAGACACTGTATTGTACTATGAGGGGCCCTATGCCATTGCCGTCGGCCATCAGTGGGCTCATCCACCTGTTCAGAGCAATGGCACTTGCCCGGGTGTGCCAGGTCTTGACCCCAGCCGTTGGGGGAGGGGTGGGCAGTAGGGATGGGTGAGTCTACTCGCTAGGACTCGTTACTCGGCGAATAGTAAGGGACTCGCTGGACTCGTTACTCGGCGAGTCTCCCAGTGATTACTCGCACAGTAACGAGTCCAATGCAAGTCAATGGCAATCCTAGTTTTGTCAGAGTTTTTTTTTCTCACTCGCTAGACTCGCTATATCACATCGCTGTCAACAGCGAGTCTGAGCGAGTCTGAGCGAGTCTACGATTCCGAGTCCTGTATACTGGATTCGGGACTCGCTTATACAGAATCTGTTATGTTCCTACAAGTTTCCAAGACAGCCTATGTCAACACACAGCGATTGTGAGCGAGTCTGAGCGAGTCTACGAATCCCGAGTCCTGTATACTGGATTCGGGACTCGCAAATATAGAATCTGTTATGTTCCTACAAAGCTTCCGAGACAGCCTAGCGTGTTAGGTCAGAAAACTTTTTTAGATGGACAAGCATGTTAGCCAATCATATTCAGTAATGTTGGTTGTGGCAGGACTATGATTGGCTTCTGTCCATCGTGATGCCTATGTCATGTATGAGAGGCGAGGCTGTATATAAGCCTTTTCCACCGCCATTTCCTCTACATTCCTGAGAGATCTGAGATAGAGCAGGGTGAGGTAGATGCTTGAGCAGATCATAGGGATTGTCAGTTAGTGTAGGGAAACTTCAAGATTCCTTATATTAAACCCAAACAGCTCTTCTGAGAGCTACCAGGAGGACAGAGGAGTACTGTGTAGACTGTAGGCAGGCAGGCAGGGAGGATCAAGCCTTACAGTGCAGTGCACAGTGCAGGGACTAGTGTGCAGCTTCACTGCTAGGTGTCAGCACACACACTTACCCCGCCAGCAAGTGACGCCTACAGCACCACCTAACTCCATCTCGGTGAATGAGCATTTGTCAACAATGTCACAAAAACCACAATTTCCCAAAAAAGAGGTTGCAAAGGGATGAGGTCGTGGCCGTAGCAGTGCAGGGAACATCACTTGAGCGATCTCCCTCCAGGCTGTAGTCCGCTGGATGTTATGCCCATAGGCAGGATCAGTGGGGAGCCAAAGAAGGGGCCGAGCCTCCACCAGATCAATCAACTGCAGCGTGTTGACAGTGACACGGGCCATGATTGCTCTGTATTGCTCTGTGTGTGTGTGCGTATGTCAACTCGACTCGGATTATTTCCTGTTTGCTCAAAGCATGGTGTGTGCTAGAGAAAATCGCTTCCCTCGCCTCATCGGCGCTAAATAAGACAAACAAATGCGAGTTTGGACTCGGACTGAGCAGCAACAAACTGTTGCGAGTGGGGTTTACAAATCGCCAATGCAAGCGCTTTCCGAGACACATCTGCGATTTGTAAATCGCACATTACTCGCTAAGACTCGCTTCCCCATTCATTAACATTGGACTCGCTAGACTCGCAACGAATAGTGAGTCCCGGGCTCGGACTCGCTAGAGTCAAGCAATTCCGAGTAATTTAGGACTCGCCCATCACTAGTGGGCAGCCCAGTTAGGGAAGTTTAAAAATTGGCATATGTAGATGTGTTGGCTGGACATTCAGCTGCTGCAAAGGGCGTAATTGGGCAAGTCCGAGGAAGAGGAGGAAAAAACCGAGGCACTTTTCTGGTAACCTATGTGTCATCAGGGGAAGGTGGGACAAAATCCTTTGAAATCCATGCATGGTTCATTTTAATGAAGGTTAGATCATCAACATTTTGGGCAGACAGATGGGTCCTTTTTTCTGTCAGGATTGATCCAGCAGCACTGAAGACTCTTTCAGATAACACACTAGCAGCAGGGCAAGCGAGCTCCTGTAAGGCATATTGTGCCAATTCAGGCCAGGTGTCCAGTTTAGAGGCCCAATAGACAAAGGTGAATGACCTGTGAGGGAGAACATCGATATGGGAGGAAAAGTAGTTTGTAACCATAGTTGACAACTGCTGCCTCCAGTCACTTTTAATCGATGCAGTATTAGCAGTCGTGTGAGCGGTACTTGAGAAATCATTCCACAACATGGTCATTAAACCCCTGTCTCCAATGCCATTCCTGCTGTGTGCACCATAAACACCTCTTCCATTGTGCCCACTACAGCTCGCGGGAGAACCAGCACCGCTGCTGTGAGCTGGGAAAGCCTCAAACAAACGGTTTACCAGAGTTGCTTGTTTGTTTGCCAATATTATCTTTAGGTTCTCCTGTGGCATGATGTTGTGCAATTTGCCTTTGTAGCATGGATCGAGGATGCTGGCCAGCCAGTAGTCGTCATCCCTCATCATTTTGGCAATGCGGGGGTCCTTTTTAGGATCCGCAAGGCATAATCGCACATGTGGGCCAATGTTCCAGGTGTCAATGATGCACTTCCCGTGGTGGGTGGAGGAGCACTTTCTGGCAAATCCACATCCCTACAGTCACGCACAAACACTGTCCCTGACCTTGGAATGCCAACATTTTCTCTTGCCCCCTGAGAAATATCCTCCTGCCCAAAATAATCATCCCTCTCATCCTCATCCTCCTCCTCTTCCTCTTCTTCCTCCATCTCGTCCAGGACAGTTCCCTGACCAGACAATGGCTGACTGTCATCAAGGCTTCCCTCCTCCTCCTCTGCAGACGCCTGATCCTTAATGTGCGCCAAAGTTTGCATGAGCAGACGCATAAGTGGGATGCTCATGCTTATGATGGCGTCGTCTGCGCTTACCAGCCATGTGCATTCCTCAAAACACTGAAGGACTTTACAGAGGTCTTTCAGCTTTGACCACTGCACACCCGACAATTCCATGTCTTCCCTCAAACTGCCTGCCTGTGTATCCTCCCACAAATGCATTACAGCCTGCCTCTGTTCGCACAGCCTCTCAACCATGTGCAGGGTGGAGTTCCACCTTGTTGCAACGTCTATGATTAGGCGGTGCTTGGGAGGTGGAGCAATCGCTGTAGCTTCTGCATACGACTGGAGTGTATGGCCGAGCGACGGATGTGCGAGCACAGTCTTTGCACCTTATGGAGCAGGGATGTTAACTCCGGATAATTATTATGGAAGCACTGCACCACCAGGTTCAAAGTGTGAGTCAGGCAAGGTATGTGTGTGAGTTTTGCATGGGCTATGGCTGCCACAAAATTATGGCCGTTATCACTGACTACCTTGCCTGCCTCAAGATGTAAACTGCCCAGCCATGACTCTGTTTGTCGCTGCAAGTAGTTGGCGAGTACCTCCGCGGTGTGTCTGTTGTTGCCCAAAGACATCATCTTTAACACAGCCTGCTGCTTACTACTAGCTGTTCGATAGTGGGACACCTCGTGTGCAACACTGCCAGCTGCGGATGTAGTGCTCGTGCGACTGCGCTCTGTGGATGAGCTTCCACTGAAATACAAGGAGGAGGAGCGAAAGCCTACAGCCAACTGTTTCCTATACCATGGACTAGGCAGCACTGTTCCACCGCCATTGTCCCCAGTGGAGCCTGCATCCACCACATTAACCCAGTGTGCAGTGATGGACATGTAATGGCCCTGGCCATGCCTACTGGTCCATGCATCTGGGTAGCCCTCCCAGGGCTGTGGGGTACTCGGTACAGGGCCCAATGAGCTTCAATGGGAGATGTCACGGTAGCTGTGACCCGGTCCATGGCCCTTGGCGTCCATTGTAAAAGGGGAATGTTGAGTGATGGAATAAAGTTTATTAATGAATGTTTCATGACGCCACCTGTGGTATTCGGCAATGAAGATGTTAAGCCGACGCTGCAGACAGATCCTTTGGGACAGATGTTGTGGTGCAGCAATGATGGTGTAGCCCTCCACAGGCAGGTCTGTAGTCCCAGGGCAGTGTAGATGAAGAGATAGGGGAGAGACGTGGATGGTGCAGGGCTAGGCACAAGGATGTAGCAGTGCTGGGTGTGTTGACGCAGGAATAAGTGGAGGACACCAGGGCATGTAGTTCCAAAGCTTTACTCACAGTCTGTTGTGGCACAAGAGCCCACATCCGTACCGCGTCCTCTGGGTCAGGAGCTCAGCCAACTTCCAGGCAAGATGAAGTACTCCTTTCCAACACTCCACCAACATGTGCCTTTTCTGAACGTCTCCCTTATTGCGCCTTTAGTGAAGTACTCACAGTACTGAGTTACACTGGAATTCCTCCTGTCAGATGTTCCTATGAACTCTACTTGTATGGCAGACAGCTGTAGCCTGCTTTGGGGACTCCTTACTACCTCGTCCTGGCTCACTCACGATGCTGTTGTGCCCCCAAGTCTGGTGTGGGAATAAAGTGGTGACAACTTCTATTCCTCCGGTGTCTGCTGCAGGACCATTAGTATCCATGCAACCTCGGGGACCGGACCCCGACCTTGCGCTTAGAACTTGGGAAGGGTTCTCCTCTAACCCTAATCCTTAGTTCTTTTCTCCTCACGTTCTGTACTAATCCTTTCCTTCTTATGGAGAGTCAGGCTTTCTATCAATGTTCCTTTCTTGTGCCAGCGGACCCAGGTCACTGAGGTCGGCTGCAGCACTTCCTTCCTCCATCCCACTCCGGGGATCTCCTCTCACAGACTGACCTTGTCAGACTCCTGTGACAAACTGACCCAATCCTACTCTCTTCCCGCTCTTTTGGTGCAAAACTAAACTCCACCCGCCTCCCAGCACGCTTTGCGTTCCAAGCAGGGAGCCACCAAAGGGTGCTTTGCTACACTACTATGTTGTGTGGGATGCAGGTGTTGGAGTGTGGTCAGGTGTTTCCACCTTACCTGGATGGTGGGGTACCACACCTCAGGAGGAGGTGCAGTACCTCTGTGGCGACTGAACCCTCAGGGCACCACACATCCGTTGTGAGGTGCACCTTTCCACTCACTGACTGTTTTAGTGCATGTGCAATGCTGTCTTTCACATGCCGGTGAAGGGCAGGGATTGCTTTTCGAGAAAAGAAATGCCGACTGGGTAGGTCATAGCGTGGGACAGCATAGGCCATGAGGTCGCGGAAAGCTTCGCTTTCAACCAAACGGTAGGGCATCATCTCTAATGAGATTAGTTTGGCAATGTAGGCGTTCAAACACAGTGTACACGGATGAGAAGATGCGTACTTTCTTGTCCTACTCAGAGGGTCTGGTTGGGTGAGCTGGACTGGAGAGCTGCATGTGGGGGAAGTAGTGGTGGACCGAATGGAGTGAGAGGGGGTTGGTGATGGTATTGGTGGTGATGGGCTAGATTCAGTGTTGTGTGGCAAAACCATTGTGATTCCCTGAGTGCTTTTGCCTTGCGGCGACACCTCCACATTTAAAGCTGGTGGTGTGCTTAATGGTGCCGGTGGTCTTACAGTTGGGGTAGCGATGGAGCGTTGTTGACTACCTTTAGTCGGAGCAGGTGCACATGTGCTACCTGAGGTTCTGTAGTCCGTCCACGCTTGCAAGTGCATGTTGATTAAATGTCTAAGCGTGCAACTGGTATTCAAATTTCTGAGTTGTTTACCTCGGCTAAAGGTCCTTCTGCACTTCGTACAGCCTCATCAGTAGAATTTTGGACAAAGAATTGCCACACTACACTCTTCCTACTATGGTAAAAATTTTCTGGCCTTGCACGCTGTGCTAAGTTGACCGTCTGGTCAAGCTGTCCTGCAACTCTTTTAGTTTTTGTTCCACATTTTAGGACAGCTATTTGCCTGCTAGATAACCGCTGCAGCGATGTCAATGCCTGCTTCGGATCCTTCTCCTTATCTGAACTATTCCCAGCGCCACCCTCCTCCCCCAATGGATGCCAATTCGGGTCCAGAACTGGGTCATCCATCACCTCCTCTTCAAAGTCATCTGCACCTTCCTCTTTACCTTCCTCTGTGTCACCATGTAAGGTAGTATAGTTTGCGGGAAGGGGCACCTGGGTTTCATCAGGGACAGATTCTGGCTCAATAGACTGCGAGGGCTATGTAGTGCTGTGGGTCAATGTACCAGCAGAATCATGTAGCAGTGCACTCCATGTAAGATTCATCTTGGTCTGGAGAATTCAGGATTTGACTTGATAACCCAGGCATGGTACGTGAAAAGAGCTCCATAGAGTAATCTGAAGTGTGGGCTGCCACATCCTTAACTTTTGGTGGGGGTGAAGGACACAAGGAAAGGGTTTTTTTATGACCAGAACCCTACACTGACGACTCCGTGCTTGCAGGTTTTGACCGTTCAGAAGACAAGGCAATAGAGCTGGTGGCTGTTTCGACAATGTACGCCAAAACCTGTTCCTGATGCTCCGGCTTTAAAAGAGGTTTTCCTACTCCAATAAAAGACAACCTTACAGGCCTTCTTGGGCCAGAGGATGACGCAGGCTCAACACCTCCTGCCTTAGCTGCTATTGTGCTTTTGCCAGAACCAGCCGATGCACCACCACCATCAGTACCAGCTGCGCCCCCCTGCCCACGTCCACGGCCTCTTCCACCATACTTCCTCATGTTTGGGAAAGTGTACCAAAAATACCAGCAGAGAGATGGTACTGTATGAGTAGCGTCCAGCTGTATAAGGTGTATTAAACAAATTAAATCAACGTATATATTATGTTAGTCACAGACGCTCTCACAGTATGTTTTGGACCATAATCCAACAAGCAGATGTACGGAATTGTATCAGAAGTGTACAGCTGTATATGATTTTTGTGCAACTAACAATCCCCGTATATGTATTTACGGAGTGCCACACACACGCTGACTAGGTATAAGAGTGACTGTAATGCGAACGGCAAATATACAATAATGTTGGTGAATCGGACAGCTCTATATGATGTGTGTAAGGAAAATTGTCAAGCTCCGTGTATTTGTATACGGACTGACACACGCTGTCTCTGTCTAGTTTTGACCATAATCAAACAGCAGATAGACGAAACTGTTTGAAAAACGGACACGACTTTAAGGTGTAGGTCTGCAAAAACGGAAAAACTCCTTGATTTTTTTTCCAGAGTCATACACAGGTAGCTTCTATTTGTCTGTGCTAGAAGGCGGTACATGGTAGTGTGTGAGGAGCGTACACCGCTGTACGGTGTGTGTGTGTAAAATTATCAAGCTTCGTGTATTTGTATACGGACTGACACACGCTGTCTCTGTCTAGTCTTGTTCGTAATCAAACAGCAGATATACGAAACTGTTTGAAAAACGGACACGACTCTAAGGTGTAGGTCTGGAAAAACGGAAAAAACGGAAAAACTCCTCGTTTTTTTTCCAGAGTCACACACAGGTAGCTTCTATTTATCCGTGCTAGAAGGCAGTACACGGTAGTGTGTGAGGAGCGTATACTGCTGTACGGTGTGTGTAAGTAAAATTGTCAAGCTCCGTGTATTTGTATACAGACTGACACACGTTGTCTCTGTCTAGTTTAGACCGTAATCAAACAGCAGATAGACGAAACTGTTTGAAAAACGGACACAACTCTAAGGTGTAGGTCTGGAAAAACGGACAAACTCCTCGGTTTTTTCTTCCAGAGTCACACCCAGATAGCTTCTATTTGTCCGTGATACCAGCCAGTACACGGTAATGTGTGAGGAGCGTACACCGCTAGATGGTGTATGAAAAAATGAACGCTCTGTAACTCACCAGGACAAAATAATAAAAGTTGGAGTGCTTTGAAAAAAGCAGTTTTAACAGCAAGGTGCACACAGCAATGTAGCTAGCAGGTAGCCTTAAGGCTCATTCACACGTCAGTATTTGGTCAGTATTTTGCATCAGTGTTTGTATGCCAAAGCCAGGAATGGAACTTACCGAGAAAAAAATATGATTGAAAGACTGACTCCTGTTCCTTATTTTGGAGACATTCCTGGTTTTGGCATACAAATACTGCTGAAATACTGATCAAAAATACTGATGTGTGAAAGAGGCCTTAAAAGGCAGCCTAATCACCACCAGCGCTGCTGCACACAACAAAAATCATCCCCTTTCACCGCACGCTAACTGTACAGTGAAAAGCGCTATCAGCAGAAGCAGTTTTTTTTTCTTCTTCCCTGCCTAACGCTCACCCTGTTCAGAATCAGCAGCAGCACCTCTCCCTATTGTAAGATCGGCAGAAGTAAGATGGCGGTCGGTGTTCACAGCCTTTTATACCCACTGTGACGCCACACAAAGCCAGCTAATCACTTCAATACCTTTCTCTAAGATGGTGCTGGCCGCTGCGCATGTCATCGCGCTGCCCACAGTGTGCGTCCTCCATCATTGGGTGAGAAAAGGCGCTGAAAGCATAATTTGAAACGCGACTTTGGCGCGCTGATCGGCGACCTCAAGGCCGACCTCACACTAGGGTCGGGTTTCGATCGGCGAAACCCGACTTTGGCGAAAGTCGGCGATTTTTGAATCTGTCCCACCTATTTCACTCAACTCTACTCTTCAGAACTTGTAGGGGCATGACAACTCAGTACCAGACCCCAATCAGAGGACAATAAAACATCCAGACTCCTTATCTATGAACTGTTCCAATATTTATGTTTATCCCTCTCCCATAATGATACTTCTACTTCACATCACTTGTCTTATCTATTGCATTATTTCTGTGTTGTGCATAAATATGTGATTCTTCAGATGTTGTATTAGTCAATGCCCGATGAAGAGACCTGAGTAGTCTCGAAAGCTTGCAATGTGTTACCATCTTTTCAGTTAGACATTAAAAGGTATCAACCACTGAGGACTCTTAATTCTAAATATTTTTCTATCTACTGGCTAACTTGGTACAAAGATATATATCTTTCCTGTAGGATAATCATCTGGCACTATGCCGCACAGGTCAATTTATTCTCTTTCAAATTACACTACATATTCAACTAATCTATCTTTATTAATAAAAAACAAATGGCTGTAGCCAGCGCTTTCATTATAACAACAAACTGTGGGTTCCCAAGGTACTGAAAAATTTGATGAAGTAAACTACAGAATGTTTATTGCTGTAGATTCACACAAGCTAAGTAATTCAAGTAATGGATGACTGACTACCATCACTATTCAGTCTATATGAGCCACTTCAAAAAAGGACTAAATGCCATTAATTAAGTGTAGGACATTGTGTAACTCATGGTGGCACAGCGATTAATGTAAAACATACAAAAATGAGCAATCTAACAAATCCAGTAAATCTAGATGAACTGGAAGTTGGAGAAATATTGATTCAACATGTCATGTTTCAGCACTCGACAGCTTGGCATACTAATCAAACAGTCTCATTAAAAAAAGGAGTGTAGGGTATAATTGTCAATGATTCATCAATATTATCATTCGCAGAATAGCTCTGTGGAATGAATAAGTGATACATATGACAATGTTTCAAATTTGTTTCTTATGCGCAACGTTTATGTGCAGAAACAGAAAGTCACTAAACCAAGCAAAATTTCTGGTTTCGATTGTTGATGCAGAATTTCAATACTTTTTCAAATTGTTTCTGATGGAAACATCTACAGCTAATTGTCTGTAAATATCACACTTCAGGAATAAGTTATCTTCCTCTCTGTCAGGGAATAGCTGGCTGGAGAACAAGATTACATAGATGTGTGTACAGCAGAATCTCTCATTAACGAACTTCGGGAACCCTTTCCCCTGAACTCCAACATGTGGGCTCACTGAGTCTTTGCTCAAACCTCTTAGTAATTTGACATAGCTCAATGAGACGCTCTATGTATTTTTTGTTTACTGAGGACGATGGAGGCTCAGCATGAAAATATTACGAGAAGCATATCTTGTTCTTGCATGCTGAATGCAGTCATCCCATTGACATCTTATTTTGAAAACAGAAGAGAGGCAAAATATTGAAGCTCCAAAGCCTCAGGAGAAAAATTCTATCTGACTTATAAACTAAGGAACTGCTAAACCTTAGATCAGAGGTCAAAAATATATAAAATTTAAGCTCTCCATTCTCAGTTTAAATATTACGCCCATGGAGACAAGCCTAGGAAATTCATGATTGGAGTGAAGCAGAAGTAAGCACAAACTTTCATTTCTATTTTATGTTCACCGAGGGTAAGGTTTATTTTGACACAAAATCCATTTTATTCTGACTTTTATTCTAACGTATAAAGCTTAAATTCTACAGACTACTCTGAGACAAATGAATGGAAAAAAGATTCAGCAAACTCATTTTTCTTTAAACCTCCCATCTGTCCCTGAAGTGCAAATAGCAAGAAATGCTACAAGCTTTTTATCAATCCTCTAAAGGTAAGTGACCATGCCAATATGACCTGCCATCATTTTATTACCGTATGTTACTTTTCAATCTATCCTTCTCCACTTCATTGAAGCATTTAATGGCGTCCCTTTTCAAACTCCAGCCTTAGCTGTCCATTTTAATTATAATATTCAAAAAGTGGTGTGGAAACAATATGCTAATTTCATTATGGAGTGCAAATCTGAAGTTGTATGTAAAGATTTTAGCTAGTAGAGGATGAGGACTTTAAATCTAGCTCCACCTGTTGGTAGTAGCAGTCTTACAAATCAATATCGACTCTGGTAATATGACTTAAAAGTCAAATCAGAATCTCAATTTGCAGACACAATGTTTTGGCGTATTGCACCTCGTCAATGCAAATTATGATTTGGCTGGGTGAGAGGTTAACACTGGGATCTAAGTGGTAAGTTTTCTCCTTATGGAGAGTGACATGCCAGATCTGCCACGTCAGTATGAGGAGGCTTAAATGCCTTGCATGCTACCCTTTGAAGAGACAATTTGCATATTTAATTTCCAAGTGGAGCATGCAAGGCGTCTAAGTCTCCTTATACTCGTGTGCCAAACCTGGCATGTCAGTCTCTATAAGGAGAAAACTTCTTACTGCCCAGACTTAGTCTCTCACCCCATCAAATCAAATCTCATACTTTGCACTGACGAGGTGCAATACCCAGAAACACTGCTTCTGCAAATTAAGATTCCGATTTAGCTTTTATCTTAGATCATACTACAAGGCTTGTTAAAGGGTTGATATTGACTTGTAGGCTTGGCACTTCCAATACGTGGAACTAGTGTTCAAGTCCTCTTCCTCTCTGAAGAGACAACTTGTATATTTAATTTCGCAGAGGAGCATCCAAGGTATTTAAGTTCCAGACCTAGCATGTCACTTTTCATGAGGAGAAAACTTACCTCTTAGAGTTAGTAGACTGAAAACCTTCTTCTGTCCCTTATACATCATCCCTGCATCTCTTATGTTGCATCAAAATGGGTCAAACAAGGAGTCAACATATATAGTTTAAAGGCAATTCAGCGCTTTCCTGTAGGACTACTTTCTACCCCAGCAACTGTTCACTTCATCAAAACCTTCTTTATCCTCTGATGTCATCAAAAGGATTATGGCTATAATCACTGGAATAAAATGGAGTAGCCACAAGCAGCTTTTATTCTCATCCACCTTCGATACGTGAAGGTATAGTGGCTGCATCAGGAGGGAGCAACATGCCAGAGGGCTGTGCCAATCAAGCCTATGCAGGAGGAGACAGGGGATCTTTTGTCCTTTACTTGGAACCATTGATTTTTTTTTTGCTTGTACTTATCACCATTGCATTTTGAGAGCGACATATTTTATCATTCCTGTTATGTTATGTTTCATGTTATGAATAAGTTGTATTTCTATCTAAACAATTGTGGATATATACAGTGGGTATGGAAAGTATTCAGACCCTTTTACATTTTTCACTCTTTACTTCATTGCAGCAATTTGGTAAATTCAAAAAAGGTCAATTTTTATCATTAACATACACTCTGCACCCCATCTTGACTGAAAAAAATAGAAATGTGGAAATTTTTGCAAATTTATTTAAAAAAGAACAACTGAAATATCACATGGTCATAAGTATTCAGGCCCATTGCTCAGACACTCATATTGATGTCACATGCTGTCCATTTCCTTGTGATCCTCCTTGAGATGTTCTACTCCTTCATTGGAGTCCAGCTGTGCTTAATTAAACTGATAGGACTTGATTTGTAAAGGCACACACCTGTCTATTAGTGTTGAGCGATACCATCCAATATCGTGAAATATCGGATGGGATTGGATAGGACCGATACCCAAAAAGTATCGGATATCGCCGATTCCGATACCGGAAACCAATGCAAGTCAATGGGACAGAAATATTGGAATTAATATAAACTATTTCCTTCCTTGTAGGTTAAATCTACATGAAGAAAAACAACTAATAATAATGCAGAATGTATTGGGGGAGGTGGAGGAGACATAAAAGGCATACAGGTTTAGCCCAATCAAATGGAATAGCAGGAATAATTTTTTTTTTTAAAGACGTTCGGAGTTACAAAGATATTGACTATGTTAACTTTTTTTATATTTTGTCAGATATGTATCTTTCACTACTTCCATGCTCTTCACCTTCTTTTTTACTTCTCCCACACTTTCTCCTTCATGATCCTCAGCAGCAGCAGCATCTTTTTCATCAACTTCTTCTTCACCTTATTCATCTTCTTCTTCACCTTCTTCCTATTATTCTTTTTTTTACATTCTTCATATTCTTCTTATCCAACTATTATTCTTCTTCATATTCTACTTCTTCATCTTCTTCCTATTCTTCTTCTTCATCTTATTCTTATTTGTGACAGGCATTCCTCTAGTTGTTATCTATAAAAGTTTGAAGATTACACCTTCCGTTCTGCCTGTCACAAAAGATTTACAACAGGATTTGTCCGCGTTCAGCTTGCCTTCAGCAGGAACGGACTCACCCCCATACACTGCTTAGTCTTCTTCTGCTTATAATTTGGACAATATATTTTGCTCTGATTTTTAGCCTTATGCTTAATGTTCTTCTGCTTTTTGTTCTTCTGCTTTTTGTTCATCTGCTTCTTGGTCTTCTGCTTCTTGGTCTTCTGTCTCTTGTTGTTCTGTATCTTGGTGGTTGTCTTCATGCTTTTTGTCCTCTTGGTCATCTTCTTCAGGGTCATCTTTTTGGTCTTCTTCGGGGTGGTCTTCCGGGTCGTCGTCTTCAGGGTCATCGCTTTTGTGGCTGTCGTCTTCTTCGGGGTGGTCTTCAGGGTCGTCGTCTTCAGGGTCGTCGTCAAGGAGATCCAGAGTGATAACCAAAAACCATTTCTAAAAGCTTGAACTTGGAAATGTAGCAGAAGGTACAAGAAGGCTGAGGAACTGCTGAGAACCAACTGACGGTGCTGGAACCCAGATGGGTAGCAGAAGGAACAAGAGCCAATGGCACTACCGAGGACCAGCTAACGGTGCTGGAACCTGGTTAATAAGCAGGAGGTACCTGTGCTAGAAAGCACTACCAAGGACCAGCAGATGTTTCTGGAACTTGGATACCAAGAAGGAGGCACCTAAGCCAAAGGCACTGCCGAGAACCAGCTGACGGTACTGGAGCCCAGATGGGTAGCAGAAGGTACCCATGAAAAACAAAGTTGCAAGGCCGCGAGCCGGCCGCAGTTAACGAAACCTACAGTCCTACAGGGGGTGCTTGTCCTATTGGCACTACGGAACCAGCCTTTGCTGCCAGATCCCGCAGCCCATATAGGAAGCACCTAAACTGCAGGCACCATAGACTCGGCTAACCAGCTGACGGTGCTGGAACCCGGAGGGGCAGCAGAAGGAACAAGAGCCAATGGCACTACCAAGGACCAGCTGACGGTACTGGAACCCGGTTACTAAGCAGGAGGTACCTGTGCTAGATAGCATTACCAAGGACCAGCAGACGTTGCTGGAACTCGGATACCGAGAAGGAGGCTCCTAATCCAAAGGCACTGCCGAGAACCAGCTGACGTTGCTGGAACCCGGATGGGTAGCAGAAGCTACAAAAGCCAATGGAACTACCGAGAACCAGCTGACGGTGCTGGAACCCGGAGGGGCAGCAGAAGGAACAAGAGCCAATGGCACTACCGAGGACCAGCTGACGGTACTGGAACCCAGATGGGTAGCAGAAGGTAGCCATGAAAAACAAAGTTGCAAGGCTGCGAGCCGGCCGCTGTTACTGAAACCCACAGTCCTACAGGGGGTGCTTGTCCTATTGGCACTATGGAACCAGCCTTTATTGCCAGATCCCATAGCCCACATAGGAGGCACCTAAACTGCAGGCACCATAGAGTCGGCTAACCCGACTGCAACACGACAGGACAACGTATTGTTGGCAATGTGACATTAACACTACCCGGAAACAGCAGGCGTGCTGGAACCAGGCTGGGCAGGAGGGAGTACCCATGCCAAAGACACTGCCGAGAACCAGCTAACGGTGCTGGAACCCGGAGGGGCAGCAGAAGGAACATGAGTCAATGGCACTACCGAGGACCAGCTAACGGTACTGGAACCCAGTTACTAAGCAGGAGGTACCTGTGCTAGAAAGCACTACCAAGGACCAGCAGACATTGCTGGAACTCGGATACCGAGAAGGGGGCACCTAAGCCAAAGGAATTGCCGAGAACCAGCTGACGGTGCTGGAACCCGGATGGGTAGCAGAAGCTACAAAAGCCAATGGAACTACCGAGAACCAGCTGACGGTGCTGGAACCCGGAGGGGCAGCAGAAGGAACAAGAGCCAATGGCACTACCGAGGACCAGCTGACGGTACTGGAACCCAGATGGGTAGCAGAAGGTAGCCATGAAAAACAAAGTTGCAAGGCTGCGAGCCGGCCGCTGTTACTGAAATCCACAGTCCTACAGGGGGTGCTTGTCCTATTGGCACTATGGAACCAGCCTTTATTGCCAGATCCCATAGCCCACATAGGAAGCACCTAAACTGCAGGCACCATAGAGTCGGCTAACCCGACTGCAACACGACAGGACAACGTATTGTTGGCAAAGTGACATTAACACTACCCGGAAACAGCAGGCATGCTGGAACCAGGCTGGGCAGGAGGGAGTACCCATGCCAAAGACACTGCCAAGAACCAGCTGACGGTGCTGGAACCCTGGGTAACTACTACAAACAGAGTGGAGACAGAGGCCTAATTGGAGCAAGTTTAAAATCTGTAGTTGTGTGAGTGTGGACAGAGTAGGAGAAATTGCCGGACACTCAGCTGGGGATCAGCTGACATTACTGTACTCCAATAACACTGGAGCATATGTCGATTGTGCAGACGGCACTTCTGAGCAGCAACTGGTGGTGTTGGAGCCCAGGGTAAATACTAGAGACAGAGTGGAGCCAGAGGCCTAATTGGAGCAAGTTTAAAATCAGTAGTAGTGTGAATGTGGAGGGAGAAGGAGATATTGCCGGACACACAGCAGGGGAGCAACTGGCGTCACTGAACCCCCACTAACACAGGAGCTAGTGTTTTTCTCTGTGCAGACGGCACTTCTGAGCAACAACTGGTGGTATTGGAGCCAAGGGTCATTCATGGAGTAGGCTAAGGCCGAATTGGAGCAAGTTTAATATCTGATGTTGGGATGAATGTGGAGGGAGCAGGAGATATTGCCGGACACACAGCAGGAGAGCAGCTGGCGTTCCTGAACCCCACTAACACTGGAGCATGTGTTTTTCTCTGTGCATACGGCACTTCTGAGCAACAGCTGGCGGTGTTGGAGCCCAGGGATTACAGTTCAGTGGTAGAAACATGAACACAACAGGAGACCTGGATACTGTTGCCAACCAATTATTTATTCTGGAAAGGACTGGCAAATTCCGGTGAGATCCAAGCCTTGTTCATTTTCAGAAAAGTAAGCTGGTCAATGTTATCGGAGGATAGTCTCGTGCGACGGTCTGTTAGTACACCACCTGCGGCACTAAAGACGCATTCCGATAATACATTAGCAGTAGGACAAGCCAGCACCTCCAATGCATACTGGCTAAGCTCTGGCCATGTATCCAGCTTAGAGACCAAAAACTTGAAGGGGGAAGAGCCGTCTTGGAGTACACTGATGTGCAAGACATGTAGTCTGTCACCATCTGACGGAAACATTGCCTCCTGCTGACTGGAGCCGTCTGTGATGGTGTAAACTTTTGCTGCGAGCACACAAAACTTTGCCACATTTGGGCCATACTAGTCTTGCCTTGTGCTGAGGCGCTACCTCTGCTCCCTCTCTGTGCAGAGCTTCCTCCACTGCCTCGATGCACAGAGCTTTGTAAAGCACTAGCAGCACTGCTCTCGGGTGGAATGGAGAACATGATGGAATGCACCAGTGTGTCTTGGTGCTCCAGCATTTTACGCTCCCGGTTCAACGGTGTTATGAGGCTTTGTAAGTTGTCCCAGTAGCGAGGATCTAGGAGTGTGTACATCCAATAATCAGCCGTGTTGAGAATGTGGGCGATGCAGCGGTCGTTTCTCAGGCATTGCAGCATGAAATCAACCATGTGCTGCAGACTCCCAACTGCCCAAGAAGCACTGTCCCCTGCTTGAGGCGTCATCACTGCCTGCTCTGCATCACCCCACCCTCGCTGTACATACTGACTACTAGAGCATTGTTTACCTCCCTCCTCTGGAGAGATGTCTTCCTCCTCTATTGACTCCTCCTCATCCTCCTCACAAAGTGTCCCCTGCCTAGGCCTTTGTGAAGAACCACGTTGCGCAGACTGTCCAGAAGCAGATGCCATTTGTGACTCCTCATCCTCCACCTCTTCCAAAACCTTCTCCCTTAGTGCTTGCAGTGTTTTTTGAAGCAGGCAGATAAGGGGGACAGTCATGCTGACTAGTGCATCATCTGCACTCGCCATCCGCGTGGAATCATCGAAGGCACGCAAAACGTGGCAGATGTCCTTCATAGAGGCCCACTCAGTGGTGCTGAAGTGTGACCGGCGCACAGTGCGACTTGTTTGTGCCTAATGCAGCTGGTACTCCATTACTGCTGCCTGCTGCTCACACAACCGCTCCAACATATGTAATGTTGAATTCCACCTGTTGGGTAGGTCACATATGATGCGATGTTCCGGAAGGCGGAATCGGCGCTACAGAGCTGCAATGCGCGATCTTTCCATGTTGGAACGCCGCAAGTGAGCGCACTCTATGTGGACCTTGTGCAGCAGTTCATCAAGATCCGGATAGTCCCTCAGAAAGCTCTGCATGACCAAGTTGAGCACATGTGCCAGACATGGGATGTGAGTGAGGTTGCCTAGGCCGAGAGCTGCCACCAGATTTCCACCATTGTCACACACTACCAAGCCTGGCTGGAGATTCACTGGCACAAACCACACGTCGCTCTCCTGCTTGATGGCATTCCAGAGCTCCTGCGCTGTGTGGCTTCGATTCCCCAAAGAAATTAATTTCAGTATGGTCTGTTGACGTTTGGCCACGACAGTGCTCATATCGGTCGTAACAGGTAAGCGTTCACGGGTCCATGTGGAGGTAGAACGTGACGGCTCCTGCAGCGCTGATTCAGAGGAACTGGAGTATGAGCAGGAGTCAATGTGTACAGACTGGATTCCTGCAATCCTTGGAGTTGGCAGAACACGTACAGCGCCACTCTCAAGATCTGTACCCGGCTCCACAACATTGACCCAATGGGCAGTGAGGGAACGGTATCGTCCCTGTCTATGGTTACTGGTCCACGCATCGGTGGTCAGGTGGACCTTGCTACTGACGGCGTTTAGTAGCGCATGTTTAATTTTGTCCTCCACATGCTTTTGCAGGGCAGGTACGGCTTGCCTGCTGAAATAAAAGTGGCTGGGCACGGTGAATTGTGGGACTGCCAATCCCATGAAGTTACGGTAGGTGTCAGTCTCCACCTGCCTGAATGAGAGTATTTCAAGGGCCAGTAGTTTTGCAATGCTAGCATTCAGAGCCTGTGCTCGGGGATGGTTTGCAGAGTATGGCTGCCTTTTCTCCCATGCCTGTGCTACCGATGGCTGTAGAGTGGCCTGGGAGTGTGAGGATGACAGGGAACATGGTGCTGTGGGTGGAATGTCACTGGGTCTCTGGACAACAGTGCCAGAGATTCTTTCATGGCGATCCTTTGAGGAAGCCAAACCAGCTGTGTGTGAGCTGGAGGAAGAGGCTACAACACGAGCTGAAGAGGTGGTAGGTGGCACTGTAGGTTGGCCAACGTCTTCAGTGTGTCTTTGTAACTCCACCACGTGCTTGGTCCGCACATGTTTCCACATATTTGTGGTACTGAGGTGGCTGATACTTTTCCCTCTTTTGACTTTATGATTACACAGCTTGCATTTGACAAAGCAAATATCATCTGCAACTGTGTCAAAAAAGGACCACGCACTGCAAGTCCTGGGAGCGCCCGTTTTGGGTTTTGGAAGAGGAATGCTCCTAACGGGTGCCGAAGTGGAGGTTACAGGCAACCAAGTCTGCCCCCTCCCTCTCCCTCCTGTTTTGGCCGTTCGGGGAATCTCTTCCTCAGAGCTGCTCCCACCACCTTCCTGTTCCTCACGCCATGATGGGTCAAGGACCTCATCATCTACACTCGCCTCTTCAAACACCTGCTTCTCCTGGGTTGTCTCGCCAGCACAGTACACACCAGAAAGTGGCACCTGAGTCTCATCATCTGATGCGTACTGAGGTGTGCTGACCATAGGCACTGGCCCACCCGCCTCTTCAGATTCAGAGGGACAAAGCAGTTGCGCATCACTGCATACTCCCTCTTCTTCACATTCTAGAATGCTGCTTGGCTGGCCCCCTGTTTCCAAGCCAAGAGATTCAGAGAACAGAAGTAAAGATGGCTCCTGTCCAGGGCTCTCTGACTGCCTGGGCAATATGGCAGGTGGTGAAGAGACAGATGGTTGCTCTTCAGTGCTCTTGCCCTGAGAGGATGTGGAAGTAATTGAAGTCGATGCGTTAGCTGCCATCCATCCGACAACGGCCTCAATTTGTTCCTCCCGCAGCAGTGGGGTACGGCGAGGTCCTACAAAGCTGCGCATAAAGGACTGTTGCCTGCTAAAACTGGGGGATGCTGAGTCACTGGTGCACAGAATCCCCATGTCCTCTCCCTGCTGAAACTACACGCCCATGACCACGTGCCTTACTCCCTGCCTTCTTCATCTTGGTAGACTGATAAAGATAGGCAGAAAAGTACAAAGGGGGTGCTTAGTGTGCTTATTCCTGAACAGCTGCTAACAGTTATAAGAAACACTAATTTTATAAAGTGTGTGGACTACACTTTAATATGAGCTAATGTGGCCTACACAACTGTCAAGTGGAGTGTTTGGTGAACTTTATTTACATGTTTTTTTTTCAGAAAAACAAACAGGATGTGACCAAAGATGTGAAAGCGATAGTATCACAAACTTTTTGGAGCTATTACAATGCAGGAAGGTAACCTACAATGCAATAGATGAGGCTCCAAAAAATAGGCTAATACTAATCTGGCTGCGGCTGCAGGGCACAAGCCAAAAAAGGCTCCTCTATCTTCTCCTATATAGTGTTTGCAACCAACCAATGTAGATGGATACGGATGGAAGCACACTAATAGGAGAAAAAAAAATCAGGAAAAATGAGCTGCAATAAAACAAAAAAAGGACTATGTATGAGGCAGTGACGCACGCTGAGCGGGCTACAACCAGAGGTGGCTGCAGAACACACTACAACGTGAGCTGCACTCACACACAGAGACCTCACAGACAGCCGTGAACAGTGCAGAGAACTGGGCGCTAGCACTGAAAGGCTGCAGAAAGGCTCCGCTGTCTACTCCTATAGTGTTTGCAACCAATGTTGATGGATACGGATGGATGCACACTAATAGGAGAATTAATGAAAAATGAGCAGCAATAAAACAAAAATAAATATGTATGAGGCAGTGACGCACTCTGAGCGGCCTACAACCAGAGGTGGCTGCAGGACACACTACAGCGTGAGCTGCACTCACACAGACCTTGCAGACAGCTGTGAACAGCGCTGCAAGGCAAAAGAAAGCTGCAGTGATTGATAATGTAGCCTGGGTAAAGCACAATATTATATAGCAAATCGCTATCTCTAACTGTCCCTCAGAGTCTTGAACAGCAGCCTGTCCCTAACTGAATTCACAGCAGAGTGAACCCTAAATGGCTGCGGCGGCTTTTATAGTGCATCATGACTTCATTTCAGCAGCCAACCACAGCCATGCCATTAGTTAACATGCTTACATGCCTAACAGGATGTGCCGACACTTCTGAGGATTTCTCATTGGCTGAATAAAATCAAACTGGCTCATTGCATTATGGGAACTTCCGATTCCGGTATTCGATATGCAAAAAGTATCGGAACTCAGTATCGGAATTCCGATACAGCGAATATCGGCCGATACCCGATATTTGCGGTATCGGAATGCTCAACACTACTGTCTATTTAAGACCTTACAGGTCTTGCCAGACCAAATGAGAATCATGGGGTCAAAGGAACTGGCCAAGGAGCTCAGAGACAGAATTGTGGCAAGGCACAGATCTGCCCAAAGTTACAAAAGAATTTCTGCCGTACTTAAGGTTCCTAAGAGCACAGTGGCCTCCATAATCCTTAAATGGAAGAAGTTTAGGACCACCAGAAGTCTTCCTAGACCTGGTTGTACAGCCAAACTGAGCAAACGTGGAAGAAGAGCCTTGGTGAAAGAGGTAAAGAAGAACCCCAAGATCACTATGGCTGAGCTCCACAGATGCAGTAGGGAGATGGGAGAAAGTTCCACACAGTCAACTATCACTGCAGCCCTCCACTAGTAAGGCTGGTTTCACATTAGCTTTTTTGCGCACAGCGCATCGTGCACTGTTGCTTGCGCCATTCTCCCCTATGTTTAACATGGCAGGCGCATGGTCTAGCGCATGCACGCGTTCATCAGCATTTTCATGCGCTGCGCTTTTTCCAGTTGTGCGCCCAGACGTGCTAGACGTAACATGTTCCATTTTTTGTTCCGCCCAACCTCGTCAAAAAAGCGCATGTGCACGCGTGCGCACGGAATGCGCCAAAAAAAATCACATTACAGGATATGGGGTTGCTGGTGTGCACTTGGTCATGCGCACTCCAGCGCTTTTGAGCACATGCGATTTTTGAGTAAACAATGTCTAGACACTGGTTATACCACCTCCTACACAAAGAAACATTGTTTGTGGGTTGTGGAGATAAAAGAAGGTGTGTGCAATGGCTGACCACTATCTACTGAAAGCCTGGAAGAGAACATATTCTTAAACCTAAAGTCTGCCTGTCTTTTGTAATGTATTATGTACAAATGCCTTTTATTTTTTTTATTGCGGCATGTCTTCTGGATCAGAATACACACCATCCCGTGAAGAAATGGCCCAAGCAGAGCGTGATCTGAGTATCTTCCTGCCCTACAGTTTTGGTAAGTATAGCTGCTGCATCTACACATGTGTACAATAATTTTTGATCTTTTTCAGACATCTTCGGACACGGCATCAGAGTCAGCAGTGCAGGAGCAGCCACATCAAGTCCCGGCAGGGAGACGGGCTGTAAATATAGACTGACTTTTTTTCTGTCCTTATTTTCATCTTCAATCTTTCTTCTTTTCTGTATCTTTTTCTATCTTTTTCAGTCACAATTTTTTCCAAGATTATAATGTTTTTTGTTTTTTCTTGGTTCCACAACGGGATGAAGACATCTATCTGGACAACGAGGCCCTGATCCACCTGGTTCAGGAGCATGTCCTGTTGTTGGACAGCCGTGATCATCAGCACGCGGAAACGACGGTGACCCGGATGCTATGGAATGAGGTGGCCGCTGCGCTGATGGATGGCTGGGACCACGCCTGTGCCAGGGTCCACAAGGATTTCCGTAAGTATTTCAATGCTCTTTGATGCCGCAGTCACCTTGGGCGTGATGACACAGTTGTGTGTCATGCTGGATATTTTCCAGCATGGTCCACACTTGTGTTATCATGGCCAAAAGTGAGTGCATTGTGTACTGTATTGCTGTTTGGTGCCGCATTGACTACTGGGCGTGATAACACAGTTGTGTGGCATGCTGGATATTTTCCAGCATGACAAGATCAGCTGTGGCAAAGAATGCTTAGTACCACATGTGTAGCCCTCAGGGGTTACATGTCAATAGCTTGGAGGATTCCCATTCAAAATAAAACATAACCTTTAATAATCCATTAAAATCTAAGACATCACATAAACAACACATAAACAAACATAATAGTGCTTGTGCGTATCAGCGCTCATTTAAAAAAGTGGTTCGGTCTCACCATTAATCCTGGACATAAGCGCCCCGGCGTATTTTTCAGATGTCCCCTGCTGGGTATTCGGGTCCATATAGCAGCACAAGACAGTGTATGAAAAAGGAGGTTAATACGGTTACAGTTGTGCAGCCAGGTGTGCAGTTTTCCCTATCCTCCCTGTCGTGCCCAGGTATTACTCCTGCCCTTACAAGTACAGGCCCCAAATGGACCCTATAGTGTCACCCCTCAGTCCTCAGAAGGGGTATTAGCTCCCTACATGTTTCCTCTCCAATAACGGGGATTCCTCAGGGGAGTTATATAATTAGATATAAGGGGGTTTGAATATATTTGTCCATAAAGAAGGGGTGCCGCAATGGCTGGGTGTCTCAACCAGCAGAGTGACCGTCCATATCACTGCCAAAATGTAAGTTGTGTGGCATGCTGGATATTTTCCAGCATGGTACACAACTGTGATATCATGGCCAAAAGTGAGTGCATTGTGTATTATATTGCTGTTTGGTGCCACATTGACCATTGGGCGTGATAACACAATTGTGTGGCATGCTGGATATTTTCCAGAATGGTACACAACTGTGATATCATGGCCAAAAGTGAGTGCATTGTGTATTGTATTGCTGTTTGGTGCCGCATTGACTATTGGGCGTGATAACACAGTTGTGTGGCATGATGGATATTTTCCAGCAAGGTACACACTTGTGATATCATGGCCAAAAGTGAGTGCATTGTGTATTGTATTGCTGTTTGGTGTCTCATTGACTGTTGGCCATGTTCACACAGATGTGTGTGATGATAGAGAATTTTCCTTCAGTGCATTGTGTAATTTTTTTCTTTGTTTTCCCCACAGTGAACAAAGTCAGAACCCACTGGCGCTCGATAAAGGACCCCTTCAACAAGGATGTTCGTGAGAAGGGACAGGTTCGCAGTGGTTCAGCGGCAAGGACCAAAAGCAAATACTGGCATCATCGGGAGTTGGCATTCCTAAGAGCTGTTCTTGCCAGCAGAGCGTAAGTATTTTGTTGCATTGTATTTTTTTTAAATCTGTGCTTTTCTATTCCACAGCAGTTGGCGCTTGAAAATGCATGATATTAATGTTTTTCTTTTCTTTTCACAGCACCTGGAGCAGCACCCTGCAACCTGTCCCTGGAGTAGTCCTTCATCGAACGACCTCGGACCCGTCCCAGCCATCTGACAGCCAAGAAGCAGCTTGCAGTTCGGCAACACAGACAACTGGAGACCAGGAAGCTGGTATGTCCTGTCTTCCCCATCCCAGGTCTCTGCCATTGGTTTTGCGGGCACTTCCCTCCAGCGGCAGAGGGCCTTGGACAGGAATGTCATGCCCGAGTTAAGGTACTTGAGCTCGGCCTTTCTGAACAGCCTCAGGCTAGTTTCACACTTGCTTTTTTTTGCAGCGCGTTTTTCCCGCAAAAAAACGCATTGAAAAAACGCATACAAAAGCATACAACTGCTGCGTTTTTTTCAAGCATTTTTATGAGCATGCATGAAAAAAACGCAGCGTTTTTATGCGTTTGTATGCGTTTTTAGTGCGTTTTTACCGCGTTTGCGTTTTTTTCCAACATTAGGTGGCCCCTCACACTAACCCAAACCATGACTTTACTAACCCTAACCCTGACCCTAACCCTAACCCTAACTCTGACCCTAACCCTAACCCTAACCCTGACCCTAACCCTTAACCAAATCATACTTAACCCTAACCCAAACCCTAAACCCTAACTAACCCTAACCCTAACCCTAACCCTAACCCTGACCCTAACCCTAACCCTGACCCTAACCCTAACCCTAACCCTGACCCTAACCCTTAACCAAACCATACTTAACCCTAACCCTGACCCTAACCCTGACCCTAACCCTTAACCAAACCATACTTAACCCTAACCCTGACCCTAACCCTAACCCTGACCCTAACCCTTAACAAAACCATACTTAACCCTAACCCTGACCCTAACCCTAACCCTAACCCTGACCCTAACCCTTAACCAAACCATACTTAACCCTAACCCTGACCCTAACCCTAACCCTGACCCTAACCCTTAACAAAACCATACTTAACCCTAACCCTGACCCTAACCATAACCCTAACCCTGACCCTAACCCTTAACCAAACCATACTTAACCCTAACCCTGACCCAAACCCCAACCCTAACCCTGACCCTGACCCTAACCCTAACCCTAAACCCCCTTAACTAACCCTAACTCTAACCCAAACCCCTAAATTCCATGGTTAACAAAAAAAAACGCATGTGCAAAAAAACGCATACATGAGCATGCCAGTGCCCACATATGCGCATCCATAGGCTATAATGGCCATTTTTAGCGCAAAACGTGCGCATATGTGCGCATGCGCTTTTTTGCAGGGCCAAAAAATGCAACATGCTGCGTCTGGAAAATACAAACGCACACCCCAAAAAAACGCAGCGCATGAAAATCGCATACATGCGCTTACAAGCGCGCAGGTATGCGCACCCATGTTAAATATAGGGGAAAAAACGCATGCGCACATATGTGTTTTTTTCCAGCGCTAAAAAACGCAAATGTGAAACCAGCCTTAAGGCGCTGTCAGACAGAATGGAAAGTGGTGTGCTCTCATGGAACACGGTTTTAACCACCTGTTCCACCGCTTCCACTATGCCGACAGTTGCCTTGACCGTCTGGAGGCTGACCTCAACAGACCAGCGCACCATTTTTTCAACAAAATTTAACGGGCCATGGCAGAACACCTTAGTCCTGATCAACAGCTGCATGTGATGCAGGCCTGCAACACTGCTTACTTGCAGGCTTTGCAGGAGAATCAGTACATGCAGCAGTCAGTGGTGTCAATTCCAAATGTGCCACCACTGACTCGCTTCACCACACTACCGACTTCTGCTGCATACCACTGCACGGCAACCTGCATTCCAAGCCAAGCCGGACACTACTACATCACCCCGAGTGCTGCTGGACACTCCCCCGCCACCACCATAGTAAGCGCTGCTCCTGTCTTCAGCACCACCACCGCCACCGCTCCACCTGCTCCACCTGCTTGGAGCACTGCTACCTATTCTCCTGCTAGGAGCACCGCCACCACTCCTCCTAGGAGCATCACCACTGCCATCGCTCCACCTGCTTTGAGCACCGCCACCGCACCACCTTCTTGGAGCACCGCCACCTATTCTCCTGCTAGGAGCACCGCCACCACTTCTCCATCTAGGAGCACCGTCACCGCTCCTCATCCTGCTAGGAGCACCGCCACCACTTCTCCATCTAGGAGCACCGCCACCACTCTTCATCATGCTATGAGAGCTGCCACCATTCCTCATCCTGCTAGGAGCACCGCCACCACTTCTCTGTCTAGGAGCACTGCCACCACTCCTCATCCTGCTAGGAGCACCGCCACCACTTCTCCATCTAGGAGCACCGCCACTACTGATAGGGAGGGCTAAATTAACCCTTCACGGTTGCTCCAGTGATTTCCAAATTAATTCACAGATCACTAGTCCCCTTTATTTTAGTCACTTCTTTTATAATCTTTTGCTTAATTATGCAAAGTTCTCAACTACCAATAGCATCATTTCACTTTATAAGCCAATAATATTGCAAGAAAACCGTAAACTACATATATGTCCGTATCCAAAAGTAGTACAATGGCATATTCTTCAGAGTTTTACACCCTCGGTTCCCTTATCTTGCACCTGATGGGAACAGTCTGGTTTCATGACAGCCTGAACTTTTTCATACTAATTACAAAAATCTATCTTACAGCAACAAAAATGGAGAAAAGAAACCTTCAGAGAAATGGAGAAATGAAAGTTCAGCTCTGATTTTAGTTTTAACCCTTCACACCACTACTCATCCTGATAAGAGCACCGCCACCACTTCTCCGTCTAGGAGCACCGCCAACACTCCTCATCCTGATAGGAGAACCGCTAGTGCTCCTCCTCCTAGGAGCACTGCCACCACTCCTCATCCAGCTAGGAGCACCGCCAGCGCTCCTCCTCATAGGAGCACCGCCACCACCGAGCATCAGCATCAGAGGGGTGATCCTCATTTCCTCTTTTTTGGTTCAAGGACAAGGTCCACCAGCTCAGGTGGTCAAGTGCTTTAAGGTGGTCCAGCCAGGAGACTTCAGTGCCAAAGAAAAAAGCAAAAAAACAAAAGACTTTGTCTGTCTCTCCCCTCTTCTCCTAATGTGTCTCACCCTGCCTCCAGTTCCAGCACTAAGCTCCCTTCCCCCACTACTTTCGTCGCCTCTTCCCCAGAACCCCTTCCTCACCTTCCAGTCATTTCTCATCTCTCCATACCCCCAAAGTGCAACCATCGTCCCCCAACCATCATTCCCAATAATTTTTTTTTTTTAAATATAAGATAAATGATAAATTATTTTTTACCATAATACTGTTTGGTTACTGAGTCTTTCACCACCTACACACACTGCGCCGTACACAAACTGTGCGGTACACTTTGCATTTTTGCCACAACATAACTCCAGGAATGACACATGTTTCTTGTGTCATTCCTGGAAATATGTGTAGTCAAAAACACAAATATATGACTTGTTTTTTTACCACCATTAGTGTCTTCAGTCTGCTAATACTGCACAGACTGAATAGAGAGTGGTGTTGATTGCAAGGCATATCTATTGCTACCTTGCCAGGTATTATAAAAAATTAATTGAGGATGGTGTGTTTTTACCATCATCAATTGACTTTTTGTGACACAAGGCCAGAGGATTCTAGATATACCTTGTAATTAACCACATCCTCTATTCACTGTGTGGTGAATAAGCTGAGGAGATGATGGGGAAAATAGATGTCATATCTACAATACCCTGGCCTCGTATCATAACTATTTATCACACCTGGCCAGATGAATACACATATGAGTTAACCTGCAGCGTCGCTTCAGTCTGCATTATCTATTTCACGCAGACTGGAGCGATGCTGCAGTTTAACTCATATGTGTATTCACCTGCCCATGGGTGATAACATTCTGAATTCAGGATGCTTTATTTTTGCATCCTCACTTCAGCATGACACCAGGCCTGGGGATTGTAGAAGTTGTATAAATTTTATTATCTCTCCAGTCTACGTTCATACTCAAGCCACAGTGGTGATCCTACAAACAATATTTATAGTCACATGGTCAGGTGTCATAAAGAGTGATGGATGCTAGTGCATCCCCACATCACTATTTGTAACATCAGGCCTGGTGACACAAATATTAGTTGTATTATTTCCACCGTCGCTGCAAATTGAACACAAACTGTAGAGATGATAAAGGTCATACAACTTGTGTGTTTGTATGTATAGTCACCTGGTCAGGAGTATTAGTAAATTCATGATGCACAAAACACAGCATCATGAATTCACTGGTACACCTGGGCAGTTGATTATTATATTGGAGTTGTGACGAACAGCCCAAACCGCCATTCGCCACTTACGGGCGACTGACGGGGGTCCCGCTGCCACCAAAACGCGACAGACAGCGAACCCTGTGTCACCACTATGTCACAGCCCCACCACTGACAAGGGTGTATCAGCGGACGGAGGGACGAGACACACTGCCGGCACACGGCTATCACAGGCACAGTGGGGGTTTATCATAGTTATCCCACCGCTGGCACCATGTGACCAAAAATACCCAGCAAGCTAATCTCGCTCTGACAATTTGCCGCAGGGGGAGTTTAATTTGGATGCCCCACCACTGCTATCAATCTTCTAAGTACTGCGGGGAATTATGTACATCCCACTTTCACAGTTCCACTTCGGAACTTGCAGCTCTCCGGCGCCCCCTTACCCTCAGGTCAGTCAGGGAACTGCACCTAGGATAATTAGTCGCCGGACGGGCTGCCTGTTGTGAACCGGTAATTAGGCTTCTGCAGTAAGGGAATTATCAATGCTGTGGCCGCAGCCCCTCATTCAGCAATATAAAACCCTTCTGGACTGCCAGCAAGCCGCAATAGCCGTACACAACGCGCTGCCACCAGCTCCTGGTTTCTCCGCTTAAGTTATAGACTCAAGGGAGGGGTTCAAAGCCAACCCGACAAATTAGTAGCGATTACCTAACAAAGGCATATAGTTCGATTCTTAGAGCATGGAGACAGGCTAAATATTAAATCATTTATTTTCCGAAAGAGGACAGTGATTACAGATGAAAGTTGCTATAAATTTGAGCCATAAAATATGTGCAGTTACAAATATAAAATAAAAGATGGATGACCATAGAAAGTACACTCACGGTTGTTCATGGCTCTTTAGGCAAAACCATGCGGCGGAGAAAGAAGGTGGAGCCACACATCTCCACTCATCTGGAGTTCTTGTCAGCACAAGGACTGGAGCTCTTCTCAGCTGGTTTTGCCAAGGGAATGCCTTATAGACTTTGCTATGTGACATCACGGAGAGATGCATTCTGGGTTAATCCCGCCTCTCTCATCCCAATGTAGGAATCTTGCTAAAACTTATAATCCTCATAACTCTATGGGTGAAGCTAGTATGGACTCATCAGTGGTATCATGTTTCCCAGCGTAATGAGCCTATCAAGAAAATATCAAACATCTATGCGATATGACCGTCCATTTGGGAGCAAATCATATCCCAGGTTCTGGACATGGTAGAACTGCGGAAGTGACACTGAAGCGGAGCTGGGACCACTCAGATTACAAAATATGATTTTCATATCTCTACTTTGTACGGTTTTCGCAGGGCAGGCTCTTAAAGGTTTACTTCTAACTCCTGATTTCAGACAAAGAGTTTTTTGTTTTCGCACTTTTTTTCCCTCTTTCAGCTGAGGCTGAGAGAAGCCAAATGGTGTGACAGGAAGTTGGTTTTAACACTTGGGGGAAGGGAAGCTGCTGCAGTGTGCAATGTAACAGACACTGGCAGGCAGCTTCTCATAAAAAGGAGGATTTTTTAGCACATTCCAACAGAAAACATATCTTGCAGACATTGTACATCACACCTCCCCCTTAAGAGGGCGCTAAGGAGGCATTATCTCTCGGTAATCGGCCATGCGCACCTCAGCGGGTTCGCCCCGGCGGGACAACCCATCGGCATTGCCGTTTTCACTGCCCTTCCTGTGTTTTACAGTGAAGTCGTACTGTTGAAGGGCAAGGCTCCAGCGGAGCAACCTTCCATTGGTTCTGGACACTGTGTGCAACCAGCTCAGAGGGTTGTGGTCGGTTACCACCGTGAAGGCGCGCCCGTACAGGTAGGGCTGCAAACGCTGCAGTGCCCACACCATGGCCAGACACTCCTTCTCGATGGTCGAGTATGCCACTTCCCTCGGCAAAAGTTTCCGGCTAAGGTACAACACGGGGTGCTCTTAGTTCCCCGAGTCGACCTGGCTAAGCACAGCACCGAGGCCAAACTCGCTGGCGCCGGTCTGTACCAGAAACGGGCGACTGCTGTCGACTGCTCTCAACACTGGAGAGTTGCACAGGGCTGCTTTCAAAGCTTGGAAAGCCGCCTCACAGTCATCTGTCCAGTTGACTGTTTGGGGTAGCCTCTGCTTGGTGAGGTCAGTCAAGGGTTTGGCAAGGGCGCTATAGTCCTGTACGAATCGCCTATAGTACCCTGCAGTGCCCAAGAAGGACTTCACCTGTTTCTTGGTCCTGGGGGTGGGCCAGGACACGATTGCGTCCACTTTTTCTGGCTCCGGACTCATGAAACCCCCGCCTACCCGGTGCCCCAGGTAGTGGACCTTGTGCATGCCTATCTGGCACTTCCCCGGCTTGATGGTCAGGCCTGCCTGGTGAAGACGCTTGAGCCCCTCCTGGAGATGCTGAAGGTGTTACTCCCAGATGTAACTGAAGACAGCAATATCGTCTAAGTACGCCACCGCGTACTCCTCCAGTCCCCGAAGCAGGTGGTTGACCATCCGCTGGAAAGTGGCAGGGGCATTCTTCATGCCGAAGAGCATGACCGTGGACTCATACAGTCCAAAGGCGGTGATAAAGGCGGATTTCTCCTGCGCCTCAGGGCTCAGGGAAATCTGCCAGTATCCGCGACTCAAATCCATGATGGATATGTAGTTGGCGTTTGCCAACCGCTCGAGCAGATCCTCGATGCGCGGCATCGGGTGAGCATCAGAGGTTGTGATGGCGTTGAACCCCCTGTAGTCCACGCAGAACCGGGTGGTCCGATCCTTTTTAGGAACGAGGACTACAGGTGAAGCCCACGCGCTTTTTGACCGTCGAATCACCCCCAGCCTTAACATCTCATCGATCTCTTGGCACATGACTTGTTGCACCGTTTCAGAGATCCGATAAGGTGTTCGCCGTAATGGGGCGTGATTCCCGGTGTCCACCTCATGAACCGCTAACTCCGTCCTCCCCGGTTGGTTGGTGAACACAGCCCGGAAGGATTCCAGGGTGGCCATCAACTGCAACCGCTGGGATACGGTTAGCGAACCACTTATCTCCATGTCCTCAATGGACCCATCGGCCTCGGCCTGGGCCAGCATGTACAGGAGGGGATCTTCCTCCCCATCCTCTGGCAGATTGCAGACCGGTAGGACGCAAGCTTCATGTTCGTAGTGCGCCTTCAGCATGTTGACGTGAAAGGCCTTGCACCTACCCCGAGCATGGTCACGCGTGACCACGTAGGTGACCGGGTTGAGCTGTTGGTGGACGACGTACGGGCCTTCCCAGGCTGCCTGAAGCTTATCCGTTGGTACGGGGACCAGCACCCACACCTTTTGACCCACCTGGTAGGTCCGCTCCCGGGCGTTCTGGTCGTACCAGTGCTTCTGGTCAGCCTGAGCCTGCGTCATGTTATCATGCACCAACTGCGTCAAGGTCTGCATCTTGTCACGGAAGCGCACGACATAATCCACGATGGACACTTCTGTGGGGTTTGGCTCATCTTCCCAGGATTCTCTTATCAACCCAAGGGGTCCCCGGACTCGCCTGCCGTACAGGAGCTCGAAGGGGGAGAACCCGGTCGAGGCCTGTGGAACTTCTCTGTAAGCGAACAACAGGTGTGGGAGGTACCGCTCCCAGTCGCGCTCGTGGGTCTCAACCAGTATGCGGAGCATCTGTTTGAGGGTACCGTTGAAGCATTCACACAAACCATTAGTCTGTGGGTGATACGCACTCGATACCAGGTGCGTCACCTGCATTTTCTCACAGAGAGCCTCCATTAGGCGAGACATGAATTGAGTCCCTTGATCGGTAAGCATCTCCCTGGGAAATCCTACCCTTGAAAAGATGGTCACCAGTGCGTCAGCCACCTTATCTGCCCTGGTTGAAGACAGAGCTACTGCCTCTGGGTACCGGGTAGCGTAGTCTACCACGGTGAGAATATATCGCTTTCCGGAGCTGCCGGGGACGGACAGCGGTCCTACGATGTCCACCGCGATTCTCTGGAAAGGCTCCTCTATCACCGGCAAAGGAATAAGGGGAGCCTTAAGAGCAGACCCCGCCTTACCCACTTTTTGACAGGTGGCACAGGAGCGGCAGTAGTGTGTTACATCTGTCCCCATCTTGGGCCAATAGAAGTGTTGAGACAGCCGTGCCTTTGTTTTGCTGATCCCCAAGTGTCCAGCGAGTGGAATCTCATGGGCAATCCGCAACAACTCAGTTCTGAACTGATAGGGGACGACCAGCTGTCTTTCCCTCAACCACTCCTTTTGAGGATTTCCGGGTACTGTCTCCCGGTACAACCTTCCTCGTTCCCAGAACACCTTCTCCTTATCAGACTCGGAGGTGGGCGTCTTGGCGAGACTTCTCAATTTCTCCAGGCTGGCATCTGAGTGCAGAGCAGCCTGGAACTCCTTGCTGGAGGCTGCCAGAAGTGACGTCAGGGTCCCTTCTTTACTGGGACCCTCTGGAACCGGCTCTGGGTTCACCTCTGGTTCAGTCTCTCCTGTAGCAGCAGAGGGTCCAGAAGACAGTGCGATACCTGCGATCTGGGTACTCTGACTGCGTGTGACAGCTGCTATGTATGCTGCCTCCCTGGGGATTTCTACAGACCCACCAGCCGGTGCTGCCCTGGGCTCTACCTCCCCATCCACCCCCAACACTTCAGGAGCAGTGCTACTTATGGGCCTGTTACCTTCCTCGGTGGCACTGGTCAGCTGCATGGCATTACCTTCCTCATGGTCCCCATGCACCTCCCCATTTCCTTGAGCACTGTTGCTTGCTCCTGCCAGGGGTTCCTCAGCCGTCTCACTCCGCAGAGTGACGGGGCTGAGCACTTCGGTACCTGTGGACACATCTACCGTTTCAAAGAAAGGGTTAACGGGTTCAGTCGGCACAGATACATCAACATCATCATCATCCTTCCTAGGAAAAGAATGGTTATCAGTTTGCTTTGGTACATTCACATCAGCATCATACCTGGGGAAAGAATGGTTGTTAGTTGCATCATTACTCATCAAGGCATTAGCAGGTAACACATTCAGTTTCCCATCATCATCATCATCAGGGTTAACGTTACCCTTATTATCAGTTTGGGGAAGGGTGTCAGGGACGTAGTATGCAACCATCCGCCCCAAGTCAGTCCCCAATAAAACATCAGTGGGCAAATTTTCAGACACTCCCACCTCCCTCAACCCGCTCCCAGCCCCCCAATCAAGATAAACCCGGGCAACTGGCAAGGGACAACGGGTGCCTCCAATCCCGGTGACAGTCAGGGTTTTCCCCTCGACAAACTCTTCAGGGGCCGCCAGTCCAGGACGGATGAGGGTTCATTCAGCCCCGGTGTCCTTGAGGCCTGTAGCAAGACGGGCCCCCACCTGGACAGGTTGAACGTTGTCGTCAGCCCTCCCAACCACACCTCCCACCAAAAGAACAGAGGCGTTGGGCCCGGGGGCCTTGGCTGGGGGACTCTTCGGCCTATCCGGACAGGTGTAAGAGAAGTGACCAGGCCGCTTGCAGAGGTGACACAGGCGACTGTCAGTAGCCGGCCTGCTGTTGGCAACAGGGACTGGGCCTCTGGAGGGATGGCAAGCTGGGGCACTGGGGTTGGTTGCAGGCTTACCCCCTTTCCAGCTGGTGGCGACTGGCCTCCGTGTCTCGGGCTTCCGGTTGGCCTCGTAGTTGTCGGCGATCTGCGCCGCTTTGTCCGCGTTCGTTGGTTCGCGGTCCAGGATGAACTGTCGGACCTCAGCTGGGCAGAGATGCAGGAACTGGTCTTTGATCATCAGATCCCGTAGCTGCTCAAAGGATTCAACGGACAGTCCATGGATCCACTGGTCAAAGTGGGTCCTGAGTCCTTGCACCACATCACTGTAGCTATCATGTGGGCCACGTTGGAGGTGTCGGAACTTCTTTCGGTATACCTCAGGTGTCAGACGATATTTGGCGATCAGCGCCTCCTTTTTGGCGCGATAGTCATCATCATGCGCTTGCGGAAGAGAAGCAAACGCCTCCAGAGCTTTGCCTTTTAGCCCTGGGGTCAAGTACCTGGCCCATTGGTCTTCGGGCAGTCGGTACTGTCTGCAGGCTTTCTCAAAGGTTCGCAGAAACGTGTCCAAGTCCCCATCCTTTTCCATCACGGGAAAATGCTCTGGCCGGGGTTTAGGAGTCTGGACGCTGCTGGGCTCACCGCTTCAGCCTGTGGGGGCATGCCCCCCTTGTCGGAGCATCTCCAGCTCATGGGCTCTCTGAGCTTCTGCTTGGCGCTCGGCTCTCTCAGCCTCTCTTTCGGCTCTCTCCGCCTCCCGCTCGGCTCGCTGCTCTGCTCTCTCTCGAGCTTGCTGGATCAGCTGCAGGCGTCCGTCACGGTCTTCGGCAGGCAGTGCGTCCAAGGCCGCTTGCAGGTAGGGGTCCAGCGTGCTCTGGTTGAATGTGGGGCCCGTGCTCCGGAGTGGAGCCTCTGCTGCAGCCCCATTGTCACTAGGGCCAACTTCTGCGCCCGCTGGATTCTGGTCGTTATCCAGCTGCACCAGAGCCGCGATCAGTTGGTCTTTGGTTTTGTTTGTGGCTTCAATGCCTCGGTACATGCATACTGCAGCAAGATTGTCCTTTTTCTGCTGTCTGTACCAGTGTTCTCCTTTTGCCGCCATGGTTGCCAAATAAAAGATAGAAAAAGAAAAATGGAGAGAAAGGGAGGGGATACTTGCAAGTACACACTAATGTCTCAGGACTAATAACCACTGAATCTGTTCTCCAAAACCTATGATGCAGGATTCTCACAGGAACCGTGCAGGTTTTTAGTGAGAGGAATGATTGCTCAAACCAAATCACTAATGCTCTAGGATAATCCCACCGCTGCCACCAATATGTGACGAACAGCCCGAACCGCCGTTCGCCACTTACGGGCGACTGACGGGGGTCCCGCTGCCACCAAAACGCGACGGACAGCGAACCCTGTGTCACCACTATGTCACAGCCCCACCACTGACACGGGTGTATCAGCGGACGGAGGGGCGAGACACACTGCCGGCACACGGCTATCACAGACACAGTGGGGGCTTATCATAGTTATCCCACCGCTGGCACCATGTGACCAAAAATACCCAGCAAGCTAATCTCGCTCTGACAATTTGCCGCAGGGGGAGTTTAATTTGGAAGCCCCACCACTGCTATCAATCTTCTAAGTACTGCGGGGATTTATGTACATCCCACTTTCTCAGTTCCACTTCGGAACTTCGGAACTTGCAGCTCTCCGGCGCCCCCCTTACCCTCAGGTCAGTCAGGGAACTGCACCTAGGATAATTAGTCGCCGGACGGGCTGCCTGTTGTGAACCGGTAATTAGGCTTCTGCAGTAAGGGAATTATCAATGCTGTGGCCGCAGCCCCTCATTCAGCAATATAAAAACCTTCTGGACTGCCAGCGAGCCGCAATAGCCGTACACAACGCGCTGCCACCAGCTCCTGGTTTCTCCGCTTAAGTTATAGACTTAAGGGAGGGGTTCGAAGCCAACCCGACAAATTAGTAGCGATTACCTAACAAAGGCGTATAGTTCGATTCTTAGAGCATGGAGACAGGCTAAATATTAAATCATTTATTTTCCGAAAGAGGACAGTGATTACAGATGAAAGTTGCTATAAATTTGAGCTATAAAATATGTGCAGTTACAAATATAAAATAAAAGATGGATGACCATAGAAAGTACACTCACGGTTGTTCATGGCTCTTTAGGCAAAACCATGCGGCGGGGAAAGAAGGCGGAGCCACACATCTCCACTCATCTGGAGTTCTTGTCAGCACAAGGACTGGAGCTCTTTTTAGCTGGTTTTGCCAAGGGAATGCCTTATAGACTTTGCTATGTGACATCACGGAGAGATGCATTCTGGGTTAATCCCGCCTCTCTCATCCCAATGTAGGAATCTTGCTAAAACTTATAATCCTCATAACTCTATGGGGGAAGCTAGTATGGACTCATCAGTGGTATCATGTTTCCCAGCGTAATGAGCCCATCAAGAAAACATCAAACATCTATGCGATATGACCGTCCATTTGGGAGCAAATCATATCCCAGGTTCTGGACATGGTAGAACTGCGGAAGTGACACTGAAGCGGAGCTGGGACCGCTCAGATTACAAAATATGATTTTCATATCTCTACTTTGTACGGTTTTCGCAGGGCAGGCTCTTAAAGGTTTTCTTCTAACTCCTGATTTCAGACAAAGAGTTTTTTGTTTTCGCACTTTTTTTTCCTCTTTCAGCTGAGGCTGAAAGAAGCCAAATGGTGTGACAGGAAGTTGGTTTTAACACTTGGGGGGAAGGGAAGCTGCTGCAGTGTGCAATGTAACAGACACTGGCAGGCAGTTTCTCACAAAAAGGAGGATTTTTTAGCACATTCCAACAGAAAACATATCTTGCAGACATTGTACATCACAGGAGTGTATAAAAACAGAATGCACTCTGTACAGGTATCAAAACAGTTTTTTTTATTAACATGCATACAAGAAAAAATCTTTACACAATTTGATCTTGCCATTCCACCCGTCCTACATCTGAGATAAAGTAGGCCGCAAATTGGTCCCTCATTTTGCCAACTTCAACGGATGACCTGAGAGGGTGCTGATTGAATTCTGGCAATGGGTTTGCAGCTGGTTCATCTAGTTCAAAGTTCTGGTGCTCTTTAGCCATCACAAAATTATGAAGAACCCCACACACATTCACCACCTCATCCATTGTTTCCAGTTTCAGATTAATGGCTGTGGCGAGAATGCACCATCTGGAGACAAGAATACCAAAGGCGCACTCTACAGTTCTTTGTGCCCTGGTCAGTCTGTAATTAAATATTTTTTTGTGTGGTCCAAGTCCCGGCTGGAGTAGGGTTTTGGCACATTTGAAAGGCCTCATTCCCAACCATTACAAATGGCTGTGGCGGACCTTCGGTGTTGGGAAGAGGCCGTGGCATGGGGAAAATGAAATGGCTGCCATACAACCTCTGGCCCATGTGAGTTCTTAAAAACCTGGGAGTCATTCCCACGGCCAAATGATCCAATGTCCACTGCAACAAACACACAGTCTGCATCCGCAATGGCCATGAGTACTGTAGAAAAGTACTTTTTGTAGTTGTAGTAGTCCGAGCCTGTTCTTTTGGGTTTGATTATCCTGATGTGTTTCCCATTCACCGCTCCCAAGCAGTTGGGAAAATCGCAGACTGTCCAGAATTTTGCAGCAATTTCCATCCACTTTTCCATGGTGGGCAGGGGCATAAATTCTGGACAGAGAACGTCCCACAAAGCCCGGCAGGTGTCCGCAACAATTCCAGACAAGGTGGAGATTCCAATCCGGTACTGGAAGTGGAGTGAAGAGAGGGTCTCTCCAGTAGCCAGGAATCTGTGAAACCACGAAAGAACATAAATTAATATTTATGTATATGGTTTTTTAAACAAAAAAAAAACCTACATGGCATAACATGAATTCTGCAGGCTTTTGTTTATTACATTGCAGAACAATAATTCTGCTGGCTTTTGATAACTACATACAGAACAAGAATTCTGCAGGCTACGGAATATTACATGGCAGAACAAAGAAAATTATGCAGGCATTGGTTTTTAAATATTATGTACCTTAATGTGACCAGGAGCTGTTCCTCAGGAGGAATGGCACGATGGAGCTGTGTGTCCTGTCTCCGGATGGCTTCTTGGACACGAGCAAGCAAATCCCTGAAGCTTGGTTGGTACATCCGGGTATAGTCAGTAAATTTCTCTGGGTTTGCCTGGAGCTCTCTGTAGAGGGTGTGGTACGCTCCACGGCTCTCCCGGAGTTCAACAATCGGATGTGTCCACAAACGCCGCCGCTGCTGTCTTCGCCATCTCTCTCCCTTTGTTGCTGGCAAGCAAATGCAAAAGCCTGAGCCAGCGCAACGTCTAGATCCAAGTTGAAGTGAAAACTCTTCCAGCGCAGATCCATGTTGACAAAGGAAAAAGCAAGCAAATCTGAAGAATTGAGCTGCAAACAGGGTATATATAAAGATTTCCCATGAGACGTGCCCACTGATGTCCCATTGGTGGAGTCTGTTTCAAGAATTTCACAACGATTTTCATCCTGTGAAATGTGACACCCAGACAACGTATACGCATAAAAAACGCAAACGCATGTAAAAACGCATGAAAACGCATACAAACGCTGCATTTTTTTGTCGTCACGCACACGCTAATGCGTAAAAAAATCGCTGTGTTGACAAGCATTTGCAAGAGTTTATTCAGCGTGTTTTAAGTGCACACAAAACGGCGCTGGTGTGAAACTAGCCTAAGGCCTTTATGACAGAGTGGCCTGACGGAAGCCTCTCCTCGGTTCCAGACATATTAAAGCCCGCATAGAGTTTGCTAAAAACACATGAAGGACTCGCAGACTATGAGAAATAGGTGAAAGGGATAATGTGGATATTGTCCACTCTGACGAATAATTGGAGGTTCAAAGTATTTCACATAAAGAATGGTGGTTTGTTCAACGCGTTTCAAAGTCTGAATAACTTCTTCATCAGGAAATACCACATTAATATTAATCTAAAAGATGCCTTTCCATTACTAACCCAATAGTAAGTTTTGAAATATACATACAGCCAGAGTAAAGTTCTTTAAATTAATTAAATGACACAGACTCCATTAATTTGAAATAAAATTACACAAATTTAAACTCACCTTAAACCCATTCAGTTGAAGCTCGCATCCCCTGTAATAAAAACAGAAAATAATAAAGAACCATGATACTTGCCTTATGCCCATGTCACATGTACAAAAAAAAATATTAACAACCATATCCCTCACCAGTCCAAAGTGAAAATGTCTCACGCCATAATCCATGTCTGCGATATTTGGTTTACAACCTGGACGGTGCCATGATGCGACTGTCCAGGCTGACAAAACCACAGGAAAATGTGCTGCTGCGAGTGCAGTCTCAGTGACTAGCGGTGATGTCATGGAGGTTACCGCAGGTCACTAAGGCTGCATTTCCACACTTCACTGGGCCGTGACGATGAACTTTGGTGAAAGAGATTGCAGTGACAGCTTCTGACAGAGAAAAAAATAGTTTCTCCCTACCTGCCCGAATGCTCCAATTGAATGATAAGTTTCTCCCTATATATGCACGCATGGAGACACCTGTTACTCATAGGCAGTGGTCAGTTAGAAAGCCGTCAAGGACTTACCTGTCAGAATAGTCCCCCTGTGGCTCGATTTCTGGTGTCTTTTAAACTATGTCTTTCTCTAATATGCCGAAGGATTTTATAATTAAACATATATTGCAAGTATCAACTGTCAGGCTCACTTTAACTATAACACTATAAAACTTAAGCCATAGCCACTGCTAACCATAGTATCTAAGGGGTTAGCAGAATCAAAGTTATTGTAACAACCCTGTTGGCATCACTGCATGGCCTCCCTTCCCCTGCACACCAACTTACTCACTGCTCCGGGTCATGCTATGAATTCTGTTTGCTGCCAGTCCTATGCTCTGTGCTCTGTGTCTCTGTTCTCCTGTATGCTTCCTGGCTATGTATGCATAGGGGGGGCGGCGCCAGAACTCTCTGGTTCTCATGCAGTCAGGGTGCACCTGTTCAATCTGTCCCTGACCCATTACCAAGAGCCCTCGACTATTTAGATCCGCCACACCCACTGAACATTGCCTGTACAATGTCTAAAACTCAGTGTTTTGCTGCTGAGGAAGCCAGGCCCTGTTCTGTGTATCTCCTTCTCTGGAGGAATACTCCTAGCCTTGCTTTGTATTGTTTGTCTGCCCTTCAGGATGCTGCCTATCCTGGTCTCTGTGTCTTGGTCCTAGCTTTGTGTTTACTTGTCCTTCTGCCTGCCAGGAGGCAGAATATCCTGGTCCTTGAGTCTTTGTCCCTGTACCTTGTCTTCTACTGTCTCCTTGTCTGTGGCTTTCTTTCCTACTGTGTCTTTCCTTGTGTCCTCCCTGTCTGTGCTTCTGCACCCTTGCAGCTCTGTCTGTGCCTCTGCACCCTTGCAGCTCTGTCTGTGCCTCTGCACCCGTGCAGCTCTGTCTGTGCCTCTGCACCCTGGCAGCTCTGTCTGTGCCTTTGCAGCTCTGACTGCTCTGCACCCTTGCAGCTCAGCTTACTCTGCTGCTGCAGAACCTCTTGCTGCAGCTTCTTTCCACAGACCTTGTGGTTCAGCTTACTCTACTGCTGCAGAACCTCTTGCTGCAGCTTCTCTCCAAAGACCTTGTGGTTCAGCTTTGCTCTGCTACTGCTGCCGCTGCAGAAGCTCTTGCTGCAGCTTCTCCCCTCAGAACTTGTGGTTACGCTTTACTCCGCTATCCTGCGGCTACTCCTACTCCGCACTCCAGCGGCTCTGCCTACTCCACACTCCTGCGGCTCCACCTACTCCGCACTCCTGTGGCTTCGCCTACTCCGCACTCCTGCCTGTATCCATACCTACACCTCCTGTGTGAACAGGTCCAAAACCTGTTCCTTCACATTCCACTCCTTCCTGCCTATACCGATACCTGCTCCTGCTGTGTGAACAGGCCCCTACCTGTTTCTTCTCATACCACGCCAGCCTGCTCGGTGTCTCCAAGCCGTGTCCGCCTGTCCTGTGTCTCCAAGCCGTGCCCGCCTGTCCTGTGTCTCCAAGCCGTGCCCGCCTGTCCTGTGTCTCCAAGCCATGCCCGCCTGTCCTGTGTCTCCAAGCCGTGCCCGCCTGCCCTGTGTCTCCAAGCCGTGCCCGCCTGCCCTGTGTCTCCAAGCCGTGCCCGCCTGACCTGTGTCTCCAAGCCGTGCCTGCCTGCCCTGTGTCTCCAAGCCGTGCCCGCTTGACCTGTGTCTCAGCATACCTGTCACTTGCACCTGACCAGGTGTCCTGTCCCCGAGTGGGATCAGCAGCCACAGCCAGACGTCACCCTGGAGTGGCACCCGGCCACTACCTGCCCCGTGTCTCCAAGCCATTCCCGCCTGTCCTGTGTCTCCAAGCCATGCCCACCTGCCCTGTGTCTCCAAGCCGTGCCCGCTTGCCCTATGTCTCAGCATACCTGTCACTTGCACCTGACCAGGTGTCCTGTCCCTGAGTGGGATCAGCAGCCACAGCCTGACGTCACCCTGAAGTGGCAGCCGGCCGCTACCTGCCGCACAAGCCTGACCTCACCATCAGAGGCTCCAGTGAAGACTGAGTTGTCGTAGTCATGCCCCTTCCAGGGTAGTCTGGTCTGTGGCACAGTGGGGCCACAACTCCCTGGCTCGCGCCCATCAGCCAAGACACGAGCGTGACAGTTATCTCTAATCTTAGCTACTGCAGCATGATGGTAGGTTCATGTTACAGTTGACATCATTTATTTATGACATGGCAAAACATCAACACCTACCCAATTCCTGTACTGTACATTTATGCTTCAATGAGGGACTACTAACTGTCTAAACTTAATCAAATAAATGAACTACCAGATATATATGCAATATTCTACATTGACATTTGGTAGCATTTTTGCACAAATTAAAATGCTAAAACACATAATGACAATTACATCTGTATCTGTACATGGTTCATAAAATATATGCATGGCCTGCCATCCATACACCTTTTACAACCTTATATATTTGCAATGGTGCAATGCTACCATCTAGTGGTCTTTTATTATTAATACATTTTCTAATTGATTCGAAAGAGCTCAGATTCAAGGTTTATAGAATTTATGATAAAAAATCTTATTATTTTCAACAATATCCCTCAATGCAGTTCTAATTTTTTGGCACCTTAAGCAGCAAAAATAACATATATAAAATTGAAATTTAATTTTTAATGCATTTCTGCCTATTAATCATTGCCATTTTAGTGGCAACTTGTCAATTTGTGAAAATAGCACATCATTCCACCGAAAATATTAGCAGTGCTTCAATATGTTAATAACTTTAGCTTCCAACTTGACTTTCTTTATTTTCTGAACAGGTTATAAAAAAATATTATTTTTACAGACATTTAAAAACCATAATAAATCATTAACATGTTAATTGGTGCATGATGTATAGTCTGTAAATATATGAGAAAGTCAGATGCATTCAGTAAAATTATGCTAACTACAGTCAGAACAATCTATGCAAGTAGACAACCCTGTTAGTAACCATGATAACTGGGATAAGAATAGCTTGTTCAAAACAACTTTTACCTGTAATAAATATTTCATTGCTGCACAATAACCTGCAGTGATAATACAGATGGGGGCTGGGGAGGGCACAGCCTGAGAGGAAACCCCCCATGACTGCAATGGACGGGCAAGTTTTTCAAATTTGTTTGGGGCCTCGGTGACCTGAATGGCTGGGACCGGGTATGGGAGGAGTTCTGGGTGGGGATGGCCTGGGGTAGTGTGGAGAAAGATCAGGAAAGCCACATTCATCATTAAGGAGTAGAAAACTGAAGACCCACCTGACACCACATAAAGGATGGAGACAGTGGATGCGCTCATGTCCAGGCTCCAGGACATGGCCCGTTCCAGGAGGGGAGGATGGCTTCAGTCCCAGCTGTCATCTCTCCTCAGGGCGGTGGACGAACCGGGAACTAGCCAGCGGGGCAGAAGGACCAGGCCCCCTGAAAGGTTGTCACCGGAGGTGACTGTGCGCAGCAGGCGCCGGCTGCGGACCACCTCCATTGACCCTGCAGGCGGCGCGAGTACTGGGGTAGCTTCTCCCCACAGCGGTAGCTTCCCCCCACAGCGCCCATCCTGGCAGGAATCCGCCCAGCCGGCCTGCGGGCGCAGGAAGATAGAGAGCGGGAGCCGCGCCGGAACTACAGGCCGGGAAGGAAGTGAGGACGTCGCGGGCTGGAGCCGAAACATCACGGGACGTGGAGGCGCCAGGCCGGCCCCCAGACGCAGGAGCAGGCCGCGGTAGGCCTGCGTCGCAGCGGTGAGGCGTGCAGTGGGCAGATGCGGCGACAGTGAGGACGGCAGTCTACAAAGCAGGTGCTCCCGGGGAGGTCCGTTCCAGAAGGCCTGCCAGACAGGGCGCCAGACAGAATGGCACAGTGGGCAGGAGGGGGCAGTATGAGGACGTCCTGCCTGGCCCCAGTACTGCATACAGGTCAGGGAGAGCGGCTACAGGTCAGGGAGAGCGGCAGGCAGCAATGAGCAGCTGTCTGGCAGTCGGTCAGATGGTGCTACGGACCGGACAGGCCGGTCCAGGTCTGGGGATTGACACAGGTCCCGCTCGGGTCGGAGGTCTATGGAGCGCCAGGAGTCATGTGCTCCGGTCCCCCCTGGTGACGAGGAGGCCAGGGGCGCGGGCCGGGAGCAGCGGAGAGGGTCGGATGGAACTGGCTCGGGCAGCGAACATCAGGATCATGGAGGATGTCGGGATTCTGGACATTCAGCTGGTGGGAACACAGCACCCGCGCAGCTATGTGAGTATGGCTCCATGTCGTGTCTGTCGCCCGCAGGGGCTGTATTGCAGGAGGTTGGGGGTAGTCTAGGGGATACTAAGGAGCAGAGGGGGTGTAGTGGGCCTAGCGGGGCTGAAGTGCCCAGGCTGAGGGATATTTTGAATAATATGTCACAAATTTTGAGGAGACTTGAGGGGGGGTAATTGGGGAGGCAGCCCCATCTCCGGTGGGGGCATGGTTAGTGGGTCGGGGGTCTGGCACCCAGACAGAAGGAGAGGTGTTGCGCCCAGTCGAGTGTGACAGAAGGGCATCGGCGGGGGTATCGGTTTTGGTTCAGACAGACGGACAAGGGTGACAAGATAAAACTGGACGATAGGGCTAAGGGAGAGGTTTATGTGTGCTTTGAGGGGCCTTTGGGTGCCCATTTAAAGAAAGAGTTGAAGGAAAAGATTTGGCGGGATGAGTATGTTGAGATATTCTCCCTCCTTCCATTGGAAAAATTTAACCTAGATAAGGACGATATTTAAAAAGAAGAGGAGGAAAAGAGGAGGTGGCGGCTGATTCCACAGACGTTTGTAAACTGGATGCAGGCATTCGCTATTTTGGCGAGTGTCAGAGATGAAAAGTTTCCAGAAAATTGTTCTGGTCTGTTTTGCTATCTAGATGCTATTGGGGAGGCACATCGTATTTATGGGGGTCAGGCGAGGCTACGATATGATGAGCAGTTTAGACAGAGGAAGGCGGTGCGCCCAGAGATAAAATGGGATCAGAAGGATATCGGGTTGTGGCTGAAGGTGATGGCTCCAGTAAGGTATGGGCAGTCTTTTCATGGGAGCGGGGGCAGTGGCAATCAGCAGGCAGGACACGGAAGTGGTGGTCAGGCAACCCAGGGAGGAAAAGAAAAGTCTGGAACGTACTAGCAATTTAATGATGGGCAGTGTAAGTACGGGAACAGCTGCAAGTTCAAGCACGTGTGCTCCCATTGCAATGGTAGCTCTCATAGGGTTTCAAAATGTTTCAAAAAGGGAAAGGGTAAGCCACACGTGGGTACCGGTCAAGGGGGAGAGCCCGGTGAGAATTCAAGAGATTGCCCCCTTTCTAAGTAGGTACCCGGCTCGGGCGGAGGCGAAGGTTATTTGGAAGGGTTTTGTTGAGGGCTTCAGGATCCTCCCTCCCAGTCATGTGGTTCCTTTTTCAGTAAAAAATTTGCGGTCGGCAACGATGCATGCGGAGGTAAGTGGAAAAAGGAAGTTGAATTGGGCAGGATGGCTGGTCCGTTTCCCACTGCACCAGTAGCGGGTTTGATTGTTTCCCCTTCAGGGGTAGTGCCAAAAAAGGAGCCGAACAAGTTTCATTTGATTCAGCATTTATCATACCAAAAAGGTTTGTCAGTTAATGATGGTATTGATAAAGAGTTGTGTTCGGTGGAGTATACCTCGCTTGATACAGCAGTGCATTGGGTGGTTCAGGGGCTCTGTTAGCAAAAACCGACATTGCATCGGCTTTTTGTTTACTGCCAGTTCATGCGGAGAGTATCCCACTGTTGGGTTGTTTTTGGAATGGGGATTTCTACCTCGATAGGTGTTTGCCGATGGGTTGTGCAATTTCTTGTTCACTGTTCGAGATGTTTAGCACTTTTCTGGAGTGGAGCGTGGGGCAGTGGCCGCAAGCATGGAAGTTGTTGGGCCTTACAAAAAAACTTGGCATTGTTGGAATTGTTTCCCATTATGGTAGCTGTCTCGGTGTGGGGTCCTATGTTCGCGAATCGGAGGGTGCGATTTCATTGTGACAACGCGAGTGTAGTGGCGGTAATTAACAGTTTGTCAACTTCATCTCCCCCTGTGATCAGATTGGTTAGGGTTTTGGTTCTTCGGTGTCTGGAGTTGAATGCGGGGATTTCTGCAGGCATATGCCCAGTGTTACAAATTCAATAGCAGATTCTTTGACTCGTTTTCAGTGGGGGCGTTTTCGAGAGTTGGCGCCAGGAGCAGATGCCTCGGGCGTGGAATGCCCTTCTTATCTGTGGCGAGCGATTACGGAAGAGCTGGAAGATTGATTTGGGAATCGGTATCGCACCAGACCTGGTCAGCCTACGAATCCTCGTGGCGAGTATGGCAGAGTTGGGTGTCAGAATGGGGCGGGGTAGAAAACGAGGAGGATAGAATGTTGGCAGTATTGTTTTTAATTGGTAAAGCGGCTGACAGCGGTTGGTCGGCTGCTAAGGTTAACAAATTTGTAGCGGGTTTGGCATTCGGTTTCAGATTACAGGGATCGACGGACGTTACAAAACAATTTTTGGTTAGATAGGCATTGCGAGGGTTTTGCAGGGGTAATAAAACTTGTGACAAAAGGAGGCCTATTTCGTTCAGTACGTTGGAAGGCTTAGGTAGAGTCCTGGAGGATATTTGTACTTCTGGGTTTGAGTTGGCATTGTTTAGGTTAGCTTTTTCTTTGTTTTTATTCGGAGCAATGCGCATCGGTGAGGTAGTGTCATGTAGCAGGGTCATGGCCGGAGGGGTGTTTGCAGAAGATGTGGAATTTTTGGCGGGGGCATTGATTTTTGGATTTGTCGTTCCAAAACCGATCAACTGGGTAGAGGCAGGTGGGTAGTTTTGGGGCAAGTTGAAAGGGCTTTAATATGCCCACCGAGGTGTTTGGAGTTGTATTGGGATGAGTGGTCAGGTAGAGTGGGTCCTTTGTTGTGCCATACGGACGGTACCTATTTGTCTCGTTTTCAGTTCATTGCGTTCTTGAAGAAGGGATTGTTAGAGCTCGGCCTCCCCCGGATATGTATGGGTCCCATTCCTTTAGGATCGGGACTGCGTCGGAGGCTGATAGTCTTGGTTTGGGGGCCGAGGTGATCAGGAGACTTGGCAGGTGGAGGTCGGATCATTATTTATTGTATGTTCAACGTTAATTGTCGCTGTTGAATGCTAAGGGATTTGTTTTCCATATTCTGTTATGTTTTTTCAGGTGGCGACCCCTTTCTGGCCTGGATATTTGGACACTCATACGTGTATTGGGGTGCGCTACGAGCTGATGCAAGGCCGGATGATAGGCAATTGGGCTTTAGGATGGAGCAGGTGGTGATTCATTGGTTGGATTTTCGATGTATGGTGTGGAGCAGGGTGCTCCCGGAAGTAGCCAAGTCCGCTCTCCTTGATAGACCCCCCAATGTTCTTGTCATACATGCGGGTCGTAACGATTTAGGGGTCAGGCCGGTGAGGGAACTGATTAGGGACAAATGATTCGATTTTCTGAGATTGTGGACGTCATTCCCGGACGTGTTGACTGTGTGGTCTGATGTGGTACCCAGGAAAAGGTGTAGGCAAGCGAGGTCTTTCAAAGGGATTAACAGGGCTAGGGTAAAATTGAATCGAGCAGTATCGGGATTTGTATCTAGGAATGGGGGTATTACTGTTAGGCATTTTGAGTTGGAATCGGGTGTCGGTAATTTTTGGTTGGATGACGGGGTTCATATAAATTATATTGGAATTGGCAATACAGGAGAGGATAGAGAGGGCCTTGGTGGCTTTGGGGCACACACGAGCCTGAGGTGGAGAGGGCTGTTCATGGTTGGCAGGGGGTGGGGTTCTTGGAGTTGACGATGATTGGTCGGGGAAGGATTTGAAGTAAAATTCCCGGCAGTTTTCAAATGGTATGGGGGATCTGGCTTTTTGGTTATGGGCTCTTGACGGGGTTTTACCTCTGGAGTTCTGGAGTGGTTAGTCTCCCAGAACGGGAGTTATGGTACCCTCGAGCTGGGGATGGACGGCTGAGGATAACATGGGGGTCGAGTTTTTCCCATTGGTTTTTGGCCAAAAGGTTTTAGCCAGATCTTTTAGCTCCAAGAACCCTCCCCTCATATTTTACATTATGATTATATATTATTGCTTATTGTTAAAATGTTATTGTTTGTTAATAAACTTGGCCGCTGTGGCCAAAATTATCCAAAGAATTCAAGTTGTAGTGTGTTTTATTTTAGGAGCGGGGATATCGGAGGGTGTCGGGTAGGATTGGAGAAATGGAAAAGGGAGAAAACTGGACTCACCATATGCGGTCATGGGGACACGTTCAAAGATTAGTATTTGTAAGGAAAAACAAGGAGCCTTTGAAGAGAAATACTTATCTGGAAAGACTTGCACCACTTCTGTGTTCTGTAGCAACTACCATAATTATTTTCACTTAGAAATACGCATGTAAAAAAAAAAGACACATTTTTCCTTCTTTTTCTTTCCAGAAAAAAATACAAGTAATTGCGGAGAATTAATAAAAACATATTAAACACAATACATATACTGAGTTTATTTTTTTTTTAAAATAAGTTAATTATTAATATTGAAATACTCTAGGACAACTCAAAGTGTCTGTGAATATTTGACTTTTTATCCAGCATATAGGAATAATTTGTTTTTTCTTTATTTAAAAAAAAATACAAAATATCCTAAAATTCTTGGGCCAAATTTATAGCTACTTTATACATTTATTTATAAATATAATACATGTCATCTCATCTGATTAATGTTACTCATACCATGAGCAGCATGAATCAAACACTGTTACTACAGTTGTGTATCTTACTCTATAAGTGTGGGGCAATTCAAGGAAAAAATACTTTGAAAAGTTGTCCAGAAGCTATGGATCTCGGATGTCTAGATGAGGCAGGTCCCTGGTGGCTTTTCTCTTGTCCCGATTCTCTTGAGTGACAGGTGTCACAATATGTGTGTACAATATTACAGAGTACAGGATCAGAATACAGACACAGGATAATTCTGTCATGATCCAGGACGGGGTTTCGCTTTGGCCTGTCCTGATCAGACTGGGGGTTAATTGTTCTGCCCCTCTCTGGCAGAGGGCGGCTATTTAATGCTCACTGGACCTAGGTCCGGTGTCAGTTATACTTTTGCCCTCGGCTGAGTTAGTTGACCTTGTTCGTACATGTGCCTTGTGCCTGATATCTTGCTTGCTTGTTTGGCTTTGATCCGGTTCTGTCCCTGTTACGAGTTCTGCCTGCCCCTCTTGTACTGCGCTACCTCTCGTGTATGACTCTCTGCTTGTGACCCGACTTCTCTCTGCTCGTCCCCTTGGTACCACGTCACCCTCTTGTGTATGACCTTTGGCTTTGTCTGACTACCTGTCTGTTTGTCCCTCCTGTGCCTCGTTTGCCCATACTGTTGTGACCTCTGTTTTGCCTGACTCTGAGTTGTTGTATGGTGTCCTGTCATATCTGAAAGCAGGATGCTAAGCCCCGCTCCCTTGCAGTCACCTGACCATAGGTCCTGTGCCAGCTTGCTAACTTCAGTGTCCGCAGGTCCTGTGCCTCTTTACTTTCCGGCGCTGACTGGACCCTGACACTAATAGTTTGAAGCACGCATTGCCACCTCTGCTGCCCTGCTCCACAGGTATATTTTAGCACTGTTTCTGTACTCAGGACACGCGCACTGGCTCTGTGAGCGAGTGTAGTGCGGTGTCTCTGACAAATTCAATGCAGCATGCATATAAGGCTGAGTGCAGATGGAGTTTTGAGCCCTGCGGATTTTTCCGTGCAGAATGGAAGAAAACCGCAGGTCAAATGACCTGCATTTTTCCTGCGGATTTCTTCCATTTTTCACGCGGTTTTCATGCGGTTTTTGTGCGGTTTTCCATTGCGGTCTTCCCCCTGCGGATTTGGTAACAGGGGAGATAGAAAACCGCACAAAAGAAGTAACATGCTGCGGATTTTGTACCGCAGGAAAACCGCGTGGAAAAATCTGCAGCGTCTGCACAGCGTTTTTTTTTTTTTTCATTCATTTTAAAGGTACTGTACATCACAATGTGGATATGCAACGTTTCTGCGCGGTAAAATCCGCTGCGGAAACGCTGCAAATCTGCATTGTGTGCACATGGCCTAAGGCTATTTACATATATTTTTCACAATTCTGCTTTTTTATGCTTTTTTATCTAGTCTAATAGAATGTGTCCCTATCTGGAAAGTATGGGGTAACTGAGACACAGCCTTTCACCAAAATCCCATAAAACCTTAATTGTTTGTCATGCACAGTGTGGGAAGACTAAGTGCAACATGAAGGGATGAGGGGAAGGAATCCCAAACATTAGGGAATGGGGGAGTGGATACCTCTAAGCAGATCTTATACCACCTTACCTACCCTACTGTCTTTAAATTGGTTTCACACCAATCTCTGAGCAGGAAACCTAAGCCCTGTATATCCCTAGAGTTCGGTCTTGGATAGGGAGGTTGGGGAGGATGAGCAAGGGTCAGTCCCCACTGATAACTAAAGACCTAAAGGGAGACAAACAAGGAGAGAGCAACTTAGCTTCAGCAGAATCAAGAGAGATAACACCAAATGTCCTCCAAGAACAACAGAAAGGGAAACTACCCAACAGCTACAGCTTCAAGCCTTTATTTTAAAGTTCGGTTCAGGTACCAGAGCTGTACCCGAGCGTAAACGTGAACATGAACGCATTGAAAATAATGAGGACCAGAACTTTGGAGCTGGAAAATTTTCTCTCTCTCTTTCTCCGAGAGAAGTTTGTGTTCAGCATTTAGCACCAGATACTAATCAATACGAATCCTGGACTTTTAACTTCGGGTTCACTCATTTCTACCTATGATTAAGAACCATGGAGTTCAATTATGGAGTTCAATGATTAGAAACGTGGAATAAACACTGATTTTATTGACTCTTGTGCTGGATCTCCTGTTACCTTATTTTGCATGTTCTTTGCTTTCAAACCATTTAAATTTTTCACTCTTTGTTTCATTGCAGCCATTTGGTAAAATCAAACAATTTCATATTTTTCTCATTAATGTACATTCTGCACCCCATCTTGACTGAAAAAAACAGAAATGTAGAATTTTTTTCAAATTTATTGAAAAAGAAATACTGAAGTATCACGAGGTCATAAGTATTCAGATCCTTTGCTCAGTGTTGAGTAGAAGCATCCTTTTGAGCTAGCACAGCCATGAGTCTTCTTGGGATTGATGCAACATGTTTTTCACCCCTGGATTTGGGGATCCTCTGCCATTCTTCCTTGCAGATCCTCTCCAGTTCTGTCAGGTTGGATGGTGAACATTGGTGGACAGCCATTTTCAGGTCCCTCCAGAGATGCTCAATTGGGTTTAGGTCAGGGCTCTGGCTGGGCCAGTCAAGAATGGTCAAAGCGTTGCTCTGAAGCCACTCCTTTGTTATTTTAGCTGTGTGCTTAGGGTCATTGTCTTGTTGGAAGGTGAACCTTCGGCCAAGTCTCAGGTCCAGAGCACTCTGGAAGAGGTTTCCATCCAGGATATTATTATTATTATTTATTTATATAGCGCCATTAATTCCATGGCGCTGTACATGAGAAGGGGGGTTACATGCAAAGTAACTACATACAAAGTACAAAGGATATCTCTGTACTTGGCCACATTCATGTTTCCTTCGATTGCAACCAGTCGTCCTGTCCCTGCAGCTGAAAAACACCCCATATGATGATGTTGCCACCACCATGTTTCACTGTTGGGATTGTTTTGTGCAGGTTATGAGCAGTGCCTTGTTTTCTCCACACATTCCACTTAGAATTATCACCAAAGAGTTCTATCTTTGTCTCATCAGACCAGAGAATCTTACTTATCATAGTCTGGGAGTCCTTCATGTGTTTTTTGCAAACTCTATGCGGGCTTTTATATGTCTGGCACTGAGGAAAGGGTTCTGTAGAGCCACTCTGCCATAAAGGCCTGACTGGTGGAGGGCTGCAGTGATGGTTGACTTTGTGGAACATTCTCCCATCTCCCTACTGCATCTGTGAAGCTCAGCCACAGTGACCTTGGGGTTCTTCTTTACCTCTCTCACCAAGGCTCTTCTCCCACAATTGCTCAGTTTGGCTGGACAGCCATGTCTAGGCAGACTTCTGGTGGTCCCAAACTTCTTCCATTTAAGGATTATGGAGGCCACTGTGCTCTTAGGAACCTTGAGTACTGCAGAAATTCTTTTGTAACTTTGGACAGATTTGTTTCTGAGCTCCTTGGAAAGTTCCTTTGGCATCATGATTGTCATTTGGTCTGACAGGCACTGTGAGCTGTGAGGTCTTGTATAGACAGGTGTGTGCCCTTAGAAATCAAGTCCTATCAGTTTATTTAAACACATCTGGACTCCAATGATGGAATAAAACCAATTCAAGGAGGAACACAAGGAAATTGACAGCATGTGACTTAAATATGCGTGTCTGAGCAAAGGGTCTGAATACTTATGACCATGTGATATTTCTTTTTTTCTTTTTTAATAAATTTGCAAAAATTTCTACATTTCTGGTTTTTGCCAGTCAAGATGGGGTGCAGAGTGTACATTAATGAGAAAAAATGAACTTTTTTGAATTTACCAAATGGCTGCAATGAAACAAAAATTTAAAAATTTAAAGGGGACGGAGAGTACCCACTGTATGCTGTTTGCCTATAAACTTTCCTATTTACTTTTTTTTAACAAATTTTAGCAAACAATAGTGATAGCTGGTTGTATGCCTGTTCTAGTCCTATATAAGGGACATTCCATTAAAACTGAACACTACCACAATTTTATTAATCATTTTATAACTTTATCCTTTACCCCTTTACCCCCAAGGGTGGTTTGCATGTTAATGATCAGACCAATTATTACAATTCTGACCACTGTCACTATATGAGGTTATAACTCTGGAACGCTTCAATGGATCCTGGTGATTCTGATATTATTTTCTCGTGACATACTGTACTTCATAATAGTGGTAAAATTTATTTGATGCGACTTGCGTTTATTTGTGAAAAAAACAGAAATTTCATAAAAATATTGAATATTTCGCAATTTTCCAAATTTGAATTTCCATGCCCTTAAATCACAGAGATATGTCACATAAAATACTTAATAAGTACCATTTCCCACATGTTTACTTTACATCAGCACAATTTTGAAAACACATTTTTTTTGTTAAGAATTTATAAGGGTTAAAAGATAAACAGCGATTTCTCATTTTTACAACACCTTATTTTAGGGACCACGTCACATTTGAAGTCACTTTGAAGGGTCTATATGATAGAAAATACCCAAAAGTGACACCATTCTAAAAACTGCACACAAGAAAGTGCTCAAAACCACATTCAAAAAGTTTATTAACCCTTCCTGTGCTTCAAAGGAATTTTTTCAAATTTATTGAAAAAGAAATACTGAAGTATCACGAGGTCATAAGTATTCAGATCCTTTGCTCAGTGTTGAGTAGAAGCACCCTTTTGAGCTAGCACAGCCATGAGTCTTCTTGGGATTGATGCAACATGTTTTTCACCCCTGGATTTGGGGATCCTCTGCCATTCTTCCTTGCAGATCCTCTCCAGTTCTGTCAGGTTGGATGGTGAACATTGGTGGACAGCAACTTATCTAGCTATGTGGTGAGCAATTTCAACCCCCATAGAAGTTTACAACGTAGAGTCATGAAAATAAAAAATCTACAGAAATTATATTTTTGCCCACAATTTTTTATTTTCCCAAGGGTAACAGAAGATATTGGACTACAAGACTTATTGTGCAATTTGTCCTGAGTACACTGATACCCCACATGTGGGGGTAAACCACTTTTGGGGCACATGGTAGAGCTCAGAAGGCAAGGAGATCTTACTGTTATGGTTTGCATGTGCCATGACCCACTGGGAGAACCCATGAGGTGCCAAAACAGCATAACCCCCCCATACGTGACCCCATTTTATGAGCTACACAGTGCTTACTGTAACGCTTCTTCCCTGACACCCATCCTTGTGGTACTGATGCGGCACACACATGCCACACGTGTGCCGCAAGTATTACACACACAGACACTGACATCTCCTGTACCGGAAATAATTCAAGACATGTGAAAGAGGCGTTATAGCGGGTTTTTATGTTTGGCTGGTGTCACACAATAAAATATGCTTTTTATTGCAAAAAATAGTTTTTGCATCACCACATTTTGAGAGCTATAATTTTTTCATATTTTGGCCCAAAGAGTCATCTGAGGTCTTGTTTTTTGCGGGACGAGTTGGCGTTTTTATTGGTTCCATTTTCAGACACAAGACATTTTTGATCACTCTCTATTCCAATTTTTGGGAGGCAGAATGAACAAAAACCAGCAATTCATAAATTTCTTTTGGGGGCGCTTTTATACCATTTCAGTTGTGCTAAAATTGATAAGGCAGTTTAATTCTTCGGGTTAGTACGATTACAGCGATACCTAATTTATTTAATTTTTTATGTTTTGACGCTTTTATACAATAAAGATACAATAATTATTTTTGCATCGCTTTATTCTGAGAGCTATAACTTTTTTATTTTTCTGGTGATGGAGCTGTATGTTGGCTTGTTTTTTTGCGGGACAAGATGACGTTTTCAGCGGTACCGTGTTTATTTAAATCTTTCTTTTTGATCGCGTGTTATTCCACTTTTTGTTTGGTGGTATTATTTTTTGCCTTTTTTTTTATGGTGTTCACTAAAGGGGTTAGCTAGTGGAACAGTTTTATAGGCCAGGGTTGTTATGGACACGGTGTTACCAAATATGTGTACTTTTATTGGTTAGATTTTTTTTTTCATTCAAATATTTATTTAGTAATAGAATAAATACAGATTTTTTATAATTATTATTATTTTTTAAAATATTTTTACAATTATTAAATTTTTTTAACTTTTTTTTCACTTTTTTCTTTGTCCCACTTTGGGACAATCATTTTTTGCAGGCTGATCGCTTCTATAGCATGCAGATGAAGCAGCATCTGCATGCTATAGAAGCTGTTAGGCCGGGGTCACACTAGCCTGAGCAAAATACGGTCCGTAGTTTACAGGCAAAATACGGATGAATGACCCCTAAATAGTGCTCCATAGGTCATCCGTAAGCAAGGTGCGGTCGCGTATTTTGCGCATGTGAGCATCCGTATGTAAGGCCGGTTTCACATTAGCGCTTTTTAAGCGCACGCATGGCCGGGGTAGCTCCGCCCCCGAGCCGGCTCTCTGCCCGGCGTGCCCGCCCCTTGCTTATAGCGCCGCCTCCTAGCGGACAGCGGCGCCTGCGATCGGCGCACCCTATCTTTAGCATAGGGTGCGCAGATCGTGCGCAGGCCGTGCGCTAGTTGCGCTTTGACCTCGCCTAATCCGTATGGCATCCGTATGGCGAGATTTTCTCGCAGGCTTGCAAAATGGACATATAATGGAGCCCTATGACAGGGTTTCTAACAGAAACCAAAGATGAGATATTGACACATAGAATGCATATATATATATATATATATATATATATGTGTGTATTCTATGTGCATATATCTATTCTTTCGTTTCTTTATTAAAACTGTCAGTGTGAGTTTACTGTATGGTGCACTGAATTGCCGGCTTTGCTAAAAGACACCTGGTGCGTATTTCTCGCAAGTCACATGTGTGGTCCGTGTGTAATCCGTATTTTTTGCGCACCCATAGACTTGCATTGGCGTATTACGGCCGTAGTACGCTGACAATCGCAGCATGCTGCAATTGGCACGGACCGTAGAATACGCCCGAGAAATATACGGCTTGTGCGAAGGACCCCATAGAGAATCATTGGGCCGTGTCTAATGCGTGCTTTTAGCGCCTCTCACTCGGCCGTATTCCTCGCCAGTGTGACCCCGGCCTTAGTGCTGCACTCAGTGCACACTGACCTGAGAGACTTCCTGACATGCACTGCACATGACAGGAAGTCTTTTAGCTCTGGTAATCCAGATGTCGTCATGACGACATCGGGTTACCATGGCACCGATCGGGACCCCACATCACGCCACAGGGTCTCCGATCCAAAGGCAGAGGGGCTGTCAGCCCTGTCCCTGCTCCTGGAATGCTGCAATCAAGTTCGATCGCAGCATTTCGGGGGTTAAATTATCGGGAGTGATCTGTGACCGCTCCTGGAACCTAGTGCCTGTGTCAGCTGTGAGAATCAGCTGACACTCGGCGATGATCGGCCACGCAACCCCCGTGTGCGCGGCCGATCGCTATGACTCACTATACCATCCGTGGTCAGACAGGCCTAGGTCACAAGGACGGTATAGTACTTCAGATGGCAGAGAGGGGTTAAAAGTTAAATGTACAATACATATGTAACGTACATATTTTGATTGCATTAAATAAATTATTGATATTATTATTTTTTTATCATACTGGCCCCATTAATGAGAGTGTACTTGTACTCAAATAACAATTTCAAGTTATTATGAATATCTATGATACAAATGTAATACAAAAATTTTTCATAAAAAATGTTTTTCCATAAAATGTGGTGAATATTTTAAAAACATTTTTTAAGACCTATCAGTGGCTTAAAATGTGTCTAAAATAGAAGGCATTGCATTTAAAAACCTCAGGAAACTAAAAACATTTGGACGATGTAACACCTGTGACACCGTAAGGGCATGTTTCCAGGGTCAGTATTGGCAGCGCTTTGGACACAGCTCTGCCCAAGGCACTGCCGATTTTTGTATGAATGGTGATTCAATGAACACATGCGGAAACCGCATCCTATACATAGAACTGGGTGTCTCCGCAAGACAAATAGACATGCTGCGGTCTAGAAAGACGCGCCGCGTGTGCGTATACGCAGGAAAGCCGGAGGCGTCTCTGTAAACACAATGGAGATGGGATTTCATAAAATCCCTTCCACTATGCGGTAACATCTGGCCGCTGCGGCTGTACGCAGCATCCAACCTGCAGCGTTTACCGACTGTGGAAACATACTCTATCAGTCCAATTTTAAATAAAAATAAATATATGATATTATAGCATGGGATTTTAACTATAACCAATAAAAAAAATTTTGCCCAGTTCATAGAGTTTGGAGTTTAACTTTCTTTGTACAGGACTCTATTTTGGTAACACCCATAACACCCAGTTTAAAAAAAGTCTCTGCTATTTAAATAGAAACTGCAATTTCACCACATAAGTTGAAAAAAATATATTAAAATATATCTGTTTCTATCATAAAAACAAATGCAGTATATTTCCTTATAATTTAATATATGGAATGACCCATAAATGTGTTTTCTGCAAGTAACAATTTTTGTGCGCCATCTAGTGGCCATTTGTTGTTATTTCAATTGATTCGTTCTATGTATTGCACAGCGTGGAAGAAATTGTGTTCTGCAGTATGTATTCTCTAAAGTATTTTGGGCCTTTAGGAAACAATTTTTTTTTGCTATTTCAGTTTCACATTGCAGGAGCAATAATATTTGCATTTTTTGCTGACATACTGTAGGTGTAAGAAGGTTATGTATTTCTATGTAGCTATCACGCTAATGTTAGGTGATTAGATGGCCAGTCCGAGGATTGAGATGCTATCCTCGGTCATACAGCAGTCTGACTGAATCAGTAACACCAGTGCAAAGGGGTGGGCGGGATTATGGGCGGGGTATGGGTGAATATTGATTTATTTTACATATGATTAACTTGCGGGCGCGAAACAAAAAAATTGTCTGGGGATACAGCAACACAACGGGACCATGTAAAGAATTAAAAATTACATATTCCGAAAGGACTGCCCAAGCCCTTTTCTGGTATACTATTAGTATGCTACACAAAAATCGCCTTTCAGATTGCCTTCGGAATAAGACTCAGCTCACATTTATCCCTGGATCTCCACTTGGCACTAACATCAATATTTCCTTGTAAATCCCAAAATCTGCGATTCAGACAAACCCCTAGACAAAGTTATTCACTTATGAGGCAGATGAAGTCACTTTGGACTCCATCTGGTCTCGGTTCTGTTGGTGTCATGTTATTTGAGGCATCTTTTTAGTGCACAAGTGTAGACAACCACAGTTCTGAACATGCCTAAACAGATGGATACCAATACAGTAGAACAGATGCCAAAAGGCGTGCAAAGTGTCTCAATCGCTTCATTATAGTGGGTGATTCAGTAAGAGCTTTTGTCTGAATCATATATACAGTAGGTTTACAAGGAACACCCCTCATATGTACACAGCATAGCACACAAGAATGTGATCCAAGCTTTTCACTGAAAGCAATCAAAAAATGCTATGTACCCAAAAATGTTGCTAATGAAAACCCTAACTTATCCCACAAAAATCCAGACTCCACTCAAGTCCATCATTTGTCACTGCAAATATAGAAATTTCCATGTTACTGGTAGAAAAAGGCTCTGAAAAAAATACATGGTTCCCACCCCCTCAAATAAAATCCAGTGATGTCTGTACTCTCAAATCCAAATGCCCCCTCCTTCTGAGCCCCACTGTGCTTAAGCAATAAGCGGCCACTTGTTTGCCAATGTTGTAGTGAGGAGAGCCCAATTAACAATTTACAAGGTGCATGTCTTCAGAAGCACAAGTATAAGAAGGTGCAACATAGGAGACGAGAAATCCCAGCGCTGTGCGGCATTTATGTAAGTAGACTGCTATCAACTGTCCAGACGAGACCCTGTGGAACCAACCAAAGGAGGGAGAGTTTCAAGGAGGAAGAGTTTGAATGTAGCAGCGGGTCAAATGATTTTGATAATACAGTTCCCCCATATAAAAGGTCAACTAGCAAAATGTGAGGCGATTTAGCACCAAGTAAAGAAAAGGTCAGGATGTGTATTAAGGAAGACCATGAGGTCAAGGTGACAGACTGCTGCAGAAGGCTCAAGGCAGTAGGTTGAGATGCACTTGGAAGCAGAACTCAGCAGGTGCCAAGTGAGTTCTGGAAACCAGATGATGCCGGTCAAGATTCAAAGACCTGATCCATGCCAGACTAGTTCTGAATCCAGAAAACTCCGGTCAATACCCTAGAACCCGATCTGCGCTGGTCAAGATCTGAAGTCCATTCTACTTCAGTCAAGAGCTGAGGCCCAGCCCTCATCCCACCAGCTACCAAGACATCTGCCCTTGGTAAAGCACTGGAGATCCGTGAGGAGACTTCACTAGAGGATGGAATCCTGTGGTGATGATCAAGAGACAACTGAGGCTGGCCGTTGCTTCCAACACTGATGTACGGTACAGAGATTGGTCTGGGCTTAATGCAGCAGACTAGCAGGGGCTGGTTGAAGTGAGGTGACCCAATGAGCCTTGTTAGACTTCTTCAGGAGGACTTGCGGTGGAGAAGGAGGAAGCTAAGACCTTCGATAGGGCCTGTGTTACAATAAGAGATAATATAGTGACTTTTCAAAGTACTGTTATCATCCCTTTTGTCGAGGGTTCTAAGAACATTTAACAAGAGGCTACTTTAGCAGTTAGAGAGAACCCGAGGATATTTCCTGTAATTTCCTGTTTAGCATTGTTTGTTGTTGATATAGTTACCACAATTCCCGCCATATTAGTGAAATAAACAGTTTTAGTGGTTTCTTCCGCCTATTGCTTTGCCTTTGTGTTGAATTCGGTAACTTGCTTAAGCAAGCTAGGTATGAGGTATGTGGGTGCTACAGTACATAGGGGTTCTACAGTATATGGGTTCCAAATCGCCTAAAGCAACAAACCCCCCATCTAAAGACCTTAAAACATAACCTTTAATTGCTGCTTCTAAGAGTAACGTTTAGCCTCTATCCCCTGATGATGGCAGGTCTCTTGTGAAACATGTTGGGGAGGCTTTAGTTAATTTTAATTGACCTTGGTCTCGTGCGTGTGGGTACTTGAGGGGAATTAGATAGCGGCTGCAACAACAAGACCCTATAAGTCACTATACAAGTAAAGGCATGTGAATAAGGAGATAAGCACTGTGATCATTAGCAGGTAAGGATAATACAAAATTGCTCCTTTTGCACACTGGCCTTTGTTAGGATTTTAAATGTTATTTTTAGAAGCAGCAATTAAAGGTTATGTTTTAAAGTCTTTAGATGTTTTTTTTGCTGCCTTAGGCAAGTTGGAAGTTATATTGTTTACCCCACACTGATCTAGTGGACAGCAATTTTCGTATTGACTACATTATATGGGGGCACAATGTTCACCTGAATAAAGTCTGACATGGATGTTACAAAATAGTCACTGCAGCCATACTGTATATAAATTAATTGAGCGTTTTTACAATGGGGGCACATTTGGGATTTTTCTGCTGTTTTGACATGGTAACAGCTCAGCAAATGTCGCCCGCAAACTATTCTAGCCAAGTAGCGCTCTACTATTCATAGCCCTCACATTACTATTATTATTATTTATTATTATAGCGCCATTTATTCCATGGCGCTTTACATGTGAGGAGGGGTATACATAATACATACAAGTACAGTAATCTTAAACAATACAAGTCACGACTGGTACAGGATGAGAGAGGACCCTGCCCGTGAGGGCTCACAATCTACAATGGGATGGGTGAGGATATAGTAGGCGAGGGTAGAGCTGGTCGTGCAGCGGTTTGGTGGATCGGTGGTTACTGCAAGTTGTAGGCTTGTCGGAAGAGGTAGGTCTTCAAGTTCTTTTTGAAGGTTTCCATGGTAAGCGAGAGTCTGATATGTTGTGGTAGAGAGTTCCAGAGTAGAGGGGATGCGCGGGAGAAATCTTGTATGCGATTGTTGGAAGAGGAGATACGAGGGGAATACAGAAGGAGATCTTGTGAGGATCAGAGGTTTTGTGCAGGTAAGTACCGGGAGACTAGGTCACAGAAGTACGGAGGAATCAGGTTGTGGATGGTTTTGTATGCCATGGTTAGGGTTTTGAACTGTAGTCTTTGGGTAATGGGGAGCCAGTGCAGGGATTGACAGAGGGGAGAGGCCAGGGAATAGCAGGGGGACAGGTGGATTAGTCGGGCAGCAGAGTTAAGACTAGATTGGATGGGTGTGAGAGTGTTAGAGGGGAGGCCACAGAGCAGGAAGTTGCAGTAGTCAAGGCGGGAGATGATGAGGGCATAGACTAGGGTTTTTGTAGATTCTTGGTTGAGGAATGTACGGATCCGTGAAATATTTTTGAGTTGAAGTCGGCAGGAAGCGGAAAGGGCTTGGATATGTGGTTTGAAAGAGAAATCAGTGTCAAGGATAACCCCGAGGCAGCGAGCTTGTGGGACTGGAGAGAGTGGGCAGCCGTTTAGTTTAATGGATAGGTCTGTTGGGGGGGTCTCGTGAGATGGGGGAAAGATGATTAATTCTGTTTTGTCCATATTAAGTTTTAGAAATCTAGCGGAGAAGAAGGATGAAATAGCAGACAGACATTGAGGGATTCTGTTTAGTAGGGAGGTGATATCTGGTCCAGAGATGTAGATCTGTGTGTCATCAGCACAGAGATGATACTGAAAGCCATGAGATTCTATGAGGTGTCCGAGGCCGAAGGTGTAAACGGAGATGTGTCACAGCAGCGTTGACCCGGACCATGGCCCTGGGCGCCGAAGTAATAGGAAGATGTGAATGGTGGAATGTAGTTAGATGAATAGTTTGTGATGCCACCTGTGGTGTTCGGCAAGGAAGGTGTTAAGCTAGCGCTGCAGACAGATCCTCCGGGACACATGGTGTGGTGCAGCAATGATGTTATAGCCCTCCACAGGCATCACCGTTTTTTCATCGCTTTTTTCATCGCTTTTTTCTCGACTTTTTTTCATCTCTTTTTTCATTGATTTTTTCTTGACTTTTTTTCATCGCTTTTATCTCGACTTTTTTCATTGATTTTTTCTTGACTTTTTTTCATCGCTTTTTTCATCAATTTTTTCTTGACTTTTTTCATCGCTTTTTTCTCACCGTTTTTTCATCAATTTTTTCTCGACTATTTTTCATCGCTTTTTACTCGACTTTTTTTCATCGATTTGTCTCGACTTTTTTCATCACTTTTTTCTCACCGTTTTTTCATCAATTTTTTCTCAACTATTTTTCATCGCTTTTTTCTCGCCTTTTTTTCATCGATTTTTCTCGACTTTTTTTCATCGATTTTTCTCGACTTTTTCATCGCTTTTTCTCGACTTTTTCATCGCTTTTTCATCGCTTTTTTCATCGATTTTTTTCATGACTTTTTTCATGACTTTTTTCTCAACTTTTTTCATCACTTTTTTCTCGACTTTTTTCATCGATTTTTCTTGGCTTTTTTCATCGCTTTTTTCATCAATTTTTTCTTAACTATTTTTTATCGCTTTTTTCTCGACTTTTTTCATTGATTTTTCTTCACTTTTCTCAACACTTTTTTCTCGACTTTTTTCATAAATTTTTTCTTTACTTTTTTCATGGCTTTTTTCTCACCGTTTTTTCATTAATTTTTCTCGGCTATTTTTCATTGCTTTTTTCTCGACTTTTTTTCATCGATTTTTCTCGACTTTTTTCATCAATTTTTTTCTTACTTTTTTCATCGCTTTTTACTCACCGTTTTTTCATCAATTTTTTCTCGACTATTTTTCATCGCTTTTTTCTCGACTTTTTTCATCGATTTTTCTCGACTTTTTTCATCGCTTTTTTCTCACAGTTTTTACATCAATTTTTTCTTCACTTTTTTCATCGCTTTTATCTCGACTTTTTTTCATCAATTTTTTCTCAACTTTTTTCATCGATTTTTTCTCGACTTTTTTTCATCAATTTTTCTTGACTTTTTTCATCGCTTTTTTCATCGATTTTTTTCTCACCGTTTGTTCATTGATTTTTTTCTTGACTTTTTTCATCAATTTTTTTCTCAACTTTATTCATCACTTTTTTCTCGACTTTTTTCATCGATTTTTCTTGGCTTTTTTCATCGCTTTTTTCATCAATTTTTTCTCGACTATTTTTCATCGCTTTTTCTCGACTTTTATCATCGATTTTTCTTCACTTTTTTTCAACACTTTTTTCTCGACTTTTTTTATCTTTTTTTTTCTTGACTTTTTCATCTCTTTTTTCCTCACCGTTTTTTCATCAATTTTTTCTTGACTTTTTTCATTAATCATTATTATCAATTTTTTTCTCAAATTTTTTTCATCGATTTTACTCAACTTTTTTCATGGCTTTGTTCATCAATTTTTTCTTGACTTTTTTTCATCGATTTTTCTTGACTTTTTTCATCGCTTTTTTCTCACCGTTTTTTCATCAATTTTTCTCAACTTTTTTCATCGATTTTTTTCTCAACTTTTTTCATCGATTTTTTTCTCAACTTTTTTCATTGCTTTTTTCTCGACTTTTTTCATTGATTTTTTCATCACTTTTTTCTCGACTTTTTTGCATCGCTTTTTTCTCAACTTTTTTTCATCGCTTTTTTCATCGCTTTTTTTCTTGACTTTTTTCACCGATTTTTCTCGACTTTATTTCATCGCTTTTTTCTCGACTTTTTTCATCGTTTTTTTCTCGACTTTTTCTCACCATTTTTTCATCAATTTTTTTTCTCAACTTTTTTCATTGTTTTTTTCTCAACTTTTTTTCATAGCTTTATTCGTCGAGTTTTCTTGACTTTTTTCTTTGATTTTTCATCACTTTTTTCAACACTTTTTTCTCGACAATTTTTCATCGCTTATTTTTTACTTTTTTCATTGATTTTTTCTCGACTTTTTTTCATCGCTTTTTTCATTGCTTTTTTCTTGACTTTTTTCATCGCTTTTATTTCGACTTTTTTCATTGATTTTTTCTTGACTTTTTTATCGCTTTTTTCTCGACTTTTTTTCATCGCTTTTTTCATCAATTTTTTTCTTGACTTTTTTCATCGTTTTTTTCATCAATTTTTTCTCGACTGTTTTTCATCGCTTTATTCTCGACTTTTTTTCATCGATTTTTCTCGACTTTTTTCATCAATTTTTTCTTGACCAAAAAAGGTCAAGAAAAAATTGATGAAAAAAGTCGAGAAAAAATCGCTTTTATTTCGACTTTTATTCATCAATTTTTTCTTGACGTTTTTCATCAATTTTTTTCTCTAATTTTTATCATCGATTTTACTCAACTTTTTTTCATGGCTTTTTTCATCAATTTTTTCTTGACTTTTTTCATCGCTTTTATTTCAACTTTTTTTCATCAATTTTTTCTTGACTTTTTCATCAATCATTTTTTATCATTTTTTTCTCGATTTTTTTTCATTGATTTTTTTCATTGATTTCTTCTTGACTTTTTTCATTGATTTTTCATGCCTTTTTTCATCGCTTTTTCTCGACTTTTTTTCATCGATTTTTCTCTACTTTTTTCATCGATTTTTCTTGCCTTTTTCATCGCTTTCTCTCGAAATTTTTTCATCGATTTTTTGACTTTTTTCAACGATTTTTTCTTGACTTTTTTTAATCGATTTTTATCAACTTTTTTTCATCGATTTTTTTTCTTGTCTTTTTCTCACCCTTTTTTCATTGCTTTTTTCATTGATTTTTTTCTTGACTTTATTCCATTGCTTTTTTCTTGACTTTATTTCATTGCTCTTTTCTCGGCTTTCTCATCGATTTTTTTTCTTGAGCTTTTTCCATCAATTTTTTTTCGACCTTTTTCTCGATTTTTTTTCATCGCTTTTTTCATTGATTTTTTCTTGACTTTTTTTCATCGCTTTTTTCATTGATTTTTTCTTGACTTTTTTCATCAATTTTTTTCTCAACTTTACTCATCACTTTTTTCTCGACTTTTTTCATCGATTTTTCTTGGCTTTTTTCATCGCTTTTTTCATCAATTTTTTCTCGACTATTTTTCATCGCTTTTTCTCGACTTTTATCATCGATTTTTCTTCACTTTTTTTCAACACTTTTTTCTCGCCTTTTTTCATCATTTTTTCTTGACTTTTTCATCGCTTTTTTCTCACCGTTTTTTCATCAATTTTTTCTTGACTTTTTTCATTAATCATTATTATCAATTTTTTTCTCAAATTTTTTTCATCGATTTTACTCAACTTTTTTCATGGCTTTGTTCATCAATTTTTTCTTGACTTTTTTTCATCGATTTTTCTTGACTTTTTTCATCGCTTTTTTCTCACCGTTTTTTCATCAATTTTTCTCAACTTTTTTCATCGATTTTTTTCTCAACTTTTTTCATCGATTTTTTTCTTGACTTTTTTTTCATTGATTTTTTTCTCGACTTTTTTCATTGATTTTTTCATCGCTTTTTTCTCGACTTTTTTGCATCGCTTTTTTATCAACTTTTTTTCATCGCTTTTTTCATCGATTTTTTTCTTGACTTTTTTTCACCGATTTTTCTCGACTTTATTTCATCGCTTTTTTCTCGACTTTTTTCATCGTTTTTTTCTCGACTTTTTCTCACCGTTTTTTCGATTTTTTTCTCAACTTTTTTCATTGTTTTTTTCTCAACTTTTTTTCATAGCTTTATTCGTCGAGTTTTCTTGACTTTTTTCTTTGATTTTTCAGCACTTTTTTCAACACTTTTTTTCTCTACTTTTTTTCATCGCTTTTTTCGCGACAATTTTTCATCGCTTATTTTTTACTTTTTTCATTGATTTTTTCTCGACTTTTTTTCATCGCTTTTTTCATTGATTTTTTCTTGACTTTTTTCATCGCTTTTATTTCGACTTTTTTCATTGATTTTTTCTTGACTTTTTTATCGCTTTTTTCTCGACTTTTTTTATCGCTTTTTTCATCAATTTTTTTCTTGACTTTTTTCATCGCTTTTTTCTCACCGTTTTTTCATCAATTTTTTCTCGACTGTTTTTCATCGCTTTATTCTCGACTTTTTTTCATCGATTTTTCTCGACTTTTTTCATCAATTTTTTCTTGACCTTTTTTCATCGCTTTTATTTCGACTTTTATTCATCAATTTTTTCTTGACGTTTTTCATCAATTTTTTTTTCTAATTTTTATCATCGATTTTACTCAACTTTTTTTCATGGCTTTTTTCATCAATTTTTTCTTGTCTTTTCTTCATCGCTTTTATTTCAACTTTTTTTCATCAATTTTTTCTTGACTTTTTCATCAATCACTTTTTATCATTTTTTTCTCGATTTTTTTTTCATTGATTTTTTTCATTGATTTCTTCTTGACTTTTTTTCATTGATTTTTCAGTTTTTTCATCGCTTTTTCTCGACTTTTTTTCATCGATTTTTCTCTACTTTTTTCATCGATTTTTCTTGCCTTTTTCATCGCTTTTTCTCGAAATTTTTTCATCGATTTTTCGACTTTTTTCAACGATTTTTTCTTGACTTTTTTTAATCGATTTTTATCAACTTTTTTTCATCGATTTTTTTTCTTGTCTTTTTCTCACCCTTTTTCATTGCTTTTTTCTCGACTTTTTTCATTGCTTTTTTCATTGATTTTTTTCTTGACTATTTCATTGCTTTTTTCTTGACTTTATTTCATTGCTTTTTTCTCGGCTTTCTCATCGATTTTTTTTCTTGAGCTTTTTCCATCAATTTTTTTTCGACCTTTTTCTCGACTTTTTTTCATCGCTTTTTTCATTGATTTTTTCTTGACTTTTTTTCATCGCTTTTTTCATTGATTTTTTCTTGACTTTTTTCATTGATTTTTTCTTGACTTTTTTTAATGATTTTTTCTTGAATTTTTTCGATTTTTCTCGACTTTTTTCATCGCTTTTTTCATTGCTTTTTTCTGGACTTTTTCTCACCGTTCTTTCATCGATTTTTTTTCTTGAGCTTTTTCCATCAATTTTTTCTCAACTTTTTTTCATCGCTTTTATCAGCAATTTTTTCTTGACTTTTTTCATTGCTTTTTTCTCACCGTTTTTTCATCAATTTTTTCTCAACTTTTTTCATAGTTTTTTTTTCTCGACTTTTTTTCATCGATTTTTCTCGACTTTTTTCATCTATTTTTTTTCTTGACTTATTTCATCGCTTTTTTCTCGACAATTTTTAATCGCTTTTTTCTCGACTTTTTTCATCGATTTTATCTCGACTTTTTTCATCGCTTTTTTCTCGACTTTTTTCATCGCTTTTTTCATTGATTTTTTCTTGACTTTTTTCATCGCTTTTTTCTGACTGTTTTTTCATCGCTTTTTTCATCAATTTTTTCTCGACTATTTTTCATCGCCTTTTTCTCAACTTTTTTCATCGATTTTTCTCGACTTTTTTCATCGCTTTATTCTCGACTTTTTTCATCGATTTTTCTCGACTTTTTTCATCGTTTTTTTCTCACCGTTTTTGATCAATTTTTTCTCGACTATTTTTCATCTCTTTTTTCTCAACCTTTTTTCATCGATTTTTCTCGACATTTTTTCATTGATTTTTCTCGACTTTCTTTCATTGCTTTTTTTCACCGTTTTTTCATCAATTTTTTCTCGACTATTTTTCATCGCTTTTTTCTCGACTTTTTTCATTGATTTTTCTCGACTTTTTTCATCGTTTTTTTCACCCATTTTTTCTCGACTATTTTTCATCGCTTTTTTCTCACCGTTTTTTCATCGATTTTTCTCATCTCTTTTTTCTCACCGTTTTTTCATCATTTTTTTTTCGATTTTTTTTCATCGCTTTTTTCTCACCGTTTTTTCATCAATTTTTTCTTCACTTTTTTCATCGCTTTTATCTCGACTTTTTTTCATTGATTTTTCTCGACTTTTTTCATCGATTTTTCTGGACCTTTTTCATCGATTTTTTTCTTTGCTTTTTTCATCGATTTTTCTTAGCTTTTTTCATCGCTTTTTTCATCTATTTTTTCTCGACTTTTTTTCATCGCTTTTATTTCAACTTTTTTCATCGCTTTTTTCTAACCGTTTTTTCATCAATTTTCTCTCGACTATTTTTTATCACTTTTTTCTCGACTTTTTTCATCTATTTTTCTCTACTTTTTTCATCTTTTTTCTCACCGTTTTTTCATCAATTTTTTTCAACTTTTTTCATTGATTTTTCATGCCTATTATCATCACTTTTTCTCAACTTTTTCTTCATCGATTTTTTGCGACATTTTTTCATTGCTTTTTTCATCGATTTTTTCTTGACTTTTTTTCATCGCTTTTATCTCGACTTTTTTCATCGCTTTTTTCATTGATTTTTTTCTTGACCTTTTTTATCGCTTTTTTTTCATCGCTTTTTACATCCATTTTTTCTTGACTTTTTTCGTCGATTTTTTTCTTGACGTTTTTTCTCGACTTTTTTTTCATTGATTTCTTCTCAACTTTTTTTCATTGATTTTTCATGCCTTTTTTTCATCGCTTTTTCTCGACTATTTTTCATCGATTTTTCTCGACTTTCTTCATCAATTTTTTCTTGACTTTTTTCATCGCTTTTATTTCGTCTTTTTTTCATCAATTTTTTCTTCACTTTTTTCATCAATTTTTTTAATCAATTTTTTTCTCGAATTCTTTTCATCGATTTTACTCAACTTTTTTTCATGGCTTTTTTCATCAATTTTTTCTTGATCTTTTTTCATCGCTTTTATATCGACTTTTTTTCATCAATTTTTTCTCGACTTTTTTTCATTGATTTTTTCGCGACTTTTTTTCATTGATTTTTTTCTCGACTCTTTTTCATCGATTTTTCTTGGCTTTTTCATCGCTTTTTTCATCAATTTTTTTCTCGACTATTTTTCATCGCTTTTTTCTCGACTTTTTTTCATTGATTTTTTTCTCGACTTTTTTTCATTGATTTTTTCTCGACTTTCTTTCATCGATTTCTTTCATCGCTTTTTTTCATCAATTTTTTCTCAACTATTTTTCATCACTTTTTTCTTGACTTTTTTTCATCGTTTTTTTCTCAACTATTTTTCATCGCTTTTTTCTTGACTTTTTTCATAAATTTTTTCTTGACTTTTTTCATCGCTTTTTTCCTCACTGTTTTTTCATCAATTTTTTCTCGACTATTTTTCATCGCTTTTTCTCGACTTTTTTCATCGCTTTTTTCTTTGTGTTTTTTTCATCAATTTTTTCTTGACTTTTTTATCGCTTTTATCTCGACTTTTTTTATCAATTTTTTCTCAACAATTTTCATCGATTTTTTTTTCTCGACTTTTTTTCATTGATTTTTTTCTCGACTTTTTTTCATTGATTTTTTCTCAACCTTTTTTCATCGATTTTTCATCGCTTTTTTCTTGACTTTTTCATCGCTTTTTTCTTGACTTTTTTGCATCGCTTTTGTCTCGACTTTTTTCATCACTTTTTTCGTCGAGTTTTTCTTGACTTTTTTCTTCGATTTTTCATCACTTTTTTCAGCACTTTTATCTCGACTTTTTTTCATCTTTTTTTCTCGACAATTTTTCATCTCTTTTTTCTCGACTTTTTTCATCGTTTTTTTCTCACCTTTTTTCATCGCTTTTATCATCAATTTTTTCTTGATTTTTTTCACCGATTTTTCTCGAGTTTATTTCATCGCTTTTTTCTCACCGTTTTTTTATCAATTTTTCTTGACTTTTTTCATCGCTTTTATCTCGACTTTTTTTCATCAATTTTTTCCCAACTTTTTTCATAGATTTTTTCTCGACTTTTTTTCATTGATTTTTTTCTCAACTTTTTTTCATCAATATTTTCTCGACTCTTTTTCATCGATTTTTCTTGGCTTTTTCATCGCTTTTTTCATCAATTTTTTCTCGACTATTTTTCATCGCTTTTTTCTTGACTTTTTTCATCAATTTTTTCTTGAATTTTTTCATCGCTTTTTTCTCACCATTTTTTCATCAATTTTTTCTTGGCTTTTTGATTGCTTTTTTCATCAATTTTTCTCGACTATTTTTCATCGCTTTTTCTCGACTTTTTTTCATTGATTTTTCTTGACTTTTTTCATCACTTTTTTCTCTGTGTTTTTTCATCAATTTTATCTTGACTTTTTTCATCGCTTTTATCTCGACTTTTTTTCATCAATTTTTTCTCAACTTTTTTCATCAATTTTTTCTCATCCTTTTTCATTAAGTTTTTTCTCGACTTTTTTTCATTGATTTTTTCTCGACTTTTTTCATCGATTTTTCTCAACTTTTTTCATCACTTTTTTCAGCGATTTTTTCTTAACTTTTTTTCATCGCTTTTTTCATCGTTTTTTTCATCAATTTTTTCTCGACTATTTTTCATCGCTTTTTTCATCAAGTTTTCCTTGACTTTTTTCTTCGATTTTTCATCACTTTTTTCAACACTTTTATCTCTACTTTTTTCATCTTTTTTTCTCGACAATATTTCATAGCTTTTTTCTCGACTTTTTTTCATCTCTTTTTTCATCGATTTTTTTTCTTGACTTTTTTCACCGATTTTTCTCGACTTTATTTCATCGCTTTTTTCACAACTTTTTTTCATCGCTTTTTTCTCGACTTTTTCTCACCATTTTTTCATCGATTTTTTTTTCTCGACTTTTTTCATTGATTTTTTCCATCTCTTTTTTTTAGTTTTTCTTGACTTTTTTCTTCGATTTTTTTATCACTTTTTTCTTGACGTTTTTTCTCGACTTTTTTTTCATTGATTTCTTCTCTACTTTTTTTCATTGATTTTTCATGCCTTTTTTTCATCGCTTTTTCTCGACTTTTTTTCATCGATTTTTCTGGACTTTTTTTCATCGCTTTTTTCTTGACTTTTTTTCATCAATTTTTCTTGACTTTTTTTCATTGATTTTTTATCAACTTTTTTTCATCGATTTTTTTATTCTTGACTTTTTTTTGAATGATTTTTTTCTTTTTTCAATTTTTCTCGACTTTTTTCATCGCTTTTTTCATCAGTTTTTCATGGCTTTTTTTCATGGCTTTTTTTCATCAATTTTTTCTTGACTATTTTTCATCGCTTTTTTCTCACTGTTTTTTCATCAATTTTTTCTTGACTATTATTCATCGCTTTTTTCTCGACTTTTTTTCATCGATTTTTCTCGACTTTTTTCATCCCTTTTTTCATCCATTTTTTCTTGACTTTTTCATCGCTTTTTTCTCACCATTTTTTCATCAATTTTTTCTCGACTTTTTTTCATCGATTTTTCTCGACTTTTTTCATCACTTTTTTCTCACCGTTTTTTCATCAATTTTTTCTTCACTTTTTTTCATCGTTTTTATCTCGACTTTTATTCATCAATTTTTCTCGACTTTTTTTCATTGATTTTTCATGCCCTTTTTCATCGCTTTTTTCTCGACTTTTTTTCATCGCTTTTTTCAGCAATTGTTTCTCGACTTTTTTTCATCGATTTTTCTCAACATTTTTTCATCAATTTTTTCTTAACTTGTTTCATCGATTTTTTTCTTGACTTTTTTTCATTGATTTTTTTCTTCGCTTTTTTCATCGATTTTTTTTCTTGACTTATTTCATCGCTTTTTTCTCGACAATTTTTCATCGCTTTTTTCATTGATTTTTTTCTCGACTATGTTTCATTGCTTTTTTCTCGACTTTTTTCATCGATTTTTTTCTCGACTATTTTTCATCGCCTTTTCTTGACTTTTTTTATTGATTTTTCTTAACTTTTATCAACACTTTTTTCTTGACTTTCTTCATCAATTTTTTCTTGACTTTTTTCATTGCTTTTTTTCTCACCATTTTTTCATCAATTTTTTCTTGACTATTTTTCATCGCTTTTTTCTCGACTATTTTTCATCGATTTTTCTCGACTTTCTTCATCAATTTTTTCTTGACTTTTTTCATCGCTTTTATTTCGTCTTTTTTTCATCAATTTTTTCTTCACTTTTTTCATCAATTTTTTTAATCAATTTTTTTTTCGAATTCTTTTCATCGATTTTACTCAACTTTTTTTCATGGCTTTTTTCATCAATTTTTTCTTGATTTTTTTTCATCGCTTTTATATCGACTTTTTTTCATCAATTTTTTCTCGACTTTTTTTCATTGATTTTTTCGCGACTTTTTTTCATTGATTTTTTTCTCGACTCTTTTTCATCGATTTTTCTTGGCTTTTTCATCGCTTTTTTCATCAATTTTTTTCTCGACTATTTTTCATCGCTTTTTTCTCGACTTTTTTTCTTTGATTTTTTTCTCGACTTTTTTTCATTGATTTTTTCTCGACTTTCTTTCATCGATTTCTTTCATCGCTTTTTTTCATCAATTTTTTCTCAACTATTTTTCATCACTTTTTTCTTGACTTTTTTTCATCGTTTTTTTCTCAACTATTTTTCATCGCTTTTTTCTTGACTTTTTTCATAAAATTTTTCTTGACTTTTTTCATCGCTTTTTTCCTCACTGTTTTTTCATCAATTTTTTCTCGACTATTTTTCATCGCTTTTTCTCGACTTTTTTCATCGCTTTTTTCTTTGTGTTTTTTTCATCAATTTTTTCTTGACTTTTTTATCGCTTTTATCTCGACTTTTTTTATCAATTTTTTCTCAACAATTTTCATCGATTTTTTTTTCTCGACTTTTTTTCATTGATTTTTTTCTCGACTTTTTTTCATTGATTTTTTCTCAACCTTTTTTCATCGATTTTTCATCGCTTTTTTCTTGACTTTTTCATCGCTTTTTTCTTGACTTTTTTGCATCGCTTTTGTCTCGACTTTTTTCATCACTTTTTTCGTCGAGTTTTTCTTGACTTTTTTCTTCGATTTTTCATCACTTTTTTCAGCACTTTTATCTCGACTTTTTTTCATCTTTTTTTCTCGACAATTTTTCATCTCTTTTTTCTCGACTTTTTTCATCGTTTTTTTCTCACCTTTTTTCCATGATTTTTTTCTTGACTTTTTTCATCGCTTTTATCTTGACTTTTTTTCATCGCTTTTATCATCAATTTTTTCTTGATTTTTTTCACCGATTTTTCTCGAGTTTATTTCATCGCTTTTTTCTCACCGTTTTTTTATCAATTTTTCTTGACTTTTTTCATCGCTTTTATCTCGACTTTTTTTCATCAATTTTTTCTCAACTTTTTTCATAGATTTTTTCTCGACTTTTTTTCATTGATTTTTTTCTCAACTTTTTTTCATCGATATTTTCTCGACTCTTTTTCATCGATTTTTCTTGGCTTTTTCATCGCTTTTTTCATCAATTTTTTCTCGACTATTTTTCATCGCTTTTTTCTTGACTTTTTTCATCAATTTTTTCTTGAATTTTTTCATCGCTTTTTTCTCACCGTTTTTTCATCAATTTTTTCTTGGCTTTTTGATTGCTTTTTTCATCAATTTTTCTCGACTATTTTTCATCGCTTTTTCTCGACTTTTTTTCATTGATTTTTCTTGACTTTTTTCATCACTTTTTTCTCTGTGTTTTTTCATCAATTTTATCTTGACTTTTTTCATCGCTTTTATCTCGACTTTTTTTCATCAATTTTTTCTCAACTTTTTTCATCAATTTTTTCTCGTCCTTTTTCATTAAGTTTTTTCTCGACTTTTTTTCATTGATTTTTTCTCGACTTTTTTCATCGATTTTTCTCAACTTTTTTCATCACTTTTTTCAGCGATTTTTTCTTAACTTTTTTTCATCGCTTTTTTCATCGTTTTTTTCATCAATTTTTTCTCGACTATTTTTCATCGCTTTTTTCATCAAGTTTTCCTTGACTTTTTTCTTCGATTTTTCATCACTTTTTTCAACACTTTTATCTCTACTTTTTTCATCTTTTTTTCTCGACAATATTTCATAGCTTTTTTCTCGACTTTTTTTCATCTCTTTTTTCATCGATTTTTTTTTCTTGACTTTTTTCACCGATTTTTCTCGACTTTATTTCATCGCTTTTTTCACAACTTTTTTTCATCGCTTTTTTCTCGACTTTTTCTCACCATTTTTTCATCGATTTTTTTTTCTCGACTTTTTTCATTGATTTTTTCCATCTTTATTTTAGTTTTTCTTGACTTTTTTCTTCGATTTTTTTATCACTTTTTTCAACACGTTTTTCTCGACTTTTTTTCATCGATTTTTCTCAACTTATTTTCATCACTTTTTTCATCAATTTTTTCTTGACTTTTTTCATCGATTTTTCTTGACTTTTTTCATCGCTTTTTCTTGACTTTTTTTCATCGACTTTTCTCGACTTTTTTTCATCGCTTTTTCATTGATTTTTTTTCTTGACTTTTTTCATTGTTTTTTTCTCAACTTTTTTTCTTCGATTTTTTTCTCGACTTTTTCTCATCGTTTTTTCTTGACTTTTTTTCATCGCTTTCTTCAACGATTTTTTCTTGACTTTTTTCATCGACTTTTTTCTCGACTTTTTTTCATCGATTTTTCTCAACTTTTTTCATCGATTTTTTTCATCGATTTTTTCTTGACTTTTTTCATCAATTTTTTTTCAACTTTTTTCCTCAATTTTTTCTTGACTTTTTTCCCAACTTGTTCTAATTTTTTATCGCTTTTTTCTTGACTTTTTCGCATCGAGTTCTTCTCGACTTTTTCCCTCGATTTTTTTCTTGACTTTTTTTATGGATTTTTTTCTCGACTTTTTTTTATGACTTTCTTTGTCAACTTTTTTTCTGAATTTTTTTCTCAACTTTTTTTTCATTGATTTTTTCTCAACTGTTTTTTCATTGATTTTTTTTACTTTTTTCTCAACTTTTTTTTATCAACTTACACTTTGTGCAGATCTCATGTAGAGTAAAAAAAATATTTTTTACTTTGACAAATGTGATACAGCAGTCTAGATCTGAGTTTCAAATTGTTTGCAGCATATATTTTATTGTATATAGTCCTCATCCACACAAAAAAATACTTTCTTCTGTTACTAACGTGATACAGTAGGTGAGATGTCAGTTTGAAATTGTTTAAAGCATATCTTCTATGTTATACAGGCCTCATCCACACTGAAAAAAATGCTTTCTTCTGGAACTAAGTTGATACAGTAGGAAAGTTCTCAGATTGACATTGTTTGTAGAATATAGTCTATGTTATACAGGCCTCATCCACAGTAAAAAAAAATACTTTTTTCTGTTAGTAGTTTCATATAGCAAACCAGATGTCAGTTTGAAATTTTTGGGTGCTGATATTGTTTTCCATACAAGGGTTTACATGATAAAATTGAAACTATTTTTCTCACTATCATGCTACCTAAAGCAGGCTACATTTGATCCTTTCATTGTTTGGTGCAGATATTTTTCTTCATACAGGAGTACACATGATAAAATATAAATTTGTTCTGCTATTACTATGCTAGAAAAATTTGGTCACATCTGAGGTTCAAATTTTTTTGTGCTCTGATTCTTTTGCATCCAAGGTTTGTTCACAGTAAAAAATCTATTATTTTTTTCTGTTACTACCATGCTACATAAAGTAGGCCACATTTTATCTTTTAATTATGTGGTATTGTGCTCCAGACAGGAGTCCACATTTCACAATATAAATTATTGTGCTAAAAGCGTGATCCTTAAACCATGCCACATTTAAGCATTGGACAGGGATTGTAGCAATATATGTTGTGTAAAGTTTGATCAGTAACTGGTGGATGAGTAACAGGTGTAGGCCTGGTGATCTGAGAGCTGTGCCAAATTTTGGCAACACAAATGAAGGAGACCCAGCTTGAAGACCAAACATTTCAAAAATTATAGACAGATACAACAAAAATGTGGCATCAATTTCTATTTATTTATTTTTTTAATCACTTACAGTATATAGTGCCAATAATTCCATAGACTTTACACACATTAGTGGCACTGTCCCCTTTGGGACTCACAATTTAAATTTCCTATCAGTATGTCTTTTGAGTGTGGGAAGAAAAATGAGCACTAAGAGGAAACACAGGGAGAACATATAATCTCTTTGCAGATGCTGTCGGTGGGGTTGGAACCCAGTACTCCAGCACTGCTAGGCTACTAAAATTTTTGTGCTGATGACTCAGCGTTCCCGGGGTTGGAAGCCTATCACTGCAATGCATTCTGTGTGTCTCATTGCTATCTTGGGGAAAACAACTATCAAGATTGTCTTCAAGCATGTTTTCATACTGCAGCATGAGCGCCTCCATTTCCAGGGGGGAAGCAACTGGCAAAATTTACTTTTGTATTGTGGATCTAACAGACTGGCAATAGTGATGGTCAAGCACTAAAATCCTCGGGTGCTGGTTGCTCAGGTTGAGCAAATTGGAATGCTTGGGTGCTCGACCGGAGCCACAAGCCCAATGTAAGTCTATGGGAAACTCAAGCATTTTTCCGGTGGCCCCATCGGTGGTCTGCAGATGGACTAGAAATTGCAGAAATTAGTGGGAACAGTGCTGAAATGACATGGGAACAGCATGGGGATGACCCCTGGAAGCATTTCTGACTCCCAGGTCACTGCTGTGAATAATGTTGTCAGGATCTTACGCCACTTTTACAGACTCACAATAAACCATACAAAAACAAAACCAAAATGGATTTTCCTTGGAAATATGTTAAGGGACATCCTTTCCAGTGTAATGACTCGTATATAAGGCAAAATAAATAACCAACAACAAAAATGCTCCTCCACACCTTGGGCTATGTTCACACGTAGAGTTTTGATGCGTTTTTGAACTTTAGCATTGCTTTCAACCAAGACAAATGCATTCACTGGAAAATGTTATTTTAACTTTTTATAACCTTATCTGGACATGTGGTGTGTGACACATCATCAGACACATCCTGTTTTATGAAGGAGGGCCTCTGAAAGTCACAAAGCCTATTTTTAAAGGGCCATCAGGTGGCCTTTACTATTCTAAAAGGGTCAGCAGTAGTGTTGAGCGATACCATCCGATACCCTAAAATATCGGATCGGATGGTATCGGCCCGATACGAAAAAAGTATCGGGTATCGCTGATTCAGATACCGGAAGTCCCATTCAAGTCTATGGGATTTCTGGTATCGGAATAAGAAAAACCCTTTTCTGTCCTTGCACAGCCTCTCGGGGGGGTGTACGGGCCTTCCGGTGGTCTGGGCCGGCCTGCTGGGGGTGTGTGCCGACTGCCCGGGGGTCTGTGCGGACTGCAGGCGATGCCTGCTACCATGACGGTGATTGACACATTAGCCAATGATGGGACAGTAGTAGTCCCATCATCCGGCTAAAGTGTTGAATGTAAAAAAAAAATACATATTACATGCTACATACATACTACATACATGCTACATACATACTACATATATACTACATACATGCAACATACATACATACATACAACATATATACTACATGCATGCAACATGCATACTACATATATACCACATATATACTACATGCATGCAACATACATAGATACTACATATATACATGCATGCAACATGCATACTATATATATACCACATATATACTACATGCATACTACATATATACCACATGCATGCAACATACATATATACAACATATATACTACATTCAACATACATACTACATATATACTACATGCAACATGCATACTACATATATACCACATGCATGCAACATGCATACTATATATATACCACATATATACTACATGCATACTACATATATACCACATGCATGCAACATACATATATACAACATATATACTACATTCAACATACATACTACATATATACTACATGCAACATGCATACTACATATATACCACATGCATGCAACATGCATACTACATATATACCACATATATACTACATGCATACTACATATATACCACATACATATATACAACATATATACTACATGCATGCAACATACATATATACTACATGCAACATACATGCTACATATATACTACATATATACTACATGCATGCAACATACATATATACTACATATATGCTACATGCAACAAACATACTACATACATACTACATATATAACACATGCATACAACATGCATACTACATATATGCTACATACATACAACATACATACATGCTACATATATACCACATGCATGCAACATGCATACTACATATATACCACATATTTACTACATGCATGCAACATACATATATACTACATATATACCACATGCATGCAATATGCATACTACATATATACTACAAATATACTACATGCAACATGCATACTACATACATACTACATGCATGAAACATACATATATGCAACATATATACCACATGCATGCAACATACATACATACTACATATATACCACATGCATGCAACATGCATACTACATATATACCACATATTTACTACATGCATGCAACATACATATATACTACATAAATACCACATGCATGCTACATGCATACTACATATATACTACAAATATACTACATGCAACATACATACTACATATATACCGCATGCAACATGCATACTACATATATACTACATATATACTACATGCATGCAACATACATATATATTACATACAATACATTCATACAATACATACATATAGACATACAGTACATATAACACAGAGTACATACTCACCATCGCTTGTCACTTTGTTCCCCGAAGCCATTGTCATCTGTGGAATAAATATTACAATAACAAACCACCAATATACTTACCCCTGATCTGTAGAAGTCCACGAGTATCCCATGACGATATTGCGTGGAGAACAGCAGCATCAGCTGATGCTACCGTTCTCTATGGGCTCCAGGAATCAAATGACGGGAGGTAGGTATCCTTCCGCACTGTATTCCTCCGTCAATGTAAAAAAAAGTCCCTAGTCTCAATTTATGGCATTGCTGTGTGAGAAATTTCCCACGCAGCTTTTACCATAAAGTGAGACTAGGGACTTTTTTTTACAGTGACGGAGGAATACAGTGCGGTAGGATACCTACCTCCCGTCATTGGATTCCTGGAGCCCGTAGAGAATGGTAGCATCAGCTGATGCTGCTGTTCTCCACGCAAGATCGTCGTGGGACACTCGTGGACTTGTGCGGATCAGGGGTAAGTTTATTGGTGGTTTGTTATTTTAATATTTATTCCACAGATGACAATGGCTTCGGGGAACAAAGTGACAAGTGATGGTGAGTATGTACTCTATGTTATATGTACTGTATGTCACTATGTATGTATTGTATGAATGTATTGTATGCAGTATATATGTATGTTGCATGCATGTAGTATATATGTAGTATGCATGTTGCATGCATGTGGTATATATGTAGTATGTATGTCTGTTGCATGCATGTAGTTTATATGTAATATACATGTTGCATGCATGTTGTATATATGTAGTATGTATGTTGCATGTAGTATATATGTATGTTGCATGCATGTAGTATATATGTAGTATGCATGTTGCATGCATGTAGTATATATGTTGTATATATGTATGTTGCATGCATGTGGTATATATGTAGTATGCATGTAGTATATATGTGGTATATATGTAGTATGTATGTATGTTGCATGCATGTAGTATATATGTAGTATGCATGTTGCATGCATGTAGTATATATGTAGTATGTATGTTGCATGTAGTATATATGTAGTATATATGTATGTTGCATGCATGTAGTATATATGTGTTATATATGTAGTATGCATGTTGCATGTATGTAGTATATATGTTGTATATATGTATGTTGCATGCATGTGGTATGTATGTAGTATGCATGTAGTATGTATGTATGTTGCATGCATGTAGTATATATATAGTATGCATGTTGCATGCATGTAGTATATATGTAGTATGTATGTTGCATGTAGTATATATGTAGTATATATGTATGTTGCATGCATGTAGTATATATGTTGTATATATGTATGTTGCATGCATGTGGTATATTTGTAGTATGTATGTTGCATGTAGTATATATGTAGTATGTATGTTGCATGCATGTAGTATATATGTAGTATATATGTTGCATGCATATAGTATATATGTAGTATATATGTAGCATGCATGTTGCATGCATGTAGTATATATGTAGTATATACACTCACTGGCCACTTTATTAGGTACACCATGCTAGTAAGGGGTTGGACCCCCTTTTGCCTTCAGAACTGCCTCAATTCTTCGTGGCAGAGATTCAACAAGGTGCTGGAAGCATTCCTCAGAGATTTTGGACCATATTGACATGATGGCATCACACAGTTGGCGCAGATTTGTCGGCTGCACATCCCTGATGCGAATCTCCCGTTCCACCACATCCCAAAGATGCTCTATTGGATTGAGATCTGGTGACTGAGGAGGCCATTTGAGTACAGTAAACTCATTGTCATGTTCAAGAAACCAATCTGAGATGATTCGAGCTTTATGACATGGCGCATTATCCTGCTGAAAGTAGCCATCAGATGTTGGGTACATTGTGGTCATAAAGGGATGGACATGGTCAGCAACAATACTCAGGTAGGCTGTGGCGTTGCAACGATGCTCAATTGGTACCAAGGGGCCCAAAGAGTGCCCAGAAAAAATTCCCCACACCATGACACCACCACCACCAGCCTGAACCGTTGATACAAGGCAGGATGGATCCATGCTTTCATGTTGTTTACGCCAAATTCTGACCCTACCATCCGAATGTCGCAGCAGAAATCGAGACTCATCAGAACAGGCAACGTTTTTCCAATCTTCTACTGTCCAATTTCGATGAGCTTGTGCAAATTGTAGCCTCAGTTTCCTGTTCTTAGCTGAGAGGAGTGGTACCCAGTGTGGTCTTCTGCTGCTGTAGCCCATCTGCCTCAAAGTTCGACGCACTGTGCGTTCAGAGATGCTCTTCTGCCTACCTTGGTTGTAACGGGTGGCAATTTGAGTCACTGTTGCCTTTCTATCAGCTCGAACCAGTCTGCCCATTCTCCTCTGACCTCTGGCATCAACATGGCATTTCCGGCCACAGAACTGCCGCTCACTGGATTTTTTTTCTTTTTCGGACCATTCTCTGTAAACCCTAGAGATGGTTGTGCGTGAAAATCCCAGTAGATCAGCAGTTTCTGAAATTCTCAGACCAGCCCTTCTGGCACCAACAATCATGCCACGTTCAAAGGCACTCAAATCACCTTTCTTCCCCATACTGATGCTCGGTTTGAACTGCAGGAGATTGTCTTGACCATGTCTACATGCCTAAATGCACTGAGTTGCCGCCATGTGATTGGCTGATTAGAAATTAAGTCTTAACACACAGTTGGACAGGTGTACCTAATAAAGTGGCCAGTGAGTGTATGTATGTTCCATGCATGTGGTATATATGTGGTATATATGTAGTATTTATGTTGCATGTAGTATATATGTAGTATGCATGTAGTATATATGTAGTATGTATGTTGCATGCATGTAGTATATATGTAGTATATATGTAGTATGCATGTTGCATGCATGTAGTATATATGTAGTATATATGTAGTATGTATGTTGCATGTAGTATATATGTAGTATATATGTATGTTGCATGCATGTAGTATATATGTGGTATATATGTAGTATGCATGTTGCATGCATGTAGTATATATGTTGTATATATGTATGTTGCATGCATGTGGTATATATGTAGTATGCATGTTGTATGTATGTAGTATGTATGTTGCATGCATGTAGTATATATGTAGTATGCATGTTGCATGCATGTAGTATATATGTTGAATACTTGTATGTTGCATGCATGTGGTATATATGTGGTATATATGTAGTATGTATATTGCATGTAGTATCTATGTAGTATGCATGTAGTATATATGTAGTATGTATGTTGCATGCATGTAGTATATATGTAGTATATATGTAGCATGCATGCTGCATGCATGTAGTATATATGTAGTATATTTGTAGTATGTATGTTGCATGTAGTATATATGTAGTATATATGTATGTTGCATGCATGTAGTATATACAGTGGGGTAAAAAAGTATTTAGTCAGTCAGCAATAGTGCAAGTTCCACCACTTAAAAAGATGAGAGGCGTCTGTAATTTACATCATAGGTAGACCTCAACTATGGGAGACAAACTGAGAAAAAAAAATCCAGAAAATCACATTGTCTGTTTTTTTTTCATTTTATTTGCATATTATGGTGGAAAATAAGTATTTGGTCAGAAACAAGCAATCAAGATTTCTGGCTCTCACAGACCTGTAGCTTCTTCTTTAAGAGTCTCCTCTTTCCTCCACTCATTACCTGTAGTAATGGCACCTGTTTAAACTTGTTATCAGTATAAAAAGACACCTGTGCACACCCTCAAACAGTCTGACTCCAAACTCCACTATGGTGAAGACCAAAGAGCTGTCAAAGGACACCAGAAACAAAATTGTAGCCCTGCACCAGGCTGGGAAGACTGAATCTGCAATAGCCAACCAGCTTGGAGTGAAGAAATCAACTGTGGGAGCAATAATTAGAAAATGGAAGACATACAAGACCACTGATAATCTCCCTCGATCTGGTGCTCCACGCAAAATCCCACCCCGTGGGGTCAGAATGATCACAAGAACGGTGAGCAAAAATCCCAGAACCATGCGGGGGGACCTAGTGAATGAACTGCAGAGAGCTGGGACCAATGTAACAAGGCCTACCATAAGTAACACACTACGCCACCATGGACTCAGATCCTGCAGTGCCAGACGTGTCCCACTGCTTAAGCCTGTACATGTCCGGGCCCGTCTGAAGTTTGCTAGAGAGCATTTGGATGATCCAGAGGAGTTTTGGGAGAATGTCCTATGGTCTGATGAAACCAAACTGGAACTGTTTGGTAGAAACACAACTTGTCGTGTTTGGAGGAAAAAGAATACTGAGTTGCATCCATCAAACACCATACCTACTGTAAAGCATGGTGGTGGAAACATCATGCTTTGGGGCTGTTTCTCTGCAAAGGGGCCAGGACGACTGATCCGGGTACATGAAAGAATGAATGGGGCCATGTATCGTGAGATTTTGAGTGCAAACCTCCTTCCATCAGCAAGGGCATTAAAGATGAAACGTGGCTGGGTCTTTCAACATGACAATGATCCAAAGCACACCGCCAGGGCAACGAAGGAGTGGCTTCGTAAGAAGCATTTCAAGGTCCTGGAGTGGCCTAGCCAGTCTCCAGATCTCAACCCTATAGAAAACCTTTGGAGGGAGTTGAAAGTCCGTGTTGCCAAGCGAAAAGCCAAAAACATCACTGCTCTAGAGGAGATCTGCATGGAGGAATGGGCCAACATACCAACAACAGTGTGTGGCAACCTTGTGAAGACTTACAGAAAACGTTTGACCTCTGTCATTGCCAACAAAGGATATATCACAAAGTATTGAGATGAAATTTTGTTTCTGACCAAATACTTATTTTCCACCATAATATGCAAATAAAATGAAAAAAAAAAACAGACAATGTGATTTTCTGGATTTTTTTTTCTCAGTTTGTCTCCCATAGTTGAGGTCTACCTATGATGTAAATTACAGACGCCTCTCATCTTTTTAAGTGGTGGAACTTGCACTATTGCTGACTGACTAAATACTTTTTTGCCCCACTGTATGTAGTATGTATGTAGTATGTATGTATGTTGCACATGTAGTATGTATTTAGTATGCATGTCGCATGCATGTAGTATATATGTAGTATATATGTAGTATGTGTGTTGCATGTAGTATACAGTATATGTAGTATGCATGTTTCATGCATGTAGTATATATGTGGTATATATGTAGTATGCATGTTGCATGCATGTAGTATATATGTTGTATATATGTATGTTGCATGCATGTGGTATATATGTAGTATGCATGTAGTATATATGTAGTATGTATGTAGTATGTATGTATGTTGCATGCATGTAGTATATATGTAGTATGTATGTTGCATGCATGTAGTATATATGTGGTATATATGTAGTATGCATGTAGTATATATGTTGTATGTATGTATGTTGCATGCATGTAGCATATATGTAGTATATATGTAGTATGCATGTAGTATATATGTTGTATGTATGTATGTTGCATGCATGTAGTATATATGTAGTATGCATGTTGCATGCATGTAGTATATATGTTGTATGTATGTAGCATGTATGTAGTATGTAGCATGTATGTAGTATGTATGTAGCATGTAGTATGTAATTTATTTTTTTTAAATTCAACACATTAGCCAGATGATGGGACTACTACTGTCCCAACATTGGCTAATGTGTCAATCACTGTCATGGTAGCAGTCATCGCCCGATGGGACGATGCCTGCGCAGACCCCTGCAGCCTGCACAGACCCCCGGACAGTCGGCACAGACCACCGGCAGGCCAGCACAGCCCCCTGGATGGCCGGTACAGACCCCCGGGCAGGCCGGTACAGACCCCCGGGCAGTCGACACAGACCCCCCGGAAGGCCCGAATTGACGGCGCATCATGATGCGCACAGACCGTGCATCATGATGACGTCATTTCAGCAGCCAATCAGAGCCACAACAGTGGCTCATTGCATTATGGGAACTTCCGATTCCGATATCCGATATTGAAAAAATATCGGTACTCGGTATCGGAATTCCGATACAGCGAATATCGGCCGATACCCGATATTTGCAGTATCGGAATGCTAAACACTAGTCAGCAGTCTGCCCTCACTATTCTTAGAGAGCCGTCAGCTGTCTATGCTTTGTTGTTCCCATTATTAAACAGTGGGTCTCCTATACTGTTATTGCATATGCAGTGAGTGGCAGGGTTGTCCAAAATTTGGATGCACCCCAATACCCCTTTGAAGAGACATACAGGAGGGCTTCATGAAAAAATGTTCCCATTATTAAGAAGTGGGCCTCCCATAGTGTTTGCCTATGCAGTGAGTGGCACGTCTGCCCAAAATTTGGACCCATCCCAATATCTCTTTGACGAGACGTACAGGAGGGTCTCATGAAAAAATGTTCACATATTAGGAGGTGGATCTCCCATAGTGTTTGCCTATGCAGTGAATGCCAAGGGCTGCCAAAAATTTGGACATACCCCAATACCCCTTTGATGAGACGTACAGGAGGGCCTCATGGAAAAATGTTCCCATTATTACCAAGTGGGTCTCCCATACTGTTTGCCTATGCAGTGAATGCAAGGACTGCCAAAACTTTGGACGCACCCCAATACCCCTTTAAAAAGACGTACAGGAGGGCCTCCTGAAAACAATGTTCCCATTATTAGGAAGTGTGTCTCCTATAGTATTTGCCTATGCAGTGAATGCAAGGGCTGCCAAAAATTTGGAGGCACTCCAAAGCCACTTGGAAGAGACGTGGGGGAGGGCCTCATAAAAAATGTTCCCATTGGAAGGGAGCGGGTCTCCTATAATTGTAATATCCATTCACTAAGTGTATGAGCTGACAAACATTTACCTCTGGGGGCATACATGAACACAATGTCTAAGGGCGGTTTCACACATCCAGATAATTCCGGCACAGGAAATCCGTGTGCTGTCCATGTGCTGTCCATGTCCGTGTATTGAAACTATGTTTCAATGTTAACCCTATGACATTTAAAAATTCACATGGATAGCACACGGACCACAAATGGACGTGATCCGTGTGCTGTACATGTTTACACACACCCATTGACTTGTATGGGTCCGTGTGATCCGTGCTGTTGCACAAAACCGGACATGTCAGCGTATTTTGCACAAGGATACGCGGTCCGTGAAAACACGCTGATATGTGCATAGACACATTCATTAGAATGTGTCTACGTGTGTCAGTGTCTCTGGTACGTGAGAAAACTGTCACTACACGTACCGGAGCCACTGACTCAAACAGCCAAAATCAGGAAGCGTATACCCATGTGTGGGTGTGAAGAGATGCATGGGAATAGACCTCCTGAAAAAAGACACTGGATTTGAGTTTATGTTACTCTGCTATCCTTTGGTGGTGTTGAGAAGTCTGGCCCAATCGAGCCCTTGTTCATTTTTATACGAGTCAGCCTGTCAGCATTTTCAGTTGACAGGCGGAAGCGTTCATCAGTTATAATTCCACCAGCGGCACTAAAAACCCACTCTGAAGAAACATTAGTGGCAGGGAAGGTCAGGACCTCCAAGGCATAGAGATCCAGTTCATGCCAGTTGTCCAGCTTGGATACCCAATTATTATTATGCACAAAGGAATCACGGAGGACCTTCCCAAACTTTAGACAGGGTGCTCTCACAAGGAGTCATCTTCTCAAACTTTGCATTCCTTGTGAGAGTACCCTGAGCCTCAGGGCCTGTGTGATGGGAGGGTCTGAGAAAACTCTCCCAGATCTTTGCCAGTGTTCCCCTGCCTTTGCTGGATTGGATTGGAGTTGTGTCTCTCTCGCCTGTACTCCTTGGTTGTCCAAAGAACTGTGACATCTGCCACCAGCATGTTCAGATGAGATTTTTTTCCATTGTTGCACAACAATGGCCCCCTGGTACTTACCCAATTTAGTAGATCTGTCTGCCTTGGGAATAAGAGATAGAAAGTTCTCCTTGTAGCGTGGGGGTCTAGAAGTGTCACTAACCAGTAATGACTGTCATTCAAAATTTTGAGAACGCGAGGGTCACGGGAAAGGCAGCATAACATAAATTCAGCTATGCGTGCTGGACTGCTAACAGGCAAGAATTTCATGTCCTCACCAAGAGGATGACTGACCATGCTATGCTCCTCCCTGTCTTCAGGCCATCCATGTTAATTAGACGGTATGACAGTTGTGCAGGTAGCGCATGAAACTAGTTCCTGTTCTTCCTCCTCTTCTTCCTCTTCACCCAATTCAAGTTGGGATGAGATGAGGCTGGGCTGTGTGTAATCACCCTGTATGGTTCCTTGCTCCATCTCATCGTTCTCCGCCTGCAATGCATCCTCTTTGATTGTGAGCAGATAGCATTTCAGAACACAGAGAAGAGGGATGGTGATGCTAATTATGGCATTATTGCGGCTTCCCATCTTGGTGGAGTGGAGTCCTCAAAGTTTTGGAGGATGGTACATATGTCTGACATCCATGCCCACTTCTGAGGTCTTATGTGTGGAATCTGAACTGAATACCGACAGCCTTGTTGATGCTGGTAGTCAACAACTGCCCTCTTCTGCTCACAAATCCTTTCCAACATCTGCAGTGTAGAGCTCCAACGCGTGGGGACATCACACACCAGCCAGTGAGCTGGAAGCTGCAAATGCTGCTGAGTCATGGCAAGGGCGGCGGAAGCTGGAGCTGACTTTCTAAAATGGGCACACAGGCGGCGTACTTTCACAAGCAGATCCGGCAGCACCGGATAGGTTTTGAGAAGCCACTGAACCACGAGGTTAAGCATATGAGCCACTCATGGTATGCTTGTTAGCTTGTCTTACCTTAGAGCCACCACCAGGTTATGGCCATTGTCACACATGACCATGCCTGGCTGTAGTTTCAACGGTGTCAGTCACAGATCTGCCTGCTCTTTCAGAGCTGTCCACAACTCTTCAGCATTGTGCGGTTTGTCACCAAAGTATATTAGCTTCAGCACAGCCTGTTGCTGCTTGGCTGAGGCAGTGGTGAATTGCTTCCAACTTGTGACAGATGTGGCCATTTCGGAAATGGAGGCTGAAGAAGAGGAGGAGGATGAGGTGCAGGATCTGTAGACTGTAGGGGCAACCCTGATTGACTTAGGGCCTGCAGTCATCGGCGTCGGAAGGACTTGTTCAATCCCAAGGTCCGACTGGGTCCCAGCTTCCACCATGTTAACCCAGTGTGCCATCAGCAAAATGTACCATCAATGCCCACAAACACTTGTCCACTTGTCCTAGGTTAGGTAGACTTACCCAGTAACTGCACTGTTGACATCACGGCTAATGTTGTGGGACACATGCTTGTGTCATGCAGGGATTTCACACCGGGAGAAATAGTGGTGGCTGGGGACAAGTACCGAGGGATGGCTGCCACCATCAGGTTGTGGAAAGCTTCTATCTCAGCAAGCCTAAAGGGCAACATTTCGAGTGCAAGCAGTCACGAAATGTGTGAATTTAGTAGTGTGGCCTGTGGGGCATTGGCTATGTATTTGCGCTTGCATTCCAAGGCCTGGGGTATGGACAACTGAATGCTACTCTGGGACATGGACGTGGATGTGCTTGCCGATAGTCCTAGGTGAGTGTGTACAACGACAGGTGCATGGCAGGAGGCATCTTTGCATGCACCATGGACTGGGGGTTGGCTTGCATGCACAACAGTGGAAGAAGCAGTAATATCACCCGCAGACACTGTTCCTGGACCCTGAGGTCCAGCTCACAAAGTCAGGTGCTTTGCTACCATGTGCCTGATCATGATGGTGGTGGTCATGCTGGTAGTTTTGCTACCCCTGCAGATGCTGGCCTGCCAGGTGGTGAAAATGTCCTTTTTGGGGATATTGGCAGAGTCTTTAAAAAACAACCAGACTCGTGAAGACCTAACAGTTAGACTGGCAACTTCTGTCATGTTGGTGTTATGGGGGAACGTTTGCCCACCTTCTGTCTGAGGCCACCAAACTGCTTCTTCCTGCCTGTTGGGGTGCTATGCCTCACTCCCCTGTGTGCTGCTGTCCTCACTCTGCATGTCTTCCTGGCAGCTTGGGTTAGTAACTATATCATCCACCACCTCATCTTTCATTTCCACACCCTGGTCCTCCTCCTGACTTTCTGGCAATTGTGTCCCATAATTGTCCACCTCTTGTGACATTATCCCACCATCGCCTTCATGTGACTGTGGCTGCTCAAATACTTGGGTATCGCTACGTGCAATCTCATCTTACTGCTTCAAGTAGACTGAGTGAGAGGCCCAAATCTATGAATGGAAAAGTGAACAGCTCTTTGGAGTGTCCAAATGTGGGATCAGTTGTCTCCGGGTATTCGGCATGGTGGGAGGAAGGAGGATCAGAGTGAGGATTATGCAGTTCAGACTCACGGCTACTGAGACTTGACTGTGTGGAAGACAGGGTGGTGGTGGTGGCAAAGTGACTGGAAGCATTATCTGCTATCCAGCCAACAACCTTTTGACACTGCTCAATAGTGGTGTGCTGTGGTCCCCTAGTAATTGGGATGGGAAGGATGGGTGAGAAGATGTGGGTGTTTGTTGTGGCACAATTTCATCTTGCCCACAGCCATGGTCTCGACCTCTGCATCCACCATTATCACCACCGTCACGCCCATTTCCCCGTCCCTTGCCACGCACCTTGCCCATTTTAAATGGAGGACAATATTTTCCTCATTCACTACAAATGGCTGAATTTGAAGTGAACTTATATGTGTTTCTTGTGTCGGACAAACCACAGGTGAAATAGCTGGCCTGTAGGTAACTATTTTTACCAACAAACTGGTGTCAATAACTTCCCTAACACACTGCAACAAAAATTAAATGAAGGGCAGATATGGCAGAATTTTGAGCACAGTTATATGTGATCCATGTGATGGACAAACTACTGTTGTAAACAGCTGGCCTGTAGGTAACTATGTTTACCAGCAAACTTGTGTCAATAACTTCCCTAACATACTGCAACAAGATTTAAAGGGAGGCCAGAAATGGCAGAATTTTGAGTGCACTTTTTATCTCTGATCCGTGTGACAGACAAACCACATTTGTAAACAGCTGGCCTGTAAAAAAAAATATTCCTGGCCCCTGGTACCTGGGGATATGTCGAGAATTTTCTTTAATAGCAGCAGCTGCAGACAGAACTGGAATGGAACCTCTTGTTATATGCACTGCAGTCTGCCACATACACTGCCTGCCTGTGTAGCACTGATATCTATGCAGCTCTATTAGTCCTCAGAAGGACTGTTAATTGAAATGAATATGTGTATTATATATGGTATACTCACACTAAGTAAGAACCAAGCAAATCTCTCCCTAGCTCAGCAGCAACTCTCCCTACACTGCCTGATTCCGGAGCAGATGGTGAAGAGCATGGAGGCGCCAAGTCAGATATAGCCCTGATGATGCAGTAAGGCCAGTCAAGCACTGTAATGCCACAACCAACATGGCTGCGGCATTACAGTGTGAGGCAGACAATCCCTGCATGTTCATTGGCTCTCTAAAGAATGCCAAACATGCAGGGCGGGGACCCAAGCTCCTGCTGAGCAACCCCAAAAATACTTGGCAAGCTCTGAGCATCTCGAGCAATGAGGTGCTCGGGCGAGCACCGAGTAGTAGCGAGCATGCTTGGTAATCACTAACTGGCAACCCAGTAGTCAGCACAATTTTAAATTCTTACAATCATGTTGCAGACCGTGCTGCAACAAGACGCTCATGGGTCAGTCTCCTTCATGAGGTCAAAGTCCATAGGGTGTTGGTGGCAGCATAACACTCAAGCTTGCTTTTTCCATCCCCTCCTGGCAACCACAAAAAACTGAGAGGGAATTATTATCCTCTTCATCTCCTAACATTTGTGCATCCATCCCCTCTTCCTCCTCATCCTTCTCCTTGTCCTTCTCATTTGTTCCTCCCATGGCAACTGAGCAATAGAGCAGAACTTAGAGATGTTTTTAATCCTTCCACATTCTCCTCTGCTTCCTCCTTTCCCCTGGGACCAGCAACATCTCCTCTTGCAGACTCTTCAAAGTGTGCTCCAGCATGTAGATGCCCGACATAGTGATGCTGATGATGGCATCGTCAGCTCTAACCATCTTAGTAGCCATTTCATAAGCGTGCAGAAGGGTGCAGAGGTCTTTCATCTGTGTCCTCTCCTCAAGTGTGAATTGCACCACATCCATACTGCGTTAGGCTAGGCTATGCAAAATGTCATACTGCACCAGGTCTCGGAACTGCTGCCACAGTCGCTGCAACATATGAAGAGTTGAATTCAATGGTTTTATCACATCACATATCAACTGGTAAACCGGTAGGCCTGAAGGATCTCTAAACCAACTTAAGTGGAATGGTGGAAGTGAGCACACAATGGCAGTGGTTTCGGCAGCAGCACATCCAGGCTGTGACAGTGGTGGAGGAATTGCTGTACCATCAGGTTGAGGAGGTGAGCCATACAAGGCATGAGTGTGAGGTTGCCCCAGTGTTGGTCAGGTTTGCACTGTTATCACACACAACCTTCCCTGGCTCCATATTCAGTGGAGAAATCCATTGCTCAAACTCGTCATGCATAGCTGTCCACAACTCTTGATGTGTATGACTCTTATCTACAAGGCATATTCATTTAAACACTGCCTGATTGTGGTGAGCCCTGACTGCGCAATACAGAGGTGGGGGAATTCTCTCTGCAGTGTTGGAATTTGTGTCTTATTAAGGCAGAGGTTGAGGATGCAGATTGAGGCCCTGGAGGAAGTGAAGGCGGCAGAAGCAATGGAGGAAGTGTTAGAGGGCCTCCCCCTCATTCGAGTTTCCCCTCTCCAGTCCTTACTTAATGCAGCAGCCAGGGTCATCTGTCTGGCTAATCAGTGCTTGGAGGCCTCCGCTCTGTGCCAGTCATTGCATTTGCTGTCCATACATTATAGGATCCAACATAAACGGATTATTCTCATCCACAAAACTCTCCACAGTGGAGCACCCACCAACATCTCCTCCCTCACTTTTGTTTATCAGTCTACCCACTCGTTACAATCTTCAAGGAACTATCAACAAACATCCACACTAATCCGTACCTCCCACTCTCGGCTTTAAGACTTCTCCGAGTTGCACCAATCCTCTGGAATTCTCTACCCCAAGAAATTAGGACTAACCACAACTTACACAGTTTTAGGTTCTCCCTAAAAACACATCTGTTTAGGGTGGCCTATTACTTTCCCTAATTAATGTCCTTTTATATATAGTCCATTTTCTACTTCTCTGTTCATAGCCCACCATCAAACTCCATTGCTCCCAAAAGCACTGCAAATAATGGCTGGTGAGCAGCTTATGCAGCCTTTATCTACACCCATTTTGTGAAGTTGGCTGGACCATCATTGTAAATAAGCACCTATAGTTTGTCATTCCCACCTCATTGCAGATTGCAAGCTCTTACGGGCAGGGTCGTCATTAGCTTTGCATTAATTATTGTAATATTTTTAACTTTCCTATGACTATTGTATATGAAATGTTGAATTATAAAGCGCTGCAGAATATGTTGATGCTATATAAAGATTATTATTAGTACTATTAGATACAGAGGATTGTCCTGCAAGCCCTGGGGATTCCAAGTCTTGGTGTCTAGTTCTTTAGTTCTCCATCCCCTGGTGTGTAGTAGTTTAGTTCTCTAACCCAAGTTGTTTAGTAATTTACAGTAGTTCTCAAACAAATGCTGTCTATTAGTTTAGTTCTCCATGTTTTTTTGTGCATTTGTTTCATTCTCTAACCCTAGCTGTTTATTAGTTTAGTTCTCCAACCCCTTTTGTCTAGTAGTTTAGTTCTCCATCTTATGGTGTGTAGTGGTTCACTTAGCCAATTTTAGGTATTTAGTACTTTATTTCACCAAGCTGGCCACTGACAGAGTTGGGGCTCAGGTTGCAGTGCTTGTCGTGGCTGCATAACTCTGTGTATGTGCAGGAAGTCACAACATATCCTCCTCATCTTCCTCCTCCTCCACCTCCTCTGCTGATCTATTCAGCTGCATGCCTCTTGGTTTACACCAAGTGGGATCTACTATCTCATTGTCATCCTCTCTGTTCTCCCACTCCTTGCCCTGAAACTCACCCTCCTCTTCTTCCTTCCCTGGCAGCACAGAACAGTCCGTGTGAGCCTCAAGTATCTGAGTCTCATCAGTATCACCTTCACCCCCCTGGGGTTAACGACTATTGACAAGGGTTTGGATTCTGCTCTGTCTCTACTTTGTCTGGCCCTGGATCAAACTGAAAAAAAAATTGGGCATCGGTGCAGATGATTTCCTCCTCTTGACTTTATGAATCTTTGGTATACACCTCTGATGCCCATGGCATAGAATGTGTGAGCAGATCTGCAGACTCAGCAATCTGAGGGAAAACAAGGGTAATTGGGGTGCACATTTGAAGACCTTACTTTGTGTGATGATAAGGAGGAGGAAGAGGAGCAGAGGCCACCTGATGCAGTGCTTGCCATCTACTGGAGCACATTTTCTTTCTGGCCCTCATCTACAAAGTGTACCACTATGCATCTGCCAAAGAAAGGGAGTGGAGCAGCCAGTCCAGTAACAGAAGTTGTGAAAATGCTTTGCAATTGCTCATTGCAGCAAAACATATGTACTTCTCATCTCTCATATCATACTTGTCGCACAACCCTAAACAGTTATTCAGTATTTTCAATTCTCTCCTCTGTCCACCAGCTCCCCCTCCCTCTCCTATCATCTCAGCTGAAGACTTTTCCTCACTCTTCAAGCATAAGATTGACAACATAAGGCAAAACTTTTGCTTAAAGTCCCCACAGCCAATCCTCATTAGTACTCAACTCTCCTCCAAAATTGACATCACCATCACAAAAGATCAAGTTCCTCTTTACTCTCCAAATCACGTCTCACCACCTGTGAACTTGACCCAATACTATTCCACCTCATTCCAAACCTTACCACAGTCTTCATCTGAAGTCTAACCCACCTCTTCAACCTGTCACTAACAACTGATGTCTTCCCCTCATGATTCAAACATACCTCGATCACACCCATCCTCAAAAAGTCCTCCCTTGACCTATCCTCTGTATCTAGCTATTGACCCATCTCCTCCTTCTCCCCTATGCTTCCAAACTACTGGATCAGCACATCCATTTTGATCTGCCCTTCCGCTTCTCCTCTTGCTCCCTTTTTTCACTGCTTACAGTCTGGCTTCCGACCACACCGCCCCACTGAAACTGCCCCGACTAAAGTCACCAATGATCTGACAACCACCAAATCAAAGCGATGCTAGTTTGTCCTGTGAAGGAGAGAGTTGCTAACAAAATCAATTATTAACCTTACATAAGCTAGTTCAGATGTGGTGTGTGGTGTCTGCATCCTGGAACTATGCCCTGGAAGAAATCCTTGGAATGTCAAATGGATAAGACTATATATGGAACAGACCTAACATGGACCAATAACAGACTGACATGATGGTTGCTCAGAAAATATGCAACGCCCTCTTTCTGTCTGCTCCATGATCTTTTTTTTTGTACTAATAAAACCAGTTTTGTGCCAGCTTTTGCTAAGAGAGGAGCACATATCTGTCTTTTATGTCCAATGTATTTCCTCTATGCATGCACTTGGCTCATATTTATCAGGGCAAGGGCAGGCAATTGCTAAGACCTCACTTTAAGAGATCATCCTCACAGTCCTCCTCCTTCTCCTGGACCTGGCATCAACCTTTGACACAGTGGATCAGTCCCTCTTACTCCAGACTTTCTGGTTTCTTGGCATTACAGACTTTGTTGGAGCTCCGCGTACCTAACAGACAGGGCATTCAGTGTCTCCCACTCATACTGATGAAGGATTACACCTTCATCAGGGGGCACCTGATGAAGGAGTAATCCAAAACGTGCATAGGGGATGGTGGGCTGGCCACTTGGAGATGCTGCTGACACTAATCACCAATGGGTAATTACCTTACTATCTGTGCACTTTATGTTATATATGTTAGACACTTTTACATGTATGTATCTGACTTATGAGCTTATACATCTTTGCCCTGCGGAGTGTTAGGCATCGAATTTCCCCAACTGCAGAGGGGGAATCTCAAGCCATGTCCTCTGCAGTCTCCCATTCCTCTCCAGCCAGAGAGGAGGTTGCTCAGCAGAGATGTCGGTCCCAGCACCTTGCCCAGGCTAATGCTAAGCGTCTGGTTGCTCTTCCTGCCTCTGCTATTGTATCTTGCGTGAGTCAGCAGCAAGCAGACGCTCCTGGGACTAAGTCCTGCTTTTCCCCTACTGAGCATGCCCGTGGGACGACCTCTCATTGGAGGTCGGAGGTCACATGCGTAGGTCCCGTTCCTGCTTGGATTGGTCCACTGGGAAGGTCCCGGAAGGACGCCGCTATAAAAGAGTCGCATGGCCGCTTGGCCCTGTGCTAGTATAGACGCTGATGGCTAGTTCTGTGTGTGATGATGAATGTATGTGACTGATGACTTACTCATTATGAAACCCCTACCCTTGGTTGTGTATGAGTTAGGGTTTAGGGAGATAGAATCAGCACCAGTAGTGGCATAATCTATGTGCCACAGAGCATCCCGCTCTCCACACGAGCGTTAGCGCCAGAGAGTGCCAGTCAGCACAAGGCACCCACTGGACTGCATGTGCAGCAGCGTTCCTCGAAGTGGCGCCATGCGCAAGTCAAGCGCTTACCTCCCTGCTCAGGGTGGTTAGTGGTGTCCGCTGAACCAGTTCAGGCATCGCAGAGGCAGTGTCGAACGCTAGTGGGACTAGAGGGACTCTAACCCTGTGTCCTTGGGGCAGAGTCCTGTGTCTCTTAACTAGTGTTCACCTTGCTGAGCCCTGTGAGGTTAACAGACTCTGGCACTTGTGTTCTGAGGCTCTGTTCAGTAACATAGTTCGCTCCTGTACACACCGGGTCAGCGGTTACCCCGCCGGTGTTCAGTCAGTGTCCGCCATTACAGAGCAGCAGTATATAATCTCTGCACGGTGAACTCCGGGTTGTGAACACACCTTATTATTATATTTTTTTTGGTGCGTTCCGCAAACCTTAACAAGGAGTGAGAGAGATAGATATATATGTATTCAGCAGCTGCTTTATTTATATGGTAGATACAGCCGGGAACTGTGCAATATTAGTCAGTGCTCTTGTGTGGCCTATTCTGCCCTATGCAGTGCAGGGTGTTATATCCACTGATGTTTAACTCTTCCTATCCTTGTCTGTCCATTTGACCAATAAAATATATATTTTGTGCATTATATGAACATTTTTGATTGTTGGTTTCCTCCCCCCTTTTTAGGGTGGCAAGGTATGGATCCTTCACGTTTCATCACATGTAACAATTATAGGAGCCTAATTCAGTCAATAAATGCATAACCAATCTCCATTTTCAAAATTTCTCCCACAAGAATTTCTCTGCATTGTGTCAAATATCTTGGCAGCATCCTGGACTAATCCTAGTCTTTCCATTAGATTAGCTGGTCCCAGCTAAATATTGTCACAAAACCTCTTTGTAGTCTTTAAGGTGTAGCTTATGGGCAAAAGTCACATTGGGAAACTGTCTAGATAACCTTTTTCAGAGCTGAAGCTAATATTTTAGCTTATTTAATATCAGTGTTAATAAAGGAAACTGAATGATATGAGTCCATCTTGGATGGTTCTTCATCTACCTTCAAGATGATTGTTAATAGATTTTCCTTATTTGAATTGGGAATACTGCCATATTCCTTGACTGTTTTACAGATCCACAATATTGATTTGTATTTCACATAAATTGTAGCCCATCCGACCTGCAGGATTTCTTCCTCGCAATATTTCTTAAGACCTTGTCAATATCTCTTGGGAAGATCGGAGTATCACGCTTAGCAGATTGTTCTTTAGTTTACAATGAGAGATTTATATCATCTGTAACAAAGTCACTGGCATAGTATGTGAAGGGAGATATGGGTCGCCCTCCCAGGGCTGTGGGGTACTCGGTACCGGGCCGGTGTCAGCGGGATGTGTCACAGCAGCGGTGACCCGGTCCATAGCCCTGGGCGCCCAAGTAATGGGGGAATGCAGTTAATGGAATAGTTCGTGACGCCACCTGTGGTGTTCGGCAAGTGAGATGTTAAGCCAACGCTGCATGCAGCTCCACTGGGACTGATGATATGGTGCAGCAAAGATGTAAAAGCTCCCCACAGGTGAAGCTGTAGTCCCAGGGCAGTGTAGATGTGGCTGGCACGGGGATGTAGCAGTGCCGGAAGGGTAGGAAGCAGACAAAGACACAGCGGGGTGCAATTTCTGTACCTTTACTTGATAAATGCAGTCCAGGGTCCTGATTACAGATGGTAACGGAGCAGGCTAGCCTGGAAGCAGCTCAGGATTCTCTCTCAGCAGAAGGGCTGTGCAGTCTCCTTCCTAGCACCTATTTGGACGAAGTACTCCTAGTACTGAGTTACACTGAAGTTCCTTTCAATTCGCTTCTACTCTCTCTCTCCTCGTATGGCAGACAGCTGTAGCCACTATTCCTCTCTTGGCTCACTCTGTGCTGTTGTGCCTCCAAGTCTTAGATGGGGGTAGGGCATTTACAGCCTCCTACTCCTCTGGTATCTGTTGCAGGACCGTTAGTATCCGTACAACCGTGGAGACCAGGCTCCAGTTCATGCGCTCTCGCTGTGAGGGAGCTCTCCTTCCTTAGCTCAACCTCCAGCTTCTCTCCACACATCTGCACACGTGGACCTCCTCACACTAACTGACCACTCCTTCCATTTGGCCCTCAGAGGGCACTCCTCCCCTCAATTCTGGTTCAGAGTTCCCCCTGCTGGCCTGGAGTAGAACTGTGCTGCATGTATAGGTTGACTGCGAGAGAGACCATTCACTGCTTCCAAGCATGACTTCACCCTCCCTGGAGGAAGGCAAAGTCACTGTGGCGGCCATACTCCTGGGGGCGCCACATTCCCCCCTAGTGCAAGTCAGCACTCCTGGGCTGAACAAAACATGGAAAACATATAAACAGTTAAACAATAATAATTGTACAAGATTTAAAAATGAAAAAGTTACAAAAACCAAGTGCTTCAAAATTGGTCCTATTATGATAAGTCCAAGCATCAATGTCCATAGTCCATTCCTGGGCAAATGGTGAATTATCTACAAATAAAGTTTTTGACCACACAAGTGCTGTGGTACTATGTCCATAAAACAAAACTGGAAAGTTCAAAGGAAACTCTTGCAGGTTACTTGTAGGCACAAAACTTGAAAAACAGTTACACATATACACAATTTCAATAGTCATATTACTTTATATGCGGAACCTAATGGGTGGTATACCTTGTGTGGGGCAGGTAGACCTGCGTAATACTGGTGTAGTGGGTAATGTACTGGATACACTACTGGGGGTCCTGCGTGGCACAGGGATCCTAGATTGTCTGTGAACTCTTAGACTCACCATGGGCATAACAGGTTCACCACTGGCAGGGTGAGGGTTCTCTGGCTCCACTGCTGGTGTGGCATCTGCTGCCTGATTTTCCTGATCTTCAGGATTTCCTTGAGTCACGTCCTCCTGTGCTACCAATTGGGGAAAAATGAACACCGGCACCACTATAGCATCATTTACTTTAGTCCAATTCGCAGGGAATTCTCCAAGTATTGTGCTGACCTTCTCTTCTTCCACTATGGGTTGGATGTTATCTGGTTCTTCCACTCTTTCCTTCAACAGGTCAGGACATAGTTTCAGGTTATATCTTGATATTGCCGCTGAGGTTTCTCCTCCATCTTTGCTAATAAGGCATACCTTAGTATTATCAAAGTTTGAGGGCAGAATGGTATAAGGTTCAGCTTCCCATTGATCATCCAATTTGTGCAATCTTCTTTTCCTCTTGAGAACTGGTTCTCCTGGCGACAAAGGGATGGCAGGTGCATTTTGATTGCAGAGCTTCTCCTGCTTTTGTCTTTCCTGGGCCAAACTCTTTTCCACACATTCTCGTACTCTTCTGTACTGTTGCTGCCTCTCTGTGTCCCAGTCAGCATCTGGTGACGTTACTTCAGGTGTCAGGACCCCCATGTCCAAATCAATAGGCAGTTTACCAGGTCGTGCTCTCATCAGGTAGGCTGGAGTACAGTTGGTAGAGTTCACTGGAATATGGCTGCAGAGGTCTACCAGATCTGGCAACTTCTCTGGCCACATATTCCTCTCCTCCAAGGGCAACGTCTTCAGTAGGTCAATCACTACCTGGTTCATCTTCTCACACATGCCATTGGTCTGTGGGTGGTATGGCATTGTCCGGATCTTCTTACAACCATACAAGTTACAGAATTCCTGGAACACTTCTGCCTCGAAAGCTGGATCTTGATCTGTAAGCACTCTTTCAGGATACCCCTGTGGTCTACAGAAGTGCTGTTGGAATGCTCTGGCTGCTGTCATAGCTTTTTGATCTTTGACAGGCCCAACTACCAGGAATCTTTTCAAATATTTTATTGGTTTTCAGTCATTAAACAGGGTAAGGGAAGGAAGGTAGGAAGGGAGGAAAGGGAATGGGAAGTAAAGAACCTTGTACAGGTACAGAAAAAAATTAAAACTAGAGAACTCACAAATAGGCATTAAATAGCATATAGCAAATAACAACAAAAAAGGAAAAGAAAATCAACAATCCTTATTATGGGGTAACATTCTTGGAAGGAGATACGACATCCCGGTACTATAACGGCCATGTTTAGGCCTCAAAATATAATACCTCTTAATAGGTCTATTTGATATGGAATTTGTTGTTCCAAGTCTTCCATTTTTTCGTATATTTGTGGATGTGATTGTTGTTAATCGCAAATCTGAGTTCTAAATCACTATGTTGGCCTATTTTATCAAGTACATCCGAAAACATAGGAACCTCGACTTTCTTCCACCATTGTGCTAACATGGTCTTAGTCACTAGGAGGATGTGGATGATAATATGTCTTACCGAATCATCAAATTGCTCCATGTCTAATGAAAGAAGTGCTCTTTCAGGCGTAATTGTGAAGTCCTTAGCAATGAGGTTAATGTGCTGTGTGACCTGGAACCAGAGGTTTTTGATCTTTGAACAACCCCAAAATATATGGTAGAGGTTCCCTTGATGTCCACAACCTCTCCAGCACAAGGAAGATAATTCTGTGTTAAAATGTGATACCTTGTCGGGGTATAGTACCACCTATTTAACAGTTTAAAATAACCCTCGTGAAGACCCATTGATATGTTGGAATTGTAAGTGAATTTGATGGCATTGTTCCAATTCTCGAGACGGATATCAGCACCTAAATCGGACTCCCATCTCTTCATGTATATTGTTTTTGTGGCTTGTTAGGTCCTTGACAACAGATCTATACAAATTACGCAGACTCCAGAGGTTTTTATTTTTAAGGTTGCACAACAGTGAAGTTAGCATTTCATAATTTAAAGTCTTCCCTTTTATGATTTTCAAAATTCTGTCTTTCAACATGGTGTAAAAGACCAGCTCAGATGATAGTAGATTATATTTAGCCTTGTTCTCAATGAATTTCAAGAACTCCACTTCACTAAAAACATCCCCCACCTTTTTGATTCCAGATTCCAGATCAGTGCAAATGAAGATAGGGGTAGTTTTAAGATTTGCTCTGCTTTTTTGATATTTTTAGTCGGCTTAATGAGTTCCCTCCAGGCTGAGATTATCGACCGAAATATAGGATGCGATGAGTTTGCGCTGTGCTTTTGCAGAAGGAAGTAAAAGAAAAGCTTTCGCGTGGAACCTCTATCACTAGCATCTCTCTCCAAGCCATACCAAGCCGGATGTGTCATGTTTTCCATAAACCAGTGCCAGCTCTGTTTAATAAGTGAGGCCTGATAATAAGCGTATATGTTGGGCAGTCCTGCGCCCCCATGTTTTTTATTTTTATAAAGTAAGTCTGCAGATATTCTTGCTTTCTTACCTTTCCAAATAAATAGTCGGATGAGCTCTTGAATTCTATCAAAAGATTGGCGTGGAAAGCTAACTGGCAAAGTCCTAAATATGTATAACATTTTGGGAAGGATAAAGGCTTTGACTGCCATTATCTTCCCAAAAATGGAAGTCTCTAACTGAGCCAAAAAGGATAGATTGCCTGTAATAGTCTTTATAATGCTGTCTAAATTGGCCCTAACTGTGGCTTGGATTGATCCTGCTATTCTAATCCCTAGATAGACAATCTCTTTTTCCTCCCAAATGAACTAGATTTGAGTCTTTATTTCGTTAATTTCGGATTGTTTCATGTTTAGAGTTATAAATTTGGATTTGTGTGGGTTTATCTTAAAATAGGATGCTCTAGAGAATTTTTCTAGTTCATCTGAAAGGGCTTTAATGGAATTTGCGGGATCAAGAAGTGTGAGGAAGAGATCATCTGCGAATAACCCGATTTTAAAATTACGTGATGGCATTTCAAAGCCTTTAATATCATTGTTTAATCTAATTTTTTCGGCTAGGGGCTCTATGGCAAGCACAAATAGAAGGGAAGACAGGGGGCACCCCTGTCTTGTGCCATTAGTAATGTCGAATGAGTCAGAAAGGAAGTTGTTTGCATAGATCCTGGCACTAGGACCTGAGTATAGGGCGAAGACTGTTGATAGAAACTTCTCGTCAAAGCCAAATCTAGAGAGTTGTTTTTAAATATAGCCAGTTTAGTCTATCGAACGCCTTCTCGGCGTCCAGTGCCAGAAATGCAGTTTCGGTTCTCGAATTGTTAGTTAAATTTATCAGGTTCAACACCCTTCTAGTCCCATCTGAGGCCTGGCGGCCCTCTGTGAACCCTATTTGATCATCCACCAACAGACGTGGAAGGATGTTTTTTAGTCGGTTTGCAATGATCTTTGAATAGATTTTAATATTGCTGTTTATGAGAGAGATTGGCCTATAGTTCTGTATCCTCTCGGGGTCTCCCCCCTCCTTTGGAATCATGACAATTGTTGCCTCTAACATCTCCTTTGGGAAGGAACCCCGAGAGGATGCCAGACCAAAGACGGAAGCCAACTGTGGAGCCAAAATTTTTGAAAAGGATTTATAGTATTCCCCAGAGAAGCCATCCGGCCCTGGTGATTTTTGGGACTGCAGTTTCTTGATAACGTCAACTATTTCACTCTCTGTAAAAGGGCTATTGACATAATTCAAGTCCAGCTCATCAACTCTTGGTAAATCGATACTCTGTAGAAAAGAATCCACAAAATTCGAGTTAACCACCAGTGTTTGGGGGTCATCTTTCAGGTTATAAAGATTTTTAAAGAAATCTGCAAACGAGTTGACAATGTCCCTAGGGTGAATTTTGGGATCACCCGAGGGAGATACAATCTTAATTATCCTTTTTTTGATTCTTTCTCTTTTTAATTTCCTCATCATAAACTTGGTAGGCTTGTTGAGAGATGTATACGATTTATACCTAGATGCTTTGATGGCTGCATCGTATTCCTGGTAGATTTCAGATCTCAGACTCTGTCTAAGTCTCAAAATCTCAGCCTGCATGGTTTGGGAAAGAACTTTCAAGTTGGTTTGTTTTTTTTCTAGATCATTAATTTGGGCCTGTAGGTTTGTAATTTTTTCCCTATTTCTCTTCTTATGTTTAGAGAGGATCTGCATAAGGCATCCCCTCAGGACCGCCTTATGGGCATTCCAGACCGTGAACTGATTTACTTCGCCAGATACATTTTCCTTGAAGTAGTTTAAGAGAACGTTTTCTATCTCTGCTTGTACTCTGGTATATATAACAAGGCTGGGTTAAGTCTCCAGCGGAATGGCTTGTCCGAGGGAGGACCCACGAGGAACTCAGCGAGAACCGGGGTATGATCCGAGATGGTCTTTTGCATGAACTGTATATCTTTAATTTTGGTTAAAGTAAATATATTAGTAAGTAGTAGATCGATTCTAGATGCTGTCTTATGTACATCTGAAAAGTGAGAATACTCACGAGACGATGTGTTCAAGCAACGAAAAGCATCATAAAGCTCATTTTGAATTAACCAGTTTTTCAAAGCTGGAACCTTGTGGCGAACTAATGAGGACGAATCCATGCTACTATCTGGGACAATATTAAAATCGCCTAGTAAGATCAGATCACCTGTTTTGACTTTGTCTATTTTTTTGATTAGCTTGTTCAAGAAACGAATGTGTCCCTTGTTAGGTGCGTATACATTCACTATTGTGCATGGCCTTTCATGGAGTAAACATATGAGTATATGAAACCTGCCCAACGAGTCTGGTATCTCTTTGATGAGCTGAAAAGGAACGGTGCCACCTACCAGTGTAATGACCCCAGCCTTTTTCTTTGTGGACAGTGACTTGTACATGTGTGGAAAGTTCTTGTGCTGGAAGATCGGGTGTTGATCGGAGGCCAGTTTAACCTCCTGGAGGCATTCCAATTCGGCACGGGTTCGGTTGATCTCCTTCCATACCGCATACCTCTTATTCGGACTATTGAGCCCCTAACATTGTATGATAAGATTTTCATCGTTAGAGTGCAATATCAAAACAGAAAAATGGAAACAAGCAAAACAGTGAAATACAGAAAAAAAAATTAGGAACTTGAGCATTCTCCTGGAGGACTCCAAACCGGTTGGTGTCTCACCTTAGTGTGGGGGAAAAAGTGAGAAAAAATTAAGTGGCAAGTTCCCACAGTGACATCAATAAACCGTAAATACGGGTCATAAGATATTCATATTCATGAAAAGGAAATTAATAGTATACACCATGGAAATTCGAACATAAGATAAAAATCAGTCCTAATCCCTTATCCCTAAATGCTGGGTCATCCATCAGAAATTTAATGAACTTCTGACCCTCGTTTGGAGTGTAGAAGATTTAGTTTTTGTCATTATACCAGACTAATAGCTTGGTAGGGAAACCCCATCTATATGACACTCTGAGCTCTCTAAGTTTAGAGGTCAAATCTCTAAAGGACCTTCTTGCGTCCATTGTCTCTTTGGAGAAGTCTTGGAAAATCTTTAAATCTTTATATGGCTCTGGAGGTGAACCTCTCTCTCTCAGAGATTTTAGAACCTTCTCCTTTGTTTCAAAAAAATGGACTCTGAGGATAGTGTCCCTAGGCTTTTCCTGTGGGACACCTTTTGGACGTGAGAGGCGGTGTATACGATCAATATTTACTTCTAATTCTGTCAATTTTGGCGATAATTTTTTGAATAAATTTTTTGTGTAATCTGAAAGATCTGCCTGGGAGACAGACTCAGGAATACCTCATATCTTTAAGTTATTTCTCCTGCTTCGGTCTTCCAGATCCGTTAATTTATTTTTAAGGGAAATAACCTCAGTTTTGAGGAGAGAATTTTCCTTTGAGAGGTAGACTATGTCCTTCTCCGCCTGTACCATCTTTACCTCATATTTCTCAACCTTTTGGCTAAGATTCCTGCAAGTTTCCTGTAGGGCCTTAGCCTGAGTCTAAAACCCTATTTTTAGGGCATCACTGAAGGATGGGAAGAGATCCGCCATGAATCCTTCGGTGGCTTGTTTATTGGACCCCTTGTATTCCCCCAGGTTGATGGATGGAGGGGGAACCTCAAACGAAGGAAATGGACCTCCAGTGTCCCTTCTAGGCCTCTGCCTTTCAGGGCTTGTGTTTGGGGTATAGTCAGCTGAGACACTGTCGGAGTTCTCAAAAGCAAGACTCTCGGTGTTTTCCCAATCGTCTGTGCCCTTCCTTTTGTTTGATTTGGAAGTGTCCATTTCCTCCGTGAGGAGCTGATTTGGAGGAGGAGTTTTAATGTGTCCCCCCAAATTTTTCTTTTTTTGAAGTGTTTCAGGTTGTGTTTTAGGAAGTGTTTTGGTCAATGGGTTATTGATACCTGATCCCCCTTTTGCAGCTTTGACAGGTGCAGGGTTATGGGATTGTTTTATATAAGGCGTTTTGGGCCTCTTTTCAAAGGTGACCTAGATTTTGTGGGGCTTAACACATTAGCGATATCCTCATAGGATTTTGAATAT